>NC_041388.1:510839950-510866149 GCF_002162155.2 Triticum dicoccoides
CCGATACATCGAGCGCTCTAGTCATGTCTCCCTGCCACACACAAACTTGACGTGTGCCCTCTAACGTTCCGGTAGGCCAGTCGCCCTATATCTTTGACTTGTACACACACAATTTTGATGGCTCTCTTCATCGATCTCGCACCCACCCACTTGATCCTCTCTTCGACTCTATCGATAGCTATGACCCCTCCCTCTCTTCTCGTGGATTGCCCGACCCTCTATGTATGATATGGATAGGCCTCCATTTAACACACATTGCATGCAAAATTTTGTTTATGATGTCATCGACACATATTCCCACAAATAATTCACGAAATCTGAAGGAAATATGCCCTAGAGGCAATAATAAAGTTATTATTTATTTCCTTATAATCATGATAAATGTTTATTATTCATGCTAGAATTGTATTAACCGGAACATAATACATGTGTGAATACATAGACAAACAAAGTGTCACTAGTATGCCTCTACTTGACTAGCTCGTTAATCAAAGATGGTTATGTTTCCTAACCATGAACAATGAGTTGTTATTTGATTAACGAGGTCACATCATTAGTTGAATGATCTGATTGACATGACCCATTCCATTAGCTTAGCACCTGATCGTTTAGTATGTTGCTATTGCTTTCTTCATGACTTATACATGTTCCTATGACTATGAGATTATACAACTCCCGTTTACCGGAGGAACACTTTGGGTGCTACCAAACGTCACAACGTAACTGGGTGATTATAAAGGAGCATTACAGCTGTCACCAAAGGTAGATGTTGGGTTGGCGTATTTCGAGATTAGGATTTGTCACTCCGATTGTCGGAGAGGTATCTCTGGGCCCTCTCGGTAATACACATCACATAAGCCTTGCAAGCATTACAACTAAATATGTTAGTTGTGAGATGATGTATTATGGAACGAGTAAAGAGACTTGCCGGTAACGAGATTGAACTAGGTATTGGATACCGACGATCGAATCTCGGGTAAGTAACATACCGATGACAAAGGGAACAACGTATGTTGTTATGCGGTCTGACCGATAAAGATCTTCGTAGAATATGTAGGAGCCAATATGGGCATCCAGGTCCCGCTATTGGTTATTGACCGGAGATGTGTCTCGGTCATGTCTACATTGTTCTCGAACCCGTAGGGTCCGCACGCTTAAGGTTACGATGACAGTTATATTATGAGTTTATACATTTTGATGTACCGAAGGTTGTTCGGAGTCCCGGATGTGATCATGGACATGATGAGGAGTCTCGAAATGGTCGAGACGTAAAGATTGATATATTGGAAGCTTATGTTTGGATATCGGAAGTGTTCCGGGTGAAATCGGGATTTTACCGGAATACCGGGAGGGTTACCGGAACCCCCCGGGAGCTATATGGGCCATAGTGGGCCTTGGTGGAAAAGAGAAGGGGCTGCCCTAGATGGGCTGTGCGCCTCCCCCTTCCCCTAGTCCTATTAGGACTAGGAGAGGTGGCCGGCCCCCTCCTCCTCTTTTCCCCCTCCGCGAATCCTATTCCGACTAGGATTGGGGGGGGGATCCTACTCCTAGAGGGAGTAGGACTCTCCTGCGCCCTCCTCCTTGGCCGGCCAGCCTCCCCCCTCTACTCCTTTATATACGGAGGCAGGGGACACCTCTAGACACACAAGTTGATCCACGTGATCTATTCCTTAGCCGTGTGCGGTGCCCCCTGCCACCATATTCCTCGATAATACTGTAGCGGAGTTTAGGCGAAGCCCTGCTGCTGTAGTACATCAAGATCATCACCACGCCGTTGTGCTGACGGAACTCTTCCCCGACACTTTGCTGGATCGGAGTCCGGGGATCGTCATCGAGCTGAACTTGAGCTCGAACTCGGAGGTGCCGTAGTTTCGGTGCTTGATCGGTTGGATCGTGAAGACGTACGACTACTTCCTCTACATCGTGTCATCGCTTCCGCAGTCGGTCTGCGTTGGGTACGTAGACAACACTCTCCCCCTCGTTGCTATGCATCACATGATCTTGCGTGTGCGTAGGAAATTTTTTGAAATTACTACGAAACTCAACAGTGGCATCCGAGCCTAGGTTATTATGTTGATGTTATATGCACGAGTAGAACACAAGTGAGTTTTGGGCGATATAAGTCATACTGCCTACCAGCATGTCATACTTTGGTTCAGCGGCATTGTTGGACGAGACGACCCGGACCAACATTACGCGTACGCTTACGCGAGACCAGTTCCCCCGACGTGCTTTGCACATAGGTGGCTTGCGGGCGACTGTCTCTCCAACTTTAGTTGAACCAAGTGTGGCTACGCCCGGTCCTTGCGAAGGTTAAAACGGAGTCTATTTGACAAACTATCATTGTGGTTTTGATGCGTAGGTGAGATTGGTTCTTGCTTAAGCCCGTAGCAGCCACGTAAAACTTGCAACAACAAAGTAGAGGACGTCTAACTTGTTTTTGCAGGGCATGTTGTGATGTGATATGGTCAAGGCATGATGCTGAATTTTATTGTATGAGATGATCATGTTTTGTAACCGAGTTATCGGCAACTGGCAGGAGCCATATGGTTGCCGCTTTATTGTATGCAATGCAATCGCGATGTAATGCTTTACTTTATTACTAAACGGTAGTGATAGTCGTGGAAGCATAAGATTGGCGAGACGACAACGATGCTACGATGGAGATCAAGGTGTCGCGCCGGTGACGATGGTGATCATGACGGTGCTTCGGAGATGGAGATCACAAGCACAAGATGATGATGGCCATATCATATCACTTATATTGATTGCATGTGATGTTTATCTTTTTATGCATCTTATCTTGCTTTGATTGACGGTAGCATTATAAGATGATCTCTCACTAAATTATCAAGAAGTGTTCTCCCTGAGTATGCACCGTTGCGAAAGTTCTTCGTGCTGAGACACCACGTGATGATCGGGTGTGATAGGCTCTACGTTCAAATACAACGGGTGCAAAATAGTTGCACACGCGGAATACTCAGGTTATACTTGACGAGCCAAGCATATACAGATATGGCCTCGGAACACGGAGACCGAAAGGTCGAGCGTGAATCATATAGTAGATATGATCAACATAATGATGTTCACCGATGAAACTACTCCATCTCACGTGATGATCGGACATGGTTTAGTTGATTTGGATCACGTGATCACTTAGAGGATTAGAGGGATGTCTATCTAAGTGGGAGTTCTTAAGTAATATGATTAATTGAACTTAAATTTATCATGAACTTAGTACCCGATAGTATCTTGCTTGTTTATGTTGATTGTAGATAGATGGCTCGTGCTGTTGTTCCGTTGAATTTTAATGCGTTCCTTGAGAAAGCAAAGTTGAAAGATGATGGTAGCAATTACACGGACTGGGTCCGTAACTTGAGGATTATCCTCATTGCTGCACAGAAGAATTACGTCCTGGAAGCACCGCTGGGTGCCAGGCCTGCTGCTGGAGCAACACCAGATGTTATGAACGTCTGGCAGAGCAAAGCTGATGACTACTCAATAGTTCAGTGTGCCATGCTTTACGGCTTAGAATCGGGACTTCAACAACGTTTTGAACGTCATGGAGCATATGAGATGTTTCAGGAGTTGAAGTTAATATTTCAAGCAAATGCCCAGATTGAGAGATATGAAGTCTCCAATAAGTTCTATAGCTGCAAGATGGAAGAGAACAGTTCTCTCAGTGAGCATATACTCAAAATGTCTGGGTATAATAATCACTTGATTCAATTGGGAGTTAATCTTCCAGATGATTGCGTCATTGACAGAATTCTCCAATCACTGCCACCAAGCTACAAGAGCTTCGTGATGAACTATAATATGCAAGGGATGAACAAGACTATTCCCGAGCTCTTCGCAATGCTGAAAGCTGCGGAGGTAGAAATCAAAAAGGAGCATCAAGTGTTGATGGTTAACAAAACCACTAGTTTCAAGAAAAAGGGCAAAGGGAAGAAGAAGGGGAACTTCAAGAAGAACGGCAAGCAAGTTGCTGCTCAAGAGAAGAAACCCAAGTCTGGACCTAAGCCTGAAACTGAGTGCTTCTACTGCAAGCAGACAGGTCACTGGAAGCGGAACTTCCCAAAGTATTTGGCGGATAAGAAGGATGGCAAGGTGAACAAAGGTATATATGATATACATGTTATTGATGTGTACCTTACTAATGCTCGCAGTAGCACCTGGGTATTTGATACTGGTTCTGTTGCTAATATTTGCAACTCGAAACAGGGGCTACGGATTAAGCGAAGATTGGCTAAGGACGAGGTGACGATGCGCGTGGGAAACGGTTCCAAAGTCGATGTGATCGCGGTCGGCACGCTACCTCTACATCTACCTTCGGGATTAATATTAGACCTAAATAATTGTTATTTGGTGCCAGCATTGAGCATGAACATTATATCTGGATCTTGTTTAATGCGAGATGGTTATTCATTTAAATCAGAGAATAATGGTTGTTCTATTTATATGAGTAATATCTTTTATGGTCATGCACCCTTGAAGAGTGGTCTATTTTTATTGAATCTCGATAGTAGTAATACACATATTCATAATGTTGAAGCCAAAAGATGCAGAGTTGATAATGAAAGTGCAACTTATTTGTGGCACTGTCGTTTAGGTCATATCGGTGTAAAGCACATGAAGAAACTCCATACTGATGGACTTTTGGAACCACTTGATTATGAATCACTTGGTACTTGCGAACCGTGCCTCATGGGCAAGATGACCAAAACACCGTTCTCCGGTACTATGGAGAGAGCAACAGATTTGTTGGAAATCATACATACCGATGTATGTGGTCCGATGAATATTGAGGCTCGTGGCGGATATCGTTATTTTCTCACCTTCACAGATGATTTAAGCAGATATGGATATATCTACTTAATGAAACATAAGTCTGAAACATTTGAAAAGTTCAACGAATTTCAGAGTGAAGTTGAAAATCATCGTAACAAGAAAATAAAGTTTCTACGATCTGATCGTGGAGGAGAATATTTGAGTTACGAGTTTGGTGTACATTTGAAAATTGTGGAATAGTTTCGCAACTCACGCCACCCGGAACACCACAGCGTAATGGTGTGTCCGAACGTCGTAATCGTACTTTACTAGATATGGTGCGATCAATGAAGTCTCTTACTGAGTTACCGCTATCATTTTGGGGATACGCTCTAGAGACGGCCGCATTCACATTAAACAGGGCACCATCAAAATCCGTTGAGACGTCGCCTTATGAACTATGGTTTGGCAAGAAACCAAAGTTGTCGTTTCTGAAAGTTTGGGGCTGCGATGCTTATGTGAAAAAGCTTTAACCTGATAAGCTTGAACCCAAATCGGAGAAATGTGTCTTCATAGGATATCCAAAGGAAACTATTGGATACACCTTCTATCACAGATCCGAAGGCAAGACTTTTGTTGCTAAATTCGGAAACTTTCTTGAGAAGGAGTTTCTCTCGAAAGAAGTGAGTGGGAGGAAAGTAGAACTTGACGAGGTAACTGTACCTGCTCCCTTGTTGGAAAGTAGTACATCACAGAAAACTGTTTCTGCGACACCTACACCAATAAGTGAGGAAGTTAATGATAATGATCATGAAACTTCAGAACAAGATCCTACTGAACCTCGTAGATCAACCAGAGTAAGATCCGCACCAGAGTGGTACGGTAAACCTGTTCTGCAAGTCATGCTACTAGATCATGATGAACCTACGAACTATGAAGAAGCGATGGTAAGCCCAGATTCCGCAAAGTGGCTTGAAGCCATGAAATCTGAGATGGGATCCATGTATGAGAACAAAGTATGGACTTTGGTTGACTTGCCCGATGATCGGCAAGCAATTGAAAATAAATGGATCTTTAAGAAGAAGACTGACATTGATGGTAATGTTACTGTCTACAAAGCTCTACTTGTCGCAAAAGGTTTTCGGCAAGTTCAAGGGGTTGACTACGATGAGACTTTCTCACCCGTAGCGATGCTTAAAGTCTGTCCGAATCATGTTAGCGATTGCCGCATTTTATGATTATGAAATTTGGCAGATGGATGTCAAAACTGCATTCCTGATTGGATTTCTGGAAGAAGAGTTGTATATGATGCAACCAGAAGGTTTTGTCGATCCAAAGGGAGCTAACAAAGTGTGCAAGCTCCAGCGATCCATTTATGGACTGGTGCAAGCCTCTCGGAGTTGGAATAAACGTTTTGATAGTGTGATCAAAGCATTTGGTTTTATACAGACTTTCGGAGAAGCCTGTATTTACAAGAAAGTGAGTGGGAGCTCTGTGGCATTTCTGATATTATATGTGGATGACATATTGCTGATTGGAAATGATATAGAATTTCTGGATAGCATAAAGGGATACTTGAATAAAAGTTTTTCAATGAAAGACCTCGGTGAAGCTGCTTACATATTAGGCATTAAGATCTATAGAGATAGATCAAGACGCTTAATTGGACTTTCACAAAGCACATACCTTGACAAAATTTTGAAGAAGTTCAAAATGGATCAAGCAAAGAAAGGGTTCTTGCCTGTGTTACAAGGTGTGAAGTTGAGTAAGACTCAATGCCCGACCACTGCAGAAGGTAGAGAGAATATGAAAGATGTTCCCTATGCATCAGCCATAGGATCTATCATGTATGCAATGTTGTGTACCAGACCTGATGTGTGCCTTGCTATAAGTTTAGCAGGGAGGTACCAAAGTAATCCAGGAGTGGATCACTGGACAGCGGTCAAGAACATCCTGAAATACCTGAAAAGGACTAAGGATATGTTTCTCGTATATGGAGGTGACAAAGAGCTCACCATAAAATGTTACGTTGATGCTAGCTTTGACACTGATCCGGACGATTCTAAATCGCAAACCGGATACGTATTTACATTAAACGGTGGAGCTGTCAGTTGGTGCAGTTCTAAACAAAGCGTCGTAGCGGGATCTACATGTGAAACGGAGTACATAGATGCTTCGGAAGCAGCGAAAGAAGGAGTCTGGATGAAGGAGTTCATATCCGATCTAGGTGTCATACCTAATGCATCGGGTCCAATGAAAATCTTTTGTGACAATACTGGTGCAACTGCCTTGGCAAAGGAATCCAGATTTCACAAAAGGACCAAACACATCAAGAGACGCTTCAACTCCATCCGGGATCTAGTCCAGGTGGGAGACATAGAGATTTGCAAGATACATACGGATCTGAATGTTGCAGACCCGTTGACTAAGCCTCTTCCACGAGAAAAACATGATCAACACCAAGGCTCCATGGGTGTTAGAATCATTACAGTGTAATCTAGATTATTGACTCTAGTGCAAGTGGGAGACTGAAGGAAATATGCCCTAGAGGTAATAATAAAGTTATTATTTATTTCCTTATAATCATGATAAATGTTTATTATTCATGCTAGAATTGTATTAACCGGAAACATAATACATGTGTGAATACATAGACAAACAAAGTGTCACTAGTATGCCTCTACTTGACTAGCTCGTTAATCAAAGATGGTTATGTTTCCTAACCATGAACAATGAGTTGTTATTTGATTAACGAGGTCACATCATTAGTTGAATGATCTGATTGACATGACCCATTCCATTAGCTTAGCACCCGATCGTTTAGTATGTTGCTATTGCTTTCTTCATGACTTATACATGTTCCTATGACTATGAGATTATACAACTCCCGTTTACCGGAGGAACACTTTGGGTGCTACCAAACGTCACAACGTAACTGGGTGATTATAAAGGAGCATTACAGGTGTCACCAAAGGTAGATGTTGGGTTGGCGTATTTCGAGATTAGGATTTGTCACTCCGATTGTCGGAGAGGTATCTCTGGGCCCTCTCGGTAATACACATCACATAAGCC
The DNA here is from genome assembly GCF_002162155.2 of Triticum dicoccoides. NCBI lineage: Eukaryota > Viridiplantae > Streptophyta > Magnoliopsida > Poales > Poaceae > Triticum > Triticum dicoccoides. The sequence continues at coordinate 510,847,793 of NC_041388.1, forward strand.
TTGCAAGCATTACAACTAAATATGTTAGTTGTGAGATGATGTATTACGGAACGAGTAAAGAGACTTGCCGGTAACGAGATTGAACTAGGTATTGGATACCGACGATCGAATCTCGGGCAAGTAACATACCGATGACAAAGGGAACAACGTATGTTGTTATGCGGTCTGACCGATAAAGATCTTTGTAGAATATGTAGGAGCCAATATGGGCGTCCAGGTCCCGCTATTGGTTATTGACCGGAGATGTGTCTCGGTCATGTCTACATTGTTCTCGAACCCGTAGGGTCCGCACGCTTAAGGTTACGATGACAGTTATATTATGAGTTTATACATTTTGATGTACCGAAGGTTGTTCGGAGTCCCGGATGTGATCATGGACATGACGAGGAGTCTCGAAATGGTCGAGACGTAAAGATTGATATATTGGAAGCCTATGTTTGGATATCGGAAGTGTTCCGGGTGAAATCGGGATTTTACCAGAATACCGGGAGGGTTACCGGAACCCCCCGGGAGCTATATGGGCCATAGTGGGCCTTGGTGGAAAAGAGAAGGGGCTGCCCTAGATGGGCGGTGCGCCTCCCCCTCCCCCTAGTCCTATTAGGACTAGGAGAGGTGGCCGGCCCCCTCCTCCTCTTTTCCCCCTCCGCGAATCCTATTCCGACTAGGATTGGGGGGGGGGGGGAATCCTACTCCTAGAGGGAGTAGGACTCTCCTGCGCCCTCCTCCTTGGCCGGCCAGCCTCCCCCCTCTACTCCTTTATATACGGAGGCAGGGGACACCTCTAGACACACAAGTTGATCCACGTGATCTATTCCTTAGCCGTGTGCGGTGCCCCCTGCCACCATATTCCTCGATAATACTGTAGCGGAGTTTAGGCGAAGCCCTGCTGCTGTAGTACATCAAGATCGTCACCACGCCGTCGTGCTGACGGAACTCTTCCCCGACACTTTGCTGGATCGGAGTCCGGGGATCGTCATCGAGCTGAACGTGTGCTCGAACTCGGAGGTGCCGTAGTTTCGGTGCTTGATCGGTTGGATCGTGAAGACGTACGACTACTTCCTCTACGTCGTGTCATCGCTTCCGCAGTCGGTCTGCGTTGGGTACGTAGACAACACTCTCCCCCTCGTTGCTATGCATCACATGATCTTGCGTGTGTGTAGGAAATTTTTTGAAATTACTACGAAACCCAACAAAATCAACCCCCACCCCACCCCCAGCCCAAAATAAAAAACACTCACGAATGCGGTTTGTATCTCTCACACACACCCACGTAGGTGGGGAACGTGCACGAAGAGAAGAGGTGCATGCACGGCGCACGTACTCCCGTCTCTTTCCCAACCACACCCGCGCGGGTACACGGTGGAGCTCATTTCTGTACGAAAAAGGCAGCCCACGTGGTAATTTGGCACGTGTACTGGTTTGCCCACTTGGTGGAGGGAGGATTGTCTACCATGGGTGAACAAACAAATTGCGACTTGACGTGTTATGTTAAAAAAAGAGGCAAACCATGTGGGGCCTACCTTAGAGGCAAGGCTCTATACACTGGAGTACTTTTGATGTGTCCCGTCAACTCGTAGAACGAGGAGAAGCTTGCTTAGTACGCCATCTCCCCCGCCCATGGGCGCGGTGGCTCGCAGGATGAGGTGAAGCTTGCTTACTACGCCTTACGCCCACTCCCTCGCCCATGTGCACGGTGGCTTGCAGGACAAGGAGAAAAATTTACTACTCCCTCCGTTTACTCCTCGTCCCTACTACCTTGGTTATATAGATTATATCATATTGTTTGGAATATATATGTCCTTTAGTAGATTTCAATATGAACTACTAGTACATACTCCAAACACTGATGTATATAGACGTATTTTAGAGTGTAGATTCACTCATTTTTCTCCGTATGTAGCACTCTCCCTCGCCCCTCGACCCTCGCCCACATGGTGGACGTGCAGCAATTCATTCGGTCTCATATAGCCAGAACGATATATATTGCACGACCATTATTGCTTGACTTCCCGAAGAGGCGAAGAGCCAATCGCAAGGTCAATATTTTGGAGATGCCAAGCGCAAGGTTATAGGAGAACGAGTAGTAGGTGCCGCATCATTTATAAATAAAGTTTTTTTTCTTCAGTGGCACGTACGCAATATGATAGGTTCATATGGAGAGAAAAGGAATACATAGTCAGGACGGGCCAGCCTACACGGTTGCTTGCTAGGGTTACTCTCTTCACACTCTCTCGCACAAAATGACTGTGGCCACATCTCTAACATCCTGGCGGATCACGTCCGCTTGGGGAAGGGGTGGATGCTTAGTGTAGATGCGGCGGTCGTCGCCGACGGCGAAAACCCACTATCGGCACGTCCCGATCAGGGGTCCCTGCCATTCTCTCTCACAAAGCCGGTGAGGTTGCCTTCGTCCCTTGTTCACTGCCGCGACGTGGGCAGTTGCCGCCTCCCGCCGCCCTCCTCAAGGTTGAGCTATGTCCCTCAGGTACAACTCCCTTTACAGCCGGCTTGCACCACTGCTCCAGCTGCCCACATCACTCCCTGTGGATATTTCTCTACTTATTTGCCCCTCACATACCTCCACTGGCTTCTATGTATTGTATTTGTGATGAGTTTATGTCTCATCAACTAGTCCCAGTAATCTTATTCTAATCACGCTTGTTCAATTTCTTTGCCACAGGGATGCTCATCTCGATTTTGGTGAAACTGCACAAAATGATCCGATGGTCAAAAGGTTGCAAACTTCATTTATTAGGAAGCTCAAACGTTGCCAGCAAATTGAAGCCTGGTCAGGGTTCACGGTTCAAGGTCTAGGGACTGCATGGATCGTTTTTTTCTTTAGCTGCCTCTGTTCCAAATTAAATGTCAACTTTAGTAGTAGTACAACTTTGTACTAAAGTTTGCACAAAGTTGAGAAACTTATTTTGGAACGGAGGGAGTACATATTTGCTATGATCTGTCAATCATTGAGATGCACTAGCATGCATGTTAGTCTCCTTTGTATTTGATGAAATGTTGCAACGGGCAACCTTGGACGCAAGATACATGTAACAGAAGCTGGAAGCTTCATAGCATTGTACAAATTTATCTCGCTGATAAATTGTAGTACATACTATACTAGTACTTCCTCCGTTCCTAAATATAAGTCTTTGTAGAGATTTCACCATGAACCACATGCGGATGTATATAGATGCATTTTAAGTGTAGATTCATTCATTTTGTTCTATATGTAGTGGAATCTCTACAAAGACTTGTATCTACTAGTAATAGCTAGCCCCCACTACTAGGAATTCTCTATCCTCTCCTTGAGCCACGCCATCAAAATTGATGTAGCCGTTAGATGGAGTAAATCAATCCATAATAGCTGTCTGATCTTGACGTTGAGAGGCTCCGCACTAAGCCACATGCAAGCATGCAGAAATACTGTGCCACATGCATGTGAGTGGGTTTTAAATCATATCAACATGTCTGCATGCAAGCATGCACCGGTAGCATGCATGTAAGTGAGCTTTTAAGTCCCATTGACATGTCAAAAAGAAAAATATAATCCCATTATGCAGTAGGAATTCAGGAGTTGGCTGATCTTTTTTCCTTATGTGGGATGATCTAAATGATGATGGGAGTTTATTTAGTTTGGCTACCACATTTTTCATGCGGTTATAGAGTTTTTTTTGTTCTATGAAATCGATAATTTTGCATAGAGAGATATACCGCTGTTCCGCGCCAATGCGCGGGGACTCATCTAGTAATATTTAGGAACGGAGGGAGTACTATGTAAAGACTTAGGTGTCGCACAGTGATAGTTGTGTGAGGTGGGCCATGTAATCACTGAGCCTGCGTGTTTTCACTGCTCTTGCACGCCTCCGCTGTAAGAATGGAGAAAATTGTAATCTAGTAGTAGTAGTATACCTCCTTTCGCCGAAAGCGTGGGACATCCAGCAGTCCTACCACCTCAGTAATAAAGACCAGTGAGCCGTCAAATCACATAGACCCAGCAGTAAGTTGGACGGACGAAGCAACCATCACTCTTGCGCCAGTGAGAGGTCACGTCCGCTCTGCCCGGGCATGAATGCGGCACCGATTCTTTGGAGCGGCGCTGACCGTTTTGGGCGGGAAGCGTGCACGGGCGATGGAGGGGCTTTGGGTGGGCCAAGCTGGTCAGGAGCGGGCGTGGCAGCTATCCGCATGTCCCTACCGGACACGCCCGGAAACTAGAGGATGCACCGACTTTCGCAGCTAAAATCGTACACTACACAACATCTCTCTGTAGGTGTAGGTCGATCTCTCGCTCTCTCTAACACACACATGGTGTTAAACACACACACACACACGCGCGCGCGCGCCCACACACGCACCTTGGTCCCGTTTCACCTTCTAACGTGACTTATTACACCTAGACGGAGGGAGTAGTAAGTATACGAGATACGGTGGCACACTAACTTAAGTCGAATACAAGTGGCCAAAATTTGTGTGCATGTTATAATAAGGATTCACTTAAAATAGTACGTGAGCGAAAAGAGGGATCAATTGGACAGTGTTCCCGAGCAGTAGCGAGATGTGTGAGGTAAGATACACAACTGGCCCTTTTAATTTTTCTTATTAATTTGTTTGTTTCACCCTCTAACTGGTGGGACCCAACGTACTACGTGGAGAGAGGTAAGGTGACTAAGGCTGCATTATTTCTGCACCATTGTGGATAGTCTTACCACCAAAGCCACATGACACGATTATGATTGAAATCCCAATGACTCCCACACACACACAAAAAACACGGCATGCTTGTCACACGAATGCAGGAATGTATAAAAGGTTATTTCCCTCTCGCTGAACATAACGGGAGGGTTGTGTAGCTTGTTAGCCTGTTCGCTCACTCTCTCGCCCTCTCCCGCTGGAGCCTCAGCGCTTGTAGTTGCTCTCTTCACACTCTCCCGCCCTCTCCAGATCTAAACAAGACTTCGTTGGACTCTCTCTCCCCTCACTGCTGATCAAAGAGCCGGCAGGATCCGTCCGCCGGGAAGGGAAGGAGGCTTAACGATGTCGCCGTCGGCGAGGGACTACCGGCACAGCTGTTCACTTTCCACCCAGCGGAGGCGCGGGAGGGCCTCCGACCCCTTCTTCTTCGCCGTCGTCCCGTCGCCCACCGAACCACGCCCCAAGAACCTTAAGGTATAATTTACTTACTCCACATGCATTGCTCTAGCTGCATGTATACCATGAATCTAGGACGTGGTTCAAAGAGGAAAGGAGTGGGGGAAAGTTGTGGGAAAAGTTGTATATAGCATGAATCTAGAACGTGGTTCAAAGAGGAAATGAAGGGGGAAAGTTGTATAGCATTAATCTAGCACGTGGTTCAAAGAGGAAAGGAATGGGGGAAAGTAGTGGGGAAAGTTGTATCGCATAAATCTAGGACGTGGTTCAAAGGGGAAAGGAAGGGTCAAAAGTACTAGTTCAAAAAGGAAAGGAAGGGACAAGGCTGTAGAGTTTGAGCAGGACTAGATTTGCTGCGCTCACATAGGGAAAGGCGTCTAAAGATAAAAAAACTGGGACCAACACAAATATGCTCCTTGGTTGCTTGTTCTTTGTTGCAACAGACTATGCATGACCACAGTACATCGGTAGATGCACATGGTGCTGGTGCGTCCACTGTCCCATGCAACTCATTAGTTGTTGTTAATCTAAGGCCCTGTTTGGTTAAAAATTCCCTGCTCCCTACGTGCTGGGTTCCAGGGACTAAACATGGACTAGAGGTTATTAAATGACAAGCTAAAAGTCCATGTTACCCCTAGTAATGAACTAATAGAGACAAGGTGCGATGCGTGGCCGGGGCAACTGTTGGAAAAAGTCCCAAAAAGACTCCCTCGGGGTCTTCTTTCTTTAGTCCCAAATGCCCACTTTTAGTCCCTAAAAGTCCCTCCTCTTTGGTTTAGATGGTACTAACACGGAGTTTTTTTAGTCCCTACACCAAAAGGTCCCTGTAAACAAACACCCTCTAATAATGCCGCTGGAAAATTGATGCAATGCATGTTGGGGAACGTAGTAATTTCAAGAAAATTCCTACGCACACGCAAGATCATGGTGATGCATAGCAACGAGAGGGGAGAGTGTGATCTACGTACCCTTGTAGATCGACAACGGAAGCATTTGGTTGATGTAGTCGTACGTCTTCACGGCCCGACCGATCAAGCACCGAAACTACGACACCTCCGAGTTCTAGCACACGTTCAGCTCAATGACGATCCCCAAACTCCGATCCAGCAAAGCGTCGGGGAAGAGTTCCGTCAGCACGACGGCATGGTGACGATCTTGATGTACTACTGTCGCAGGGCTTTGCCTAAGCACCGCTACAATATTATCAAGGACTATGGTGAAAGGGGGCACCGCACACGGCTAAGAATATGATCACGTGGATCAACTTGTGTGTCTATGGGGTGCCCCCTGCCCCCGTATATAAAGGAGTGGAGGAGGGGAGGGCCGGCCCTCTCTATGGCGCGCCCTAGGGGAGTCCTAATCCCACCGGGAGTAGGATTCCCCCTTTCCTAGTCCAACTAGGAGTCCTTCCATGTAGTAGGAGTAGGAAACAAGGAAGGGGCGCAGCCCCTCCCCCTAGTCCAATTCGGACTAGGCCTTGGGGGGCGCGCGGCCTGCCCTAGGCAGCCCCTCTCTCTTTCCCGTATGGCCCAATAAGGCCCAATACTTCTCCCGGCGAATTCCCGTAACTCTCCGGTACTCCGAAAAATACCCGAATCACTTGGAACCTTTCCGATGTCCGAATATAGTCATCCAATATATCGATCTTTACGTATCGACCATTTTGAGACTCCTCGTCATGTCCCCGATCTCATCCGGGACTCCGAACTCCTTCGGTACATCAAAACTCATAAATTCATAATATAACTGTCATCGAAACCTTAAGCGTGCGGACCCTACGGCTCGAGAACAATGTAGACATGACCGAGACACGTCTTCGGTCAATAACCAATAGCGGGACCTGGATGCCCATATTGGCTCCTACATATTCTACGAAGATCTTTATCGGTCAGATCAACAACATACGTTGTTCCCTTTGTCATCGGTATGTTACTTGCCTGAGATTCGATCGTCGGTATCCAATACCTAGTTCAATCTCGTTACCGGCAAGTCTCTTTACTCGTTCCATAATACATCATCCCGCAACTAACTCATTAGTTGTAATGCTTGCAAGGCTTAAGTGATGTGCATTACTGAGAGGGCCCAGAGATACCTCTCCGACATTCGGAGTGAGAAATCCTAATCTCGAAATTCGCCAACCCAACATGTACCTTTGGAGACACCTATAGAGCTCCTTTATAATCACCCAGTTACGTTGTGACGTTTGGTAGCACACAAAGTGTTCCTCCGGCAAATGGGAGTTGCACAATCTCATAGTCATAGGAACATGTATAAGTCATGACGAAAGCAATAGCAACATACTAAACGATCGGGTGCTAAGCTAATGGAATGGGTCATGTCAATCTGATCATTCAACTAATGATGTGATCCCGTTAATCAAATAAGAACTCTTTGTCCATGGTTAGGAAACATAACCATCTTTGATTAACGAGCTAGTCAAGTAGAGGCATACTAGTGACACTCTGTTTGTTTATGTATTCACACATGTATTATGTTTCTGGTTAATACAATTCTAGCATGAATAATAAACATTTATCATGATATAAGGAAATAAATAATAACTTTATTATTGCCTCTAGGGCATATTTCCTTCAGTCTCCCTCTTGCACTAGAGTCAATAATCTAGATCACATCGCCATGTGATTTAACATCAATAGTTCACATCTTTATGTGATTGGTTCACATCTCCATGTGACTAACACCCAAAGGGTTTACTAGATTCAATAATCTAGTTCACATCGCTATGTGATTAAGACCCAAAAAGTGATCATGTTTTGCTTGTGAGAGAAGTTTAGTCAACGGGTCTGTCACATTCAGATCCGCATGTATTTTGCAAATTTCTATGTCAACAATGCTCTGCATGGAGCTACTCTAGCTAATTGCTCCCACTTTCAATATGTATCCAGATTGAGACTTAGAGTCATCTGGATCAGTGTCAAAACTTGCATCGACGTAACCCTTTATGATGAACCTTTTGTCACCTTCGTAATCGAGAAACATATCCTTATTCCAGTAAGGATAATTTTGACCGCTGTCCATTGATCTACTCCTAGATCACTATTGTACTCCCTCTCTTAACACAGTGTATGGTATACAATAGATCTGGTATACAGCATGGCATACTTTATAGAACCTATGACTGAGGCATAGGGAATGACTTTCATTCTCTTTCTATCTTCTGCCGTGGTCGGGCTTTGAGTCTTACTCAACTTCACACCTTGTAACACAGGCAAGAAACTTTTTCTTTGACTGTTCCATTTTGAACTACTTCAAAATCTTGTCAAGGTATGTACTCATTGAAAAAACTTATCAAGCATCTTGATCTATCTCTATAGATCTTGATACTCAATATGTAAGCAGCTTCACCGAGGTCTTTCTTTGAAAAACTCCTTTCAAACACTCCTTTATGCTTTGCAAATAATTCTACATTATTTCCGATCAACAATATGTCATTCACATATACTTATCAAAAATGTTGTAGTGCTCCCACTCACTTTCTTGTAAATACAGGCTTCACCGCAAGTCTGTATAAAACTATATGCTTTGATCAACTTATCAAAGCGTATATTCCAACTCCGAGATGCTTGCACCAGTCCATAAATGGATCGCTGGAGCTTGCATATTTTGTTAGCACCTTTAGGATTGACAAAACCATCTTGTTGCATCACATACAACTCTTCTTTAATAAATCCATTAAGGAATGCAGTTTTGTTTATCCATTTGCCAGATTTCATAAAATGCGGCAATTGCTAACATGATTCGGACAGACTTAAGCATAGATACGAGTGAGAAACTCTCATCGTAGTCACCACCTTGAACTTGTCGAAAACCTTTTGCGACAATTCTAGCTTTGTAGATAGTAACACTACTATCCGTGTATGTCTTCCTCTTGAAGATCCATTTATTATCAATGGCTTGCCGATCCTCGGGCAAGTCCACCAAAGTCCACACTTTGTTCTCATACATGGATCCTATCTTAGATTTCATGGCCTCAAGCCATTTATTGGAATCTGGGCTCATCATCGCTTCCTCATAGTTCGTAGGTTCGTCATGGTCAAGTAACATGACCTCCAGAATAGTATTACCGTACCACTCTGGTGCGGATCTCACTCTGGTTTACCTACGAGATTCGGTAGTAACTTGATCTGAAGTTACATGATCATCATCATTAGCTTCCTCACTAATTGGTGTAGTAGTCACAGGAACAGATTTCTGTGATGAACTATTTTCCAATAAGGGAGAAGGTACAATTACCTTATCAAGTTTTCTACTTTCCCCCCACTCACTTCTTTCGAGAGAAACTCCTTCTCTAGAAAGGATCCATTCTTAGCAACGAATGTCTTGCCTTCGGATCTGTGATAGAAGGTGTACCCAACTGTCTCCTTTGGGTATCCTATGAAGACATATTCCTCCGATTTGAGTTTGAGCTTATCAAGATGAAACTTTTTCACATAAGCATCGCAACTCCAAACTTTAAGAAACGACAGCTTAGGTTTCTTGCCAAACCATAATTCACACGGTGTCGTCTCAACGGATTTAAATGGTGCCCTATTTAACGTGAATGCAGCTGTCTCTAATGCATAACCCCAAAACGATAGTGGTAGATCGGTAAGAGACATCATAGATCGCACTATATCTAATAAAGTACGGTTATGACATTCGGACACACCATTACACTATGGTGTTCCAGGTGGCGTGAGTAGTGAAACTATTTCACATTGTTTTAATTGAAGGCCAAACTCGTAACTCAAATATTTTACCTCTGCGATCATATCGTAGAAACTTTTATTTTCTTGTCACGATGCTTTTCCACTTCACTCTGAAATTCTTTGAATTGTTCAAATGTTTCAGACTTATGTTTCATGAAGTAGATATCCCCATATCTGCTCAAATCATCTGTGAAGGTCAGAAAATAATGATACCTTCTGCAAGCCTTAATATTCATCGGGCCACATACATCAGTATGTATGATTTCCAACAAATCGGTTGCTTGCTTCATTGTTCTGGAGAACGGCGTTTTAGTCATCTTGCCCATAAGGCATGGTTCGCAAGCATCAAGTGATTCCAAAAGCCCATCAACATGGAGTTTCTTCATGCGCTTTACACCAATATGACTTAAATGGCAGTGCCACAAATAAGTTGCACTATCATTATTAACTTTGCATCTTTTGGTTTCAATATTATGAATATGTGTATCACTACGATCGAGATCCAACGAACTTGTTTCATTGGGTGTATAACCATCGAAGGTTTTATTCATGTAAACAGAACAACAATTATTCTCTGACTTTAATGAATAACCGTATTGCAATAAACATGATCAAATCATATTCATGCTCAATGCAAAAACCAAATAACACTTCTTTAGGTTCAACACTAATCCCGAAAGTATAGGGGAGTGTGCGATGATGATCATATCAATCTTGGAACTACTTCCAACACACATCATCACTTCACCCTTAACTAGTCTCTGTTTATTCTGCAACTCCTGTTTCGAGTTACTACTCTTAGCAACTGATCCAGTATCAAATACTGAGGGGTTGCTATAAACACTAGTAAAGTACACATCAATAACATGTATATCAAATATACTTTTGTTCACTTTGCCATCCTTATCCGCCAAATACTTGGGGCAGTTCTGCTTCCAGTGACCAGTCCCTTTGCAGTAGAAGCACTTAGTCTCAGGCTTAGGACCAGACTTGGGCTTCTTCACTTGAGCAGCAACTTGCTTGCTATTCTTCTCGAAGTTCCCCTTCTTACCTTTGCCCTTTTCTTGAAACTAGTGGTCTTGTTAACCATCAACACTTGATGTTTTTCTTGATTTCTACCTTCGTCGATTTCAGCATCACGAAGAGCTTGGGAATTGTTTCCGGCATATTATAGTTCATCACGAAGTTCTACTAACTTGGTGATGGTGACTAGAGAATTCTGTCAATCACTATTTTATCTGGAAGATTAACTCCCACTTGATTCAAGTGATTGTAGTACCCAGACAATCTGAGCACATGCTCACTGCTTGAGCTATTCTCCTCCATCTTTTAGCTATAGAACTTGTTGGAGACTTCATATTTCTCAACTCGGGTATTTGCTTAAAATATTAACTTCAACTCCTGGAACATCTCATATGGTCCATGACGTTCAAAACGTCTTTGAAGTCCCGATTCTAAGCCGTTAAGCATGGTGCACTAAACTATCAAGTAGTCATCATATTGAGCTAGCCAAACGTTCATAACGTCTGCATCTGCTCCTGCAATAGGTCTGTCACCTAGCGGTGCATCAAGGACATAATTCTTCTGTGCAGCAATGAGGATAAACCTCAGATCACGGATCCAATCCGCATCATTGCTACTAACATCTTTCAACACAATTTTTCTCTAGGAACATATCAAAATAAACATATGAAAGCAACAACGCGAGCTATTGATCTACAACATAGATATGCTAATACTACCAGGACTAAGTTCATGATAAATTAAAGTTCAATTAACCATATTACTTAAGAACTATCACTTAGATAGACATCCCTCTAATCCTCTAAGTGATCACGTGATCCAAATCAACTAAACCATAACCGATCATCACGTGAAATGGAGTAGCTTTCAATGGTGAACATCACTATGTTGATCATATCTACTATATGATTCACGCTCGACCTTTCGGTCTCAGTGTTCCGAGGCCATATCTGCATATGCTAGGCTCGTCAAGTTTAACCTGAGTATTTTGCGTGTGCAAAACTGGCTTGCACCCGTTGTAGATGGACGTAGAGCTTATCACACCCGACCATCACGTGGTGTCTGGGCACGACGAACTTTGGCAACGGTGCATACTCAGGGAGAACACTTTTATCTTGAAATTTAGTGAGGAATCATCTTATAATGCTACCATCAATCAAAGCAAGATAAGATGTATAAAAGATAAACATCACATGCAATCAAAATATGTGACATGATATGGCCATCATCATCTTGTCCCTTTGATATCCATCTCCAAAGCATCGTCATGATTTCCATCGTCACCGGCATGACACCATGATCTCCATCATCTTGATCTATATCAATATGTCGTCACATGGTCGTCTCGCCAACTACTGCTCTTGCAACTATTGCTACGCATAGCGATAAAGTAAAGCAATTATTTGGCGCTTGCATTTTATGCAATAAAGAGACAACCATAAGGCTTTTGTCAGTTGCCGATAACTTCAACAAAACATGATCATCTCATACAACAACTTATATCTCATCACGTTTTGACCATATCACATCACAACATGCCCTACAAAAACAAGTTAGACGTCCTCTACTTTGTTGTTGCAAGTTTTATGTGGCTGCTACGGGCTTAGCAAGAACCAATCTTACCTATGCATCAAAACCACAACGATAGTTTGTCAAGTTGGTGCTGTTTTAACCTTCGCAAGGACCGGACGTAGCCACACTCGGTTCAACTAAAGTTGGAGAAACTGACACCCGCCAGCCACCTGTGTGCAAAGCACGGCGGTAGAACCAGTCTCGCGTAAGCGTACGCGTAATGTCGGTCCGGGCTGCTTCATCCAACAATACCGCCGAACCAAAGTATGACATGCTAGTAAGCAGTATGACTTATATCGCCCACAACTCACTTGTGTTCTACTCGTGCATATAACATCAAACCATAAAACCTAGGCTTGGATGCCACTGTTGGGGAACGTAGTAATTTCAAAAAAATTCCTACGCATACGCAAGATCATGGTGATGCATAGCAACGAGAGGGGAGAGTGTGATCTATGTACCCTTGTAGATCGACAACGGAAGCGTTTGGTTGATGTAGTCGTACGTCTTCACGGCCCGACCGATCAAGCACCGAAACTACGGCACCTCCGAGTTCTAGCACACATTCAGCTCGATGACGATCCCCGGACTCTGATCCAGCAAAGTGTCGGGGAAGAGTTCCGTCAGCACGACGGCGTGGTAACGATCTTGATGTACTACTGTCGCAGGGCTTCGCCTAAGCACCACTACAATATTATCAAGGACTATGGTGGAAGGGGGCACCACACACGGCTAAGAATATGATCACGTGGATCAACTTGTTTGTCTATGGGGTGCCCCTGCCACCGTATATAAAGGAGTGGAGGAGGGGAGGGCCGGCCCTCTCTATGGCGCGCCCTAGGGGAGTCCTAATCCCACCGGGAGTAGGATTCCCCCTTTCCTAGTCCAACTAGGAGTCCTTCCATGTAGTAGGAGTAGGAAACAAGGAAGGGGCGCAGCCCCTCCCCATAGTCCAATTCGGACTAGGCCTTGGGGGGCGCGCGGACTGCCCTAGGCAGCCCCTCTCTCTTTCCCGTATGGCCCAATAAGGCCCAATACTTCTCTCAGCGAATTCCCGTAACTCTCCGGTACTCCGAAAAATACCCGAATCACTCGGAACCTTTCCGATGTCCAAATATAGTCGTCCAATATATCGATCTTTACGTCTCGACCATTTTGAGACTCCTCGTCATGTCCCCGATCTCATCCGGGAGTCCGAACTCTTTCGGTACATCAAAACTCATAAACTCATAATATAACTGTCATCGAAACCTTAAGCATGCGGACCCTACGGTTCGAGAACAATGTAGACATGACCGAGACACGTCTCCGGTCAATAACCAATAGCGGGACCTGGATGCCCATATTGGCTCCTACATATTCTACGAAGATCTTTATCGGTCAGACCGCATAACAACATACGTTGTTCCCTTTGTCATCGGTATGTTACTTGCCTAAGATTCGATCGTCGGTATCCAATACCTAGTTCAATCTCGTTACCGGCAAGTCTCTTTACCCGTTCCGTAATACATCATCCCGCAACTAACTCATTAGTTGCAATGCTTGCAAGGCTTAAGTGATGTGCATTATCGAGAGGGCCCAGAGATACCTCTCCGACATTCGGAGTGACAAATCCTAATCTCGAAATACGCTAACCCAATATGTACCTTTGGAGACACCTGTAGAGCTCCTTTATAATCACCCAGTTACGTTGTGACGTTTGGTAGCACACAAAGTGTTCCTCCGGCAAGGGGGAGTTGCATAATCTCATAGTCATAGGAACATGTATAAGTCATGAAGAAAGCAATAGCAACATACTAAACGATCGGGTGCTAAGCTAATGGAATGGGTCATGTCAATCAGATCATTCAACTAATGATGTGATCCCGTTAATCAAATAACAACTCTTTGTCCATGGTTAGGAAACGTAACCATCTTTGATTAACGAGCTAGTCAAGTAGAGGCATACTAGTGACACTCTGTTTGTTTATGTATTCACACATGTATTATGTTTCCGGTTAATACAATTCTAGCATGAATAATAAACATTTATCTTGATATAAGGAAATAAATAATAACTTTATTATTGCCTCTAGGGCATATTTCCTTCAATGCCACAGTTGAAAGCAAATTACATGTTTAACGAATTTTATTGTTAATATAATCTCTATGTTAATATTAATAAATGCTACTGTTTGAGAAATGTTACTGTCTTGCTTTCTTTCCAATTTAGATAAGGTAGATGCTTCTTTTTGTTGGCTTCTGTGTCATCCATCGTTATTGACCACTAATTGTTTCCTTTGCACCTCTGTGTAAACAGGGTTATCTGCTTCACCTCATTGCAATTGTGACCTTTTGTTGCACTGCACAAACCACTTTTGTTTTAAGAGTGTTTTATGCAGTTCAACCAAAATGTCACACCGACAACGTTGCTTGATTGCTTGATCTTAGTGGAACTGCACAAGAGGAGATCTTACTTCCTATCCGTTAAGGCGAATTTGGTTCAGATCTTCTTCTTGTGAGTTGTTTGAATTATGCATCATGAGAGGTCAGTACTAGCCTTCTTTCACATGATTCTGCAGTGTGCATTCATATGTTGTGCTACTTGTACGATAATGTCGCTTGATTTTAGTGAACTGCACAAATGGAGACAAGACTTCCAATCTGTATGTGCACCGTACTATCCCATTGAGGTAAGATAAGGATATTTCACAACTGTTGGCCTGTATTTTGCCACTTTCATCAGAAAATTAAGTTTAGTACTATACCTGTGCTCCCTAATTGACATGCCAAATATTACATTGAAGGCGAAGCCTGTTTGTTATTGAACCAAGTGATGAAGGGGAAGAACAAGGGGAAGAAAAACAAAAATGAACTCCCGGTGCTGTCATGAAAAAGTGGTATTGTCCTTGAGAAGTGCTTCATTTGTGCTGTTTTAAATATTTCCTTTCCTTTTTTTCGAGCAAATAGTGATGCTAGCATTTAGTAGTCCTCTTATCTTTGCACAACAGGATCATCTTACTCTGAAGAAGAATATGGAGTACGTGAAGTGACTAGTTCCAATTATGCCAGGATGAAGAAGCCCTGTCTATCTTATCATCAGAAGGAGCAGTTGAAGGATGGTTACATTACTCCCCACAAGACCAAACTAACTTCAGCTCAGAAGGACTGACAAAATCACCATTTTTTTGCTGTGATGCGCGAGTACAATGTTGTTCTAGGATTCTTTCTGGTGAGTTCCATTTTTCTACAAGTGTGCTCTACATGGACCATGTATGTGCCTGTTAAAACTGTCAATTCATAGTACAATTTGCTCTATACTAATCACTTTTTTGTATTTGTGCAAACAGGGGTGCTCAGCTTGATTTCAATGGGAACTGCACAAAATGTTCATGAATACATCGAATCATTCATTTCCACCACAAGAAAGGAGGTGCCGATAAGTTCAAGGCGTTGCAACATATAAGGGTGAAATCATACAAGCTACGCGCGAATTTGGTTGATTTTGGTGAAACTGCACAAAAAAGAACAACTGGTTTATTTAGCACGAGGTGACATGTCAATGTCCGAACTGATGGCAAACCCTGCCCATTCCACAATCGTAGGCATTTGATGTTTTGGAATGGGACAACCTTGTCAAATTTTGCTCATTGATTTTAGCAAGACATGCGTTTGATATTTTCGAATGGGCGCCCTTGCTGTCAGCAACGTCGATCAATTTTTTATTTATTCTTTAGTTGTGAAGTAAATATTGCCTCAGACATGTGAGTCGCTGAGATGCATAATCATCAATTGTTTTGAATGTTCTCTATGAATTGCCAGGCCTGTGTATTTGATTGCAATGTACAGAAACGCTAAAAACCTGCTCAAACTCTTTGTACTCCTTCTGTTCCTTTTTACTTTGCACACTGTGAAAGTGCATACTTTTTTGTATAAGAGTGGTCAAAGTAGAGATACTTTGACTGCAGACAAAACTTGTATGCAGACTAGAAAGGACCAAAGGGAGTACATGTGAAACTGCTGCAAACGAGGTGATCACCCTGGGAACCATGCTAGTACATATTGTTTTGCATGTTCATCCAATGCCAGTGATACAGAAATTTGAACTAATCAAAATAAATTCATTCATACACGGTCGGATTTCATATAAACATGCCAGATTTCATTACATTTCATACATTCTTCAACTAAAAAGGGGTGCGCTAGAGGTATAATTAATTAACCGAAGCTACCCACCTGTGTCCCGCTGAGCCGAACAGAAGCTTCAGTGACTTAACTGCAGGTGCAGTTGCATAACTGACATGTGGCCTACTGGGCCCACATGTCAGTCAGCTAACTGCACCAGCAGTTAAGTAGAAGCAGCGTTACTCTCCAGCAGAACTCCCCGACTCCACGTCGCCGCCAAGAAGCTAACCGGCCGTCAATGGTCAACCCGCCTAGCTTGGCTTCAACAGGAGGGTAGCAGCGGTGGCCTTACTTGGACCCAAGCGGCGGCGACCTACCGTGTTCTACTCTTCCTCGTTTTCTGTGTGGCGTGGCCTCGTTAGCAGCGGGGCGGGGCCTCGGCGGAGCCGGCTATATCCTTTGTCTCGTTGCCGGCGGGCGGTGCCTTAGCGGAGCGGTGGAAATCCTCCCCCGCGTTGCCGACAGGGTGGGGCCTCAGCTGAGCCGGCGATGTCCTCTGCCTTGTTGTTGGTGGGGCGGGGCCTCGGCGGAGCCGGCGGTGTCCTCTGCCTCGTTGTTGGTGCCACGGGGCCTCGGCGGAGCAGGGCCTCGTCGCCGCCAGTGGAGCGGGGACTCGTCGGAGCCGGCATTGTCCTCTGCCTCATCCTCGGTCTCGCCAAACAGTGCCTCGCCCGCTTCATCGCCCTCTTTGCTAGCCTCTTTGTAGGCGGCCGCAACCTCCGCCACCCGCATGCGCTCCCGCCAGCGCTCGAGGCGGCCCTTGCGGGCGAAGCGGCATGAGTCGAGCAGCGCCTCCTGCTCTGCCCGCTCCGCGGCGATCTACTCCTCCGCCTGAAGATGCTCCTGGAGGAGATGGTGGTTGTAGGCGGCGTCGGCCTGCGCCTCTCGGAACTGCTCCTGACGCATCTGCCTCACACTATCCATATATTGGGCACGGGCCTCGCCGATGGTCATGGTGCAATGCACCGGTGAGGATGGCGCAGAGGAGGGGGTTGGCGTCGGATCGTCGACTACCATGTTCTCCATTGGGACGTCGTCGTCCTCCGGCTATCTGCCGGCCAGCCGGTCGGCAGCAATGGCTGCCATCTCCTTGTGGTCCGTGGTCCGCCTATCCCGAAGAGCGCTGGAGCGTGAGGAAGCCATGGTGGGAAGTAGTGGTGTGGACAGGAGAAAGGGAATGGATGCGGATGACTGCGGCTATGGACGGCGCAACATTTTATATAGCAATGGTGGGCGGGCGGAGGGACGGACGTGTGGCACCGGAGTAGCCGCCTCGGCAACTGCATATCATTAATGTGGGCGGCAGATGGACGGACGGACGACACTTGTGTCGTTTGAAGGCGGAGCAATCGCCTGCACCGGGAAGCGGGGCGGGCGGCGCGGACTGTTTTGGGCGGAAAGCGCGCGTGGGCGAGGAGATGACTTTACTTGGAGAGGATGACAATGGGGACCCACCAGGTCCATAGCCTCACATATGCAAGTGCCTCCTTATATATATACTAGCAAGATGCCCATGCGTTGCATGGAACATCAAGATGCATTTGTATGAGTAGTTTATCTTGTGGGAGATAAGGACGAACGAGGCAAGGCCTTATCTGTAAATGTGGAGAGAGGTGCGGGTATCTTTTGTAAAATTGTCATGGTTTGCTTTCTATCCGTCAGATATAGATCGGACGATCTCTATTACAAGATGGCAGGCACACCATCATCACCAACTCGGTTTTCTATAAGAGTAGTAGAT
>NC_041388.1:510866648-510871365 GCF_002162155.2 Triticum dicoccoides
ATATATATATATATATATATATATATATATATATATATATATATATATATATGTATGTATAAAACTATACTCCCTCCGTCTAGGTGAATAAGTCATATTAGAAGGTGCATCACGACCTAGGTGCAAGCAGATTGGTGGAAAAGAAGAATATTTCTCTCTTCTAAACACAACATTTAATCACAGCAGTTAAGAGGATGCCTTATTAGCTACCCATGCAGGCCATCGTAATTCATAGCATGCAAAGCGCTTTTATTTCTTACCTAATAACCGCATGGACGTGCTACATGCATTGGTCCTTGCCCGAGCAAAAAAAAGGGAGGAAAGGGGTTTCCACGGGAGACAACGAGGCAGAGGTGGAAGCGCTCGCTGGAGTTATTTATTTTGCTTCCCCCTGGTTTCCTAACATCACGGTCCCACACCACTGTCAACCTATGTAGTACTAGTCAATAAACGAGAGAATTGCACAAGAAGCGGTCGACAGCTGGACCAAGCAGCTCGAGCAGTATTTGTGTTTTTGAGGTGTGAGCACTTCAGAGTTTTTTGATGTTTAGCCCAGATATTAATTTTTCTCCTCTGAACAACAACAAAAACATTGCTGTAGGTATTAACTGGGCGGGCTGTGGCCCATCTAGCCCAGGCCAGATATCCAGCCCAGATATTAATTTTTTTCAAGCTGAAAATGGCTAGCCCAGCTATACTTTTTTTAGGAATACCCAGGCAAGGTCAAGTTGTTATTCTCCGCCCTGCTGGGCTGCAAATCCTTCCTAGGAGGGATGCATTAGGCTTAACAAGAAAATGGGCTTTAAGAAATAATAAATGGGATGTAATTATAAAAACTGGGCAGTAACTATAAAAAAATGTACCAAACACATGATTACTTTATAAAATATTATTTTTGGATATTGAAAATTTTAATTTCATTAATTGTTGCGAGCGCAATGTTTCGTTGGATTTTTACGTAATATAAATTTATATTGAAATTGTATTTAATCTGACTAGAAATTTCGGGATAAAAATATTTCGGATCTCATCAAAATGTGGGAAATTTTATTGAATTCTGTTTTGAACGGTTGGTTGAAATGGGCTGTACTTTTAACAAACTGTAAATGGGCTATAGTAAATTCCATTAGAATTCAAAAATGGGCCACACATTCTTACAAATCTCAAATGGGCTATAAGTTCTCTGCCACACACTTCTGGCCTTACTAAGTAGACGCGTCCCCTAAAAAAACAGAGTTGACGCGTATGCAAGGCTTTGTCAACTTATAGTCAACACACGGTTCTAGCAGCAGTGGCCGTTGGATGTCCATCCAACGGATGCCGTGCTTCTTCTTCAATCTCGGATATTCTAGCTTCACCCGCCCAAAAAATGATTCCTCCCCCTGACATTTGGGGCGCACCGTTTTGGAAGCTGACCTGTGGGCCTACTAAGTTGACGTACCAAGGGCTTTGTCAACTTAGTCAATATAAACGATTCTAGCTGCAGTGACCGTACGATGTCCATCCAACGGTCGTAGTGCTTCTTCAACCTCTGGTCTTCTTGCTCCAGCCGCCCAAAGCAGCGCTGGTCGTGCCGCCTGCTCCTGCCTCCCATGGCCGGCTGTGCTGCCGTGGAGGCCTCACTGCCCCCTACTATTCCCACCGCTAGCCAGGCCCTGCGGCGATGGCAGCCTCACACTGCAGCCGAACGAGTGAACCCTCATACTCCTCTCCGCTTGGGCATCCACTGCCGCGTCTTCACCGGCTCCGCGTCATCCCCTTCCTAGGCCTCGCCATCGTCCACCGCCCTAGTGCTCTCGGCGCGGCGTGGTCAACGTGGAAGGAACGACTTCCATCGGACGTGGACTGTACGTGGAGAGGCTGACAGCTGGGTCCACGGCGGCAGCAAGGAAGTGCCTCCTTATTACGCGGAAAATAATGATTCCTCCACCTGACAGCAGGGACCCACCGGACGAGCCACCAGTATTTTGCGAAAAAAATCGTTTCCCCTGACTGCTGGGACCCACCGGACGAGCCACCGTATTTCACGAAAAAAACGTTCCCCCCGCTGTCAGCTCGGACCCATCAGAAGTGCCTCCTTATTACGCACAAAAAAATGAATACTCCCCCGGCTAGCTGGGACCCACCTTGCTGGGAGACTGACTTGTTGGCCTACTAAGTTGACAGGGATGAAGGGCTTTGTCAACTTAGTCAATATGAACGATTCTAGCTCCAGTGACCGTACAATGTCCATCCAACGTCCGTAGTGCTTCTTCAACCTCTGGTCTTCTTGCTCCAGCCGCCCAAAGCAGCACCGGTCGTGCCACATGCTCATGCCTCCCGTGGCCGGCTGTGCTGCTGCAGAGGCCTCACCGCCCCCTACTATTCCCACCGCTGGCCAGGCCCTGCGGCGACGACAGCCTCACACCTCAGCCGAACCAGTGAACCCTCGTAGTCCTATCCGCGCGGGCTTCCACTTCTGAGTCGTCCCCTTCCTAGGCCTCACCGTCGTCCACCGCCATGGTGCTCTCCGCGCGGCATGGTCAACATGGTCAAGGAACGACTTCCATCGGAAGAGTACTGTACGTGGAGAGGCTGACAGCTAGGTCCATGGCCACAACATAGTTTTTTGTGATTTGCCAAGTAAGTCGCTTTGTCAGGCCTGTTGGGCTGCAAATCTTTCAAGACAAGGAATGGCTGTACATTTTTAAAACACATCAAACCGGCAATTAGTTTCAAATATCTTTTTTTTATTTCAAGATTTTAAATTACATTAATTTTTATGCATGGAGAATTTGTTGGATTTTATATTGATATACATTTATTTTTAAAATCAGTTTGAATGTGAGTCGAAATTTCGGGATTAAAAACAGTTCAGACCGCACCAAAATATGCAAAATTTCGTATAATTTTTTAACCGTTGCCACAATATGGGCTGTAATGCTAACAAAAAGAATATGGGCTCCAAAAAAACCTTAATAATTAGCAAATGGGTTGTAAATTATTAGAAATAATGGCAGATGGGCTGTATGCTGTTTTCCACAGATTTGAGGCTTTCCTAAAAAAAGGTTGACGCACAAGCACTGACTGTTAGATGTCCATCCAACGGCCGTTGTGTTTCTTCAATCTCTGCTCTTCCTGCTCCAGCCGCTCAAACAAGCGCCGGCGGGACTACCTGCTCCCTCCTCCTCGCGGCCGGCTGTGCTGCCGCGCAGGCCTCATCTCCCGACCGTACTCCCATCGCTGGCCTAGCCATGCCTCTACTCACCCACACCTGCTGTTATTCTCCGACGACGGTAGACGAACCAGTAAACCCTCATACAGTCGTACTCCCCTCCGCGTGGGAAACAACTACCGAGTCTTCCCTGCCTTTGTGTCGTCCCCTTCCTAGGCCTCGCCGTCGTCCACTGCCCTGGTGCTCTCGGTGCTGCGTGATCAACATGGTCAACGAACGACTTCCATCGGACGTGGACTGTACGCAGAGAGGCTGATAGCTGGGTCCACGGCCGCAGCAAGGAAGTGCCTCCTTATTACGCGGAAAATAATGATTCCTCCACCTGACAGCTGAGACCCACCGGACGGGCCACTGTATTTCTTGAAAAAATGTTTCCCCCTGACTGCTGGGACCCACCAGCTACATCTTCGCATCCAAGGAAGTGCGTCCGGGCAAAAACAACGATTTGCCCCCTGACTACTGGGACCCACCAGCTACATCTTCGCAGGCAAGGAAGTGCCTGACAGTCGGGACCCACCTGGTCGAAGCGTACATAGCGTTGTCATTTTGGTCGCGAACGTGTACGTACATACTGGTCGATGTAGAGGCGCGCACATGTCGTAGTAGAGGCGCGCACGTAGCATGTACACGTACGTACAGCGGCCAGGGTGCAAGAAAGAAATACGGCCACGTGTGTGTACATACGGTCAGGGTCTCGAACGTCTACTCGCGCATACGTACGGCCAGGGCTCGTGTACATTGCTGGGTCGGAACGAAGAAATAGCGTCGTCGTTGTGTTCATGGGGAGGCAATGGAATGCGTCGTGTTCATGGGGAGGCAACGGAACGCGTGGGAGCCAACTGGCTGGGTCGGAACGGAATGCGTGGTCGTGTTCATCGGGAGGGCTTGGATGGAACAGGCGATGGAAACGAGGCCTGGCATACCGCACAAGGAGGAAAAGGACCTCCTACGTTCGGAACGGGGTCCTGTTGATTGGGAGGGGTCTGGCGTACCGCAAAACGAAGGAAACGAACCTCCTATGGTCGAAACGGGGGTCCTGTTGATCGGGAGGGGTGTGGCATACCGCAAAACGGAGGAAACGGACTTTTGTTGGAGCGCTACAGTCGAAACGGGGGTCCTCTTCATCGGGAGGGGTGTGGCATACCGCAAAACGGGACTCCACGGGATACTGTTCATCTCCACCGTCGACCCCCTCCAGCCTCCACAAGCTACTGTTCATCCACCGTCGACCTCCTCCAGCCTCCACCTGCGAGTGTTCATCCACGGGCTCCTATTCATCCAACCTCCACCGCACGCTACTCCACCGACCACTGTTCAACCAGCCCTCTCCACGGGCTCCTGTTCAACCAACCCTCCACGGGCTACTGTTCATCCTGCCCTCCACCGTCTACTGTTCATCCTGCCCTCCACGGGGTGGTCCTGTTCATCCAGCCCTCCACGGGGTCCTGTTCATCCAGCCCCAACCGGCTCGATCGATTGGGGTCCTGTTCATCAAGAGGCAAC
>NC_041388.1:510871634-510905135 GCF_002162155.2 Triticum dicoccoides
CAGCATCAATCGGCTTTAGTTAGCAGCAGTAGCGAAGGAATCGCTCGATCGGGTTCAGTTAACAACCATCGATCGATCGCTCGGGTTCAGTAACACGTAGCCTGCGGTGCAATCGCTCGGGTTCAGTTAGAGCCCAACACCTTGCTCGGGTTCAGTTAGAGCCAATGCCTCGCACAAACGCGCGTACGTGTAGGAGAGAAACACACATCGCTCGGCCCCCGACCTCCCACCGTAACCGGGAACTCCCCGAAATTTTCCTCCCCCTCGCTTCTACCACGGTTTTTTCCGTCATGGACGGCCCAAAGAATGTCATGCAGCTGCGTCTCCGGCCCGCCCAGGACGAAAAGCCCATTTTCTGTCATGATTTTTTTTCATAGAAGTAGGAGCCCACCACATCTATGATGATACCGGATTTTGTCACAATTATCGTCATAGAAGTGTCATATGTATGACAGAAAAAAAATTCGTTCGGCCCAAAATGTCATGGATGTGTCTTTTTTTGTAGTGTCTGCCGTCCCCCGGCGCACTCTCCACCGGTGACGACGAGCCAGGACCATCGTGTGTGCGCGGCCTTAGGCGTGCCCGCCGCTCACGACATGACGTGCCGGGGCTGGGCGCCCCCCGGCGCATTCTCCACCAGCGACGATGAGCCGGAACTGCCGTGTGTGCGCGGCCTCCGGTGTGCCCGCCGCTCACGACATGACGTGCCGGGGCTGGGTGCCCTCTGGCGCACTCTCCATCAGCGACAACGAGCCGGGACCGCCATGTGTGTGCGGCCTCCGGTGTGCCCGCCGCTCACGACGATGACGTGCCGGGGCTGGGTGCCCCCGCAAACTCTTCACGGGTGGCGACGAGCAGGATCGTCATGTGTGCGCGGACGCAGGCATGCCCGCCACTCACAATGACGAGGTAGCGGAGCCGTCGTCCGTGCGCGGTCCCTGGCGCACTCTCCGCCGTCGAGTCCGCCGGCAACACCATCATGCCAGGACTCCGTGATCATTCGACTCGGCGCAGTCTACCATGCCGCCCTCTTTCTACCTGTACCATCGGCGGTGCGGTGCATCACGAGGCCTTACCCGCCGTCGCCTCGTCGGTCCATGGAGGCGCCATGGGCTGGCCAGGACTCGGGGACATGCATCATTCGACTCGGTGCATCCTAGTGTGCCCCTTCTACTCACAGCACCGGTGGCGCCGAGGCGTGGCACCGCCGCATCACGAGGCCTTACTCGGCCCGTCTCACCGGTCCATGGAGGCGCCATGTGCTGGCCGGGACCCGTTGACACACATCGTTCGACTCGGCGCACCTTACTATGCCCCCTTCTGCCTACACCATCAGCGACGCCTGGGCGAGGCTCCACCGCATCGCAAGGTCTCCTTCGCTGCTGTCTCGCCAGTCCATGGAGGCACCACGGGCTGGCCGAGACTCGGCAGCATTGTCTGCTCGATGCGATGGCGGCGGCACGGAGCGCGACGAGTCGATGACTCGTTGTAACCACGGACGCGGCGCTGCGCTTGACGAGTCACGACGACTCATCGTGACTATGGCGGCGGAGACATCATCCGACTACGGCCAGGACACGCTCGGGCGTAACTTGCGGCCTTCCTCTTCGAAGACACTCCATGTCAGCGACACGCGCCCTTTGGAGTGTGGCTCATGTGCCATTGCCGGCCATGACGAGCGGTGCGAGGTGGCGACTTCCTCCGCCATTGGCGATGGTGTATGTGGGCATCGACGGATGCGTGCACTCCATGTGCAGCACGTCCATCCGTCCCTTTTTCTCCTTTCGATGTATACTCCCGCGGGGCATACCCCTTGCACATACGGCAAAGCTACAAAGCCATCAACGACGTCCAAGCCAAGCACAATCATGCATGCTACCTCTACTCCAACAACAACGACGCCGCTCAAGACTGACGAGGCAAGACGGCATAGGCGGCCGTGGCCGGAGCAAAGGCCATGTTTTCGACAGCGCGTGTACCACTTCGTACATGGACTCTGTCGTCGCCACACACACCACCGCCACCATGCATGAGGAACGCGAAGCGAAGACCGAAGACTATGACTGTGTAGCTTAATCGGAGGTGACCCATGGTACTATCCATGGGAGTAATTAACCGGGGGGGCTTTCCGAGGCCCCCGGGAACCAGGAGACCATGATCGCTTGATCCTTCGGCCGCGCCAGCAGGCCCCGCTTTCATTTTCTTTCTTCTTCTTGGTATTTGTGTACTATGTACACTGGCACGCCCGCAACTTTTTGTTCCCTGGTGCAAAGGGAGACGCTTATACAAAACCTCTGTCCTTTTGTACGAGCAAGTTTCATTCCTTTTTTGTGTCAAACACTATGACTCAAGAAAAGGAAAACAAAACAAAAAAACAAAAGTCTTCACGCTTCATATTCCTCGCATGAATATAGAGTCTTCACGGTCACACCAATTTCTTCACTTTCAAAGTCTTCAGTTGAGGACATTCATTTTTAGAGGTCGACTTTCTCTGTAAATATCAAACTCCTCATAAACTTATAAATAGTCCCTTAACCTATAAGTCTTCAATACACCAAAATCACTAAGGGGCACTAGATGCACTTACACTATGCATAGTTTGGGCAACGGACCCAGGGTTTGTTGCACCGACAATGGTGCTAGAATTGCTAAACCTGATGAAAAAGATAAACATAAACATGTTGTTGGCATGCCAGTCGTCTCAGTTGAAATAGGAGATCATTGTTATCATGGTTTATGTGACTTAGGTGCTATTGTGAGTGTTATTCTTTTTACCATATATCAAGAAATTATGAATGACATAGCACCCACTAAAATAGAAGACATATATGTTACTGTTAAACTTGCTAATAGAGACACTATCACACCACTTGGGATTCTTAGAGATGTTGAAGTCTTGTGTGGGAAAAATAAAATACCCTACTGGTTTTGTAGTTCTTGGATCCCCACAAGATGATTTTCGTCCCATTATCTTTGGTAGACCTTGCTTGAACACTCTCAATGCTACTATAGATTGTCATAAACAAACTGTTAGTGTTAGATTTGGTCATGAGTCTCATGAATTTAATTTCTCCAAGTTTAGTAGACAACCTCATCAGAAAGAATTACCTAATAAGGATGAAATAATTGGTCTTGCTTCTATAGCCGTGCCTCCTACTGATCCACTAGAACAATATTTGCTAGACCATGAAAACGATATGCATATGCATGAAAAATGAAATAGATAAAATTTTCTTTGAAAAACGACCCCTGCTAAAACATAATTTGCCTATTGAAACTCTAGGAGGTCCTCCTCCACCTAAAGGTGATTCTGTGTTTGAATTAAAATAGTTACCTGACACTTTAAAATATGCTTATCTTGATGAGAAAAAGATATATCCTGTTATTATTAGTGCTAACCTTTCAGAACATGAAGAGGAAAGATTATTGAAAATTCTGAAGAAACACCGCTTTGCCATTGGATATACTCTTGATGATATTAAGGGCATTAGTCCTACTCTCTGTCAGCACAAAATTAATATGGAACCTGATGCTAAACCTGTTGTTGATCATCAACGACGTCTGAATCCTAAGATGAAAGAAGTGGTAAGAAATGAAATACTAAAGCTTCTGGAAGTAGGTATAATCTATGCCATAGCTGATAGTAGATGGGTAAGTCCCATTCATTGTGTCCCTAAGAAAGGAGGTATCACTGTTGTTCCTAATGATAAAAATGAACTTATTCCACAAAGAATTGTCACTGGCTATAGAATGGTAATTGATTTCAGAAAATTAAATAAAGCAACTAGGAAAGATCATTACCCTCTACCTTTTATTGATCAAATATTGGAAGATTATCTAAGCATACACACTTCTGCTTTCTTGATGGATATTCTATTTTTTCTCAAATACCTGTTTCATAACCCGATCAAGAGAAAACCACCTTTACTTGTCCTTTTCGAACTTATGCTTATAGACGTATGCCTTTCGGTTTATGCAATGCAGCTGCTACCTTTCAAAGATGTATGACTGCTATATTCTCTGATTTTTGTGAAAAGATTGTTGAGGTTTTCATGGATGATTTTTCTGTCTATGGAACTTTTGATGATTGCTTGAGGAACCTTGATCGAGTTTTGTAGAGATGTGAGCAAACTAATCTTGTCTTGAATTGGGAGACGTGCCACTTTATGGTTAATGAAGGTATTGTCTTGGGGCCTAAAATATCCGAACGAGGTATTGAGGTGGATAAAGCTAAAGTTGATGCAATTGAGAAAATGCCATGTCCTAAAGATATTGAAGGTATTCGTAGTTTCCTCGGTCATGATGGTTTCCATAGGAGGTTTGTTAAAGACTTATATAAAATTTCTAGTCCTCTTACATTTTTTTACAAAAGGATGTCCCATTTGTTGTTTATGATGATTGTGTAGAAGCGTTTGAAACACTTAAGAAAGCCTTAAGTTCTGCACCTATTGTTCAACCACCTGATTGGAACTTGCCTTTTGAAATTATGTGTGATGCTAGTGATTATGTTGTCGGTGCTGTTCTAGGACAAAGGGTTCATAAGAAATTAAATTCTATCCATTATGCTAGTAAAACCTTAGATAGTGCCCAAACAAATTATGCTACTACTAAAAAGAATTTTTAGCAGTCGTGTTTGCCTGTGATAAATTCAGATCTTATAATGTTGACCCAATTTTTTATTAATAATAAATAATAATGTTGTAATTCCGAAACTAGTAATGATAAGTTAGAATTTCAAGAAATAGGAAGGACGCCATCAATAGTAGCGTCCAGACCAGGTCGCTGTTGCAAACCACGTCCACACCTGGACGCTATACTTAGCAGCGTCCAGTGTTTGGTTCAACCTAGCCTAGAAAACTCCTCACCTTCGTCCGACCTAAGGGCAACTCCGACGCGGCAACCTAAACTGCTACAGATTTTGTTTGTTCTTTGTTCCTTTGGATCGGTCAACCGGACGTCAATTTCCGTTTTTGTCCGCCAGTCCGAAGATGCTCGGACAAACATATTTCACATTTGCTTTGGATTTCGATTTTTTAATAAAACAACCAGCAGAATCCAATTTACATTAATTAAAACTAAAAAAATGTTAAATGAAAAGATAAAAGAAACAGTTAGCGGCGGGCAATAGATCATCGTCATTTTCTTCCTCCTCCTTGGCCAGGTCGACGTAGACTGGCGTCTCCATCCACGGGAATGCCTGCTGGATGGCTGGCGATGTAGCCACTTGCTGCACCACCAGCTAATGCTTCTCCTGCCGCTCGGCCTTCATCGCTCGCTCTGCAGCCTACCACTCAGCCTCCTCGTCTATCGTGCCCATCCACACGGGCATGGACGATATACGATGGCAACATGCTCGTCCACGACCATGATTGCCCAAGCCGTGGCCATGGCTCCTCCTTCATAGGCTCGGGCGCCAGCGGTGCTAGGGGCGGTGGGGGCATGTTAGCCTCCACTCTAGCCGCGGATTCAACCACTGCATGTGCAAAGCTAGGCCACTTGCCAATCTCCTTTCGCTCGGCCTCCTCAATGGACCTCCTTGTGGCCTCCTCGAGGGCCACAATGTAGGCCTCCTAATCCTTCCCCCTTCACCATGATCGATGGTGATGGTGGACCAGTGAGTGCGCGTGGTGCACATGACGCATCCTTGTAGCACGAACGACAATGCTGGTCGTGCTCAGTGGCGAACTACGCGTCCTAGTTCGGTGAATCCATTGTGGACACTGGGTTGCGGCAACGGTCGTCCGAGAGTAGACACGACGATGGTGGATCTCCATCAGCTGCGTGCGGCCTGAGTCCGGCACGATCGGCACCAGAACCCTATCGACGTTGAGGTGCCACCCATGCGGCAGGTTCATGTTGGGCTACGACACCGTCACACCATGCTTTCAGAAGTGCTGGCAGTGGTGCACTGACACGTAGAGGCAAAAGCACGACAGCCGACTCAAGATCAACTTATCTATTATCATAAACTAGCCAGTTACCAATTGTATTGCCCAAAAGTAACAACCTAGCCAAATATATAATGTACGTTTGTAACCATTGAATAAATTATACACAAGATCAAACAAAGAAGATTCAACGAGGCCATGGAACAACTCACATGCTCCAACCATAGGTCTAGTGGATGATCCTAATGATGAGCGAATGATCCTAATGACAAGCAACTAGTGAGATGATGTTGCTCCTGTGATGATTGATGATGTCCGTGCTAGAGCTTGCTTACCACCTATCAAGGTAAGAAGTGATGGATGCAGGTGTATTAGAGTATATAGGTCATGAAATCTCTATCTATCAAAGTAAAACAACTCGGTTGAGCCTAATCAGAGCACCAATGAAAGGGCAATGACTCGACGTCATCCGTACTAGTGTCCAGACCTGGACGCAGTTAGCAATAGAGTCCATCCTGGACACTGTTATTCCTGGCGTCCTTCCTATTTTTATAGTTTTCACCAGCCCTTTACCAGTTTCGGAATTACAGAATTATCATTTACTATTAATAAAAAAATTGGAATGTTGACTCCAAAGTAATTGTTCACACTGATCATGCTGCTATAAAATATCTTATGGAAAAGAAAGATGCTAAACCTAGACTCATTAGGTGGGTTCTCTTGCTACAAGCATTTGATTTACATATTACTATTAGGAAAGGAGCTGAGAACCCTGTAGCTGATAACTTGTCTAGGTTAGAAAATATTCTTGATGACCCACTACCTATTGATGATAGTTTTCCTGATGAACAACTAGCTGCAATAAATGTTTCTTATAACACTCCTTGGTATGTTGGCTATGCTAATTATATTGTTGCTAAATACATACCACCTAGTTTCACATACCAACAAAAGAAAAAAAATTCTTCTATGATTTAAGACATTACTTTTGGGATGACCCACATCTTTATAAAGAAGGAGTAGATTATATTATTAGACATTGTGTACATGAGCATGAAGAGGAACAAATCCTACAGAAATGTCACTCCGAAGCTTATGGAGGACATCATGCGGCAGATAAAACTGCTCACAAGGTATTGCAATCTGGTTTTTATTGGCCTACTCTCTTCAAGGATGCGCGTAAGTTTGTTTTATCTTGTGATGAATCTCAAAGAATTGGTAATACCAGTAAGCATCAGGAAATGCCTATGAAATATTCACTTGCTGTTGAACCATTTGATGTTTGGGTTTTGATTATATTGGACCTTTCCTTCCTCTAATGGGTATACTCATATTTTGGTTGTTGTTGATTATGTTACTAAGTCGGTAGAAGCTATTCCAACTAGTAGTGTTGATCGTAACACTTCCATTAAAATGCTTAAAGAAGTTATTTTCCCTAGGATTGGAATCCCTAGATATTTAATGAATGATGGTGGTTCACACTTTATTCATGGTGCTTTGTTTAAAATGCTTGCTAAATATTATGTCAACCATAGAATTGCATCACCCTATCATCCTTAATTTAGTGGTCAAGTTGAACTTAGCAATAGTGAAATAAAATTATATTACAAAAAACAATCAATGGGTCCTGAAAGAATTGGTCTAAGAAATTGGATGATGCACTTTGGGCCTACATGATAGCTTATAAAAATCCTATGGGTACGTCTCCTTACAAAAAGGTTTATGGAAAAGCTTGAACATAAAGCATATTGGGCAATTAAAGAACTCAACTATGATTTTTAAACTTGCCGGTGAAAAGAGGTTATTTGATATTAGCTCACTTGATGAATGGAGAACCCAAGCTTATGAAAATGCCAAATTATTTAAAGAAAAAGTTAAAAGATGGCATGACAAAAGAACCCAAAAGTGTGAATTCAAAGTTTGAGAATAGGTTCCTTTGTACAACTCTCGTTTTATATTCTTTGCAGGAAACTTCTATCCAAATGGGAAGGACCAAATATTATCGAAGGGGTTTATCGTTCTGGAGCCATCAAAATAAATAATCCCGAAGGTGGTCAATGGGCAAAGAATTAAACACTATATCTTAGGTACGCCTATTAATGTTGAAAGCAATATTATTCAAACCATGACACTGGAGGAACACATAAAAGAAACCTTCCGAAACACTCCAGAATCGTGAAAAAAGAGGAGGTACGTGATACGGCAACTAAACGGACTCCAAAAAATCCGCAAAAATATTTTCTGTTAGTTTTGGAATATTACAAAAATTAGGAAAATAAGAGACAACTAGGAAGGCAACCAAGGAGGGCACAAGACACCAGGGCGCGCCT
Organism: Triticum dicoccoides; assembly: GCF_002162155.2. NCBI lineage: Eukaryota > Viridiplantae > Streptophyta > Magnoliopsida > Poales > Poaceae > Triticum > Triticum dicoccoides. Next base: position 510,879,853 of record NC_041388.1, read on the forward strand.
GGCATGCCTGGCGCGCCCAGGTGGGTTGTGCCCACCTCGGGAACCTTCCCGACTCCGTTTTTCCTGGCGCGCCCTAGTGTCTTGTGCCCACCTCAGGAACATTCCCGACCCTGTTTTCCCCTCATTTTGCTTGTTTCCCAAGATAAAAGAAATTCTTTATGTACCCCCCCCCCCGAATGTATTGACCTCCATATCGCAGAGAAGTCTTATGTTCTTCTTTTCTTGCTGTTTTCTATTAGATCTGTCAAGCCAGGCACGATGTCTTCTCCCTCCTTTGACAAAGTAGTAGGGGATTCTTGGTTGATGAAGATAGAACTAAATAGAGAGGAACTAGAGGAAACCATCAAGGGTGACAAGGTCAAAGAAGTGGCGGGAGATCAAGTTTCGGCAATAAGGCAGGTCGTTCCAGCCGCAGAAGATGAAGACATCCTTAAACCTTACTATGATCATCTTACCCCTACTGAAATTGAAGATTTCAAGGTCATTGAAATGGTTCATGTGCAAAATAAATATCTCACTCATGAAAATATTCTGTTGCAAGAGCTATTCATCGCCCTCCGGAGTATCATTCGTAGATTGGAGTACCTCCTGAGCCTGAAGTGTGATGCTACCTCATCACCACCACCTCGTTCTTCATCACCAAAGGAGACTTGAGTACATGGTATGGGAACTCCCATTGGCTTGTGCCAAGCTTGGGGGAGGTGCCCCGGTATTGTATCACCACCATTATCTTTGCTTTTAGTTATATTAGTTTGATCCTTAGTTATCTTTTGATTTAGTGGAATAAAAATTTAGTGGAATCTATTTTCGAGTGTTTGCTTAGTGATCTATCTATCTATCTATGTAATCGTGTGCAAGATATATAATAAAGATTAGTTCAAGTTTTGCTTTCTTTACTTTTATGTAATAAAAATAAAAGTAAATAATGAAAAACATCATAGGCTAATCTTATGGTAAGTAATGACATCACATAAGGAAAAGTATAAGTGGTAAAATTTATTGGAGATTGACAAAAACATAACATTGATCAATGATGTAATTCATGAAAGAATTAATAAGGGAAGAGAAGATTCACATGCAAATACACTATCTTGGACATCTTTTATGATTGTGAGCCCCCATTAAATATTATGTGTCAAAATTGTTGATGTTGGACAAGGAAGACAACTTAATAATTTATGTTTGTTCATATTCACATAGAAGTTATATTGTCATAGATCCTTCAACGTGTGGTGCTTGATCAATATCTTTGCTAGCCAAAAATTTCGCACTAAGTAGAGATACTACTTGTGCATCGAAAAACCCTTAAACCCAAAATCTTATTTTGAGAGTCCACCACACCTACCTATGGATTGAGTAAGATCGTTCAAGTAAGTTGTCATCGGTGCAATAAGGCAATAAAAATTGCTTCTAAATGTGTTGGATCATTTATTGTAAGAGAAAATTGAGCGTTGTACGAACTTGTGATGGCAAAATAATAAAAGCAACATACTACATAATAAATTTTGCTATCATAAGGGGCAATATAACGAGACGTTCTTTTGCACTAAGAGATTGAGCATACAAACCAAAAGGTGCATGGCAACCTCTGCTTCCCTCTGCGAAGGGCCTATCTTTTACTTTTATGCATTTACTTGTTAAAGTATTCTTCCCTATTCCTTTTCATTTTTCTCTTTTTGCAAGCATCATGTGGTGAGGAAAGATCTAGGCACATATATCCAGTTGGATATGAGTGTGCATGAATTATTATTGTTGACATCACCCTTGAGGTGAATACGTTGGGAGGCGAAACTATAAGCCCCTATCTTTCTATGTGTCCAGTTGAAACTTTTTGTTCCTACGCATGTTGTGAGTGTTAGTAATCATAGAAGATTAAATGATGGTTGAGTATGTGGACTTGCCTAAAGGCTCCGATACGTGACCCTTCCTGAAAAGATGATGAATTATAGTTGCAAAGTTGACCGAGAACATAGTTTTGTTGGTTTTGAATAGAGTTTATTCTTTAGGGATAATTAGATTTATGCCCCTAGTTGTGTCTCACTCATCTGTTTTACCCCTAATTCCCAAAAGTCACTGGTTTTGTCCAAGTCACTTTGCTCCTATTATGCTTTGGCCCTTTGACCGTTTGACCATCCGTTTGAAAACTTCATAACTAATTCATACTAAATCAGAAAAATGCAAATAAGATACCAAAATGTTCAGAAAAACATCACCTATATGACAGTGTCATTTGCATTCATGAAAAAGTGCTGGAAAGTGCTCATCCGAGTTTTAGCTCTTATGCTAGCACCATGAATAGTAAAATTTAAAAAAATTCAAAAAAATAAAAAAAGTTGGTGGCAAAGAATGACAAATGTTTTAAGTGCCTGCCAAGTTTCATCAAGGAATAACATTCGTGGGTGCCGCGGCAAAAAAACAATCAGCACTCCAAATAGATTATTTTTTGCCATGACTTCCACGAATGTCATTCCCTAATGAAACCTGGCAAGCACTTAGAACATTTGTTGTTCTTTCCCACCATATTTTTTTCTGAATTTTTTTAGAGTTCACTATTCATGATGGTATCAAAAGAGCTAAAACTCGGATGTGCACTTTCCAACACTTTTTTCATGAATGCAAATGACACTGACATATAGGTCATGTTTTTCGGAACATTTTGGTATCTTATTTGCATTTTTCTGATTCAGTATGAATTAGTTATGAAGTTTTCAAACTGACGGTCAAACGGTCAAAGGGCAAAAGCATAAGAGGCGCAAAGTGACTTGGACAGAACCGGTGAATTTTGGGAATTAGGGGTAAAACAGACGAGTGGGACACAACTAGGGGCATAAATCTAATTATCCCTTCTTTATACTTGAATGTTGTGATGGATTGTTACTTGTTCATGAGAAGTTATATGATACAAGTTGTGTGATAAAGTTTTATGTTAAAGTTTTTTATTGTTATAATAATATGCATGATGCTTCTATGTCTTTATTTTGTTTTTATCGACACCTCTCTCTCTAAGCATGTGGACATGTTTTTTGATTTTGGTTTTCGCTTGAGGACATGCGAGTTCTAAGCTTGGGGAGTTGATACGTCCATTTTGTATCATGCTTTCCTACTGTTATTTACAATTTTTTATGCATAATAATGCTTTATGGAGTAATTCTAATGCCTTTTCTCTCATAATATGAAAGGTGTACACAAAGAGGGAGAATGCCGGTAGCTGGAATTCTAGACCTGAAAAAGCTACGTCAGAGCTACCTATTCTGCACATGTCCAAATGAACTGAAAATTTACAGAGAATTATTTTGGAATATATAAAAAATACTGGAGCAAATAACTATCGGAGGGGGCCACCCTCGTGAGCACAAGACACCAGAGCGCCCCTGGGCTCCCAGGCGCGCCCCACCTCTGGTGCCCATCTTTTGGTATATAAGTCATTTTCACCTAGAAAAAATCAGAGGGGGACTTTCAGGACGAAGCTCCGCCATCTCGAGGCGGAACTTGGGCAGGAGCACTTTTGCCCTCCCGCGGAGCGATTCCGCCAGGGGAACTTCCCTCCCGGAGGGGGAAATTTGTTGGGGAACACAGTAATTTCAAAACAATTCCTACGCAGACGCAAGATCTATCATGGTGATGCATAGCAATGAGAGGGGAGAGTGTTGTCCATGTACCCTCGTAGACCGAAAGCGGAAGCGTTATGACAACGCGGCTGATGTAGTCGTACATCTTCACGAGCTGACCGATCCTAGTACTGAAAATACGGCACCTCCGCAATCTGCACATGTTCGGCTTGGTGACTTCCCATGAACTCTTGAGCCAACTGAGTGTCGAGGGAGAGCTTCGTCAGCACGACAGCGTGATGACGGTGATGATGAAGTTATCGACGCAGGGCTTCGCCTAAGCACTGCAATGATATGACCGAGGTGGAAATCTGTGGAGGGGGGCACCACACACGGTTAAGAGATCAACTTGTCTGTCTATGGGGTGCCCCCACCCCCGTATATAAAGGAGGGGAGGAGGAGGCCGGACGACCCCAGGGGGCGCGCCAAGGGAGGAGGAATCCTCCTCCTAGTAGGAGTAGGATCCGCGCCCCCTCCCCTAGTCCAATTCGGACTCCCTTGGGGGGGCACCACCTCCTGACTGCTGCCCTCTCTCTCCCCTAAAGCCCACTAAGGGTCCAATAACTTCCCGGGGGGGTTCCGTTAACCCTCCGGCACTCTGTTTTTATCCAAGATCACCCGAAACCCTTCCGGTGCCCGAACATAGTCGTCCAATATATCAATGTTTATGTATCGACCATTTCAAGACTCCTCATCATGTCCGTGATCATATCCGGGACTCCGAACTACCTTCGGTACATCAAAACACATAAACTCATAATACCGATCGTCACCGAACGTTAAGCGTGCGGACCCTACGGGTTCGAGAACTATGTAGACATGACCGAGACTCATCTCCGGCCAATAACCAATAGCGGAACCTGGATGCTCATATTGGTTCTGACATATTCTACGAAAATCTTTACTGGTCAAACCGCATAACAACATACGTTGTTCCTTTTGTCATCGGTATGTTACTTGCCCGAGATTCGATCGTCGGTATCTCAATACGTAGTTCAATCTCGTTACTGCCAAGTCTCTTTACTCATTCCGTAATGCATCATCCCACAACTAACTCATTAGTCACATTGCTTGCAAGGCTTATAGTGATGTGTATTACCGAGAGGGCCCAGAGATACCTCTCCAACAATCGGAGTGACAAATCCTAATCTCTATCTATGCCAACTCAACAAACACCATCGGGGACACCTATAGATCATCTTTATAGTCACCCAGTTATGTAGTGACGTTTGATAGCACACTAAGTCTTCCTTCGATATACGGGAGTTGCATAATCTCATAGACATAGGAACATGTATAAGTTATGAAGAAAGCAATAGCAATAAACTAAATGATCATAGTGGTAAGCTAACGGATGGGTCAAGTCAATCACATCATTCTCTAATGATGTAATCCCGTTTATTAAATGCCAACTCTTTGTCCATGGCTAGGAAACTTAACCATCTTTGATTAACGAGCTAGTCAAGTAGAGGCATACTAGTGACACTCTATTTGTCTATATATTCACACATGTACTAAGTTTCCGGTTAATACAATTCTAACATGAATAATAAACATTTATCATGATATAAGGAATTATAAATAACAACTTTATTATAGCCTCTAGGGCATATTTCCTTCAGTCTCCCACTTGCACTAGAGTCAATAATCTAGATTACATTGTAATGATTCAAACACCCATGGAGTCTTGGTGCTAATCATGTTTTGCTCATGAGAGAGGCTTAGTCAACGGGTCTGCAACATTCAGATCCGTATGTATCTTGAAAATCTCTATGTCTCCTTCCTTGACTTGGTCGCGGATGGAATTGAAGCGTCTCTTGATGTTCTTGGTTCTCTTGTGAAATTTGGATTCCTTTGCCAAGGCAATTGCACCAGTATTGTCACAAAAGATTTTTATTGGACCCGATGCACTAGGTATGACACCTAGATCAGATATGAACTCCTTCATCCAGACTCCTTCATTTGCTACTTCCGAAGCATCTATGGACTCCACTTCACACGTAGATCCCGCAAGGACGCTTTGCTTGGAATTGCACCAACTGATAGCTCCACCATTCAATAAAAATATGTATCCGGTTTGTGAGTTAGAGTCATTCGGGTCAGTGTCAAAGCTTGCATTGACATAACCATTTACGACGAGCTCTTTGTCACCTCGATAAATGAGAAACATATCCTTAGTCCTTTTCAGGTATTTCAGGATGTTCTTGACCGCTGTCCGGTGATCCACTCCTGGATTACTTTGGTACCTCCCTGCTAAACTAATAGCAAGGCACACATCAGGTCTGGTACACATCATTGCATACATGATAGAACCTATGGCTGAAGCATAGGGAATGACTTTCATTTTCTCTCTATCTTCTGCAGTGGTCAGGCATTGAGTCTGACTCAACTTCACACCTTGTAACACAGGCAAGAGCCATTTATTTTCTTGATCCATTTTGAACTTTTTCAAAACTTTATCAAGGTATGTTCTTTGTGAAAGTCCAATTAAGCGTCTTGATCTATCTCTATAGATCTTGATGCCCAATATATAAGTAGCTTCACCGAGGTCTTTCATTGAAAAATTCTTATTCAAGTATCCTTTTATGCTATTCAGAAATTCAGTATCATTTTCATTCAACAATATGTCATCCACATATAATATCAAAAATGCTACAGAGCTCCCACTCACTTTCTTGTAAATATAGGCTTCTCCAAAAGTCTGTATAAAACCATATGCTTTGATCACAGTATCAAAGCATATATTCCAACTCCGAGAGGCTTGCACTAGTCCATAAATGGATCGCTGGAGCTTGCACACTTTGTTAGCACCTTTTGGATCGACAAAACCTTTTGGTTGGATCATATACAACTGTTCTTTAAGATATCCATTAAGGAATGCAGTTTTGACATCCATTTGCCAAATTTCATAATCATAAAATGCGGCAATTGCTAACATGATTCGGACAGACTTAAGCATCGCTATGGGTGAGAAGGTCTCATCGTAGTCAACTCCTTGAACTTGTCGAAAACCTTTCGCAACAAGTCGAGCTTTGTAGACAGTAACATTACCGTCAGCGTTAGTATTCTTCTTGAAGATCCATTTATTCTCTATGGCCTGCCGATCATCGGGCAAGTCAACCAAAGTCCACACTTTGTTCTCATACATGGATCCCATTTCAGATTTCATGGCCTCAAGCCATTTCGCGGAATCTGGGCTCATCATCGCTTCCTCATAGTTCGTAGGTTCGTCATGGTCAAGTAACATGACTTCTAGAACATGATTACCGTACCACTATGGTGCGGATCTTACTCTGGTTGACCTACGAGGTTCGGTAGTAACTTGATCAAAAGTTTCATGATCATCATCATTAGCTTCCTCACTTACTAGTGTAGGAATCACTGGAACTGATTTCTGTGATGAACTACTTACCAATAAGGGAGTAGGTACAATTACCTCGTCAAGTTCTACTTTCCTCCCACTCACTTCTTTCGAGAGAAACTCCCTCTCTAGAAAGGATCCATTCTTAGCAACGAATATCTTGCCTTCGGATCTATGATAGAAGGTGTATCCAACAGTTTCCTTTGGGTATCCTATGAAGATACATTTCTCCGATTTGGGTTCAATCTTGTTAGGTTGAAGCTTTTTCACATAAGCATCGCAGCCCCAAACTTTAAGAAACGACAACTTGGGTTTCTTGCCAAACCACAGTTCATAAGGTGTCATCTCAATGGATTTAGATGGTGCCCTATTTAACGTGAATGCAGCCATCTCTAAAGCATAACCCCAAAACAATAGCGGTAAATCAGTGAGAGACATCATAGATCGCACCATATCTAGTAAATTACGATTATGATGTTCGGACACATCATTACACTGTGGTGTTCCAGGTGGCGTGAGTTGTGAAACTATTCCGCATTGTTTCAAATGAAGACCAAACTCGTAACTCAAATATTCTCCTCCATGATCAGATCATAGAAACTTTATTTTCTTGTCACGATGATTTTCCACTTCAGTCTGAAATTCTTTGAACCTTTCAAATGTTTCAGACTTATGTTTCATCAAGTAGATATGCCCATATCTTCTCAAATCATCTGTGAAGGTAAGAAAATAATGATACCCGTCGCGAGCATCAACACTCATCGGACCACATACATCAGTATGTATTATTTTCAACAAGTTTGTTGCTCACTCCATTATTCCGGAGAATGGAGTCTTAGTCATCTTTCCCATGAGGCATGGTTCGCAAGCATCAAGTGATTCATAATCAAGTGATTCCAAAAGTTCATCAGCATGGACTTTCTTCATGCGCTTTACACCAATATGACCTAAACGGCAGTGCCACAAATAAGTTGCACTATCATTATTAAACTTATATCTTTTGGCTTCAATACTATGAACATGTGTATCACTACTATCAAGATTTAGTGAAAATAGACCACTCATGTGGGTGCATGACCATAAAAGATATTACTCATATAAATAGAACCATTATTCTCTGATTTAAATGAATAACCGTCTCGCATAAAACAAGATCCAGATATAATGTTCATGTTCAACGCTGGCACCAAATAACAATTATTTAGGTCTAAAACTAATCCCGAAGGTAGATGTAGAGGTAGCGTGCCGATGGCGATCACATCGACTTTGGAACCATTTCCCACGCGCATCGTCACCTCGTCCTTAGCCAATATTCGCTTAATTCGTAGCTCCTATTTCAAGTTGCAAATATTAGCAACAGAACCAGTATCAAATACCCAGGCGCTACTATGAGCATTAGTAAGGTACACATCATTAACATGTATATCAAATAGGGATTTTTATTTCTGTGCCCTTGGTTCGTTAGTTCTACTCATTCATCCCCACGATCTTAACTTTTGCTCACTTTTCCCCACTCCCTTGCTCGAAACCCTCAGAAGTGGTCACAACGGACGTTGCCGTCGGGTCAATGGCTTGACTGTTAACTCTGACTAGTGGGGCCGCGTAGGGCGGAGTCCACATTTTGACCGTTACGTGGTAACCAATGGGGCTGCGAAACTGACACTTACTGTAACCTGAATCAGATCCAGTCGCTTCCACGCCGCCCCCTCCGCTGCCGTCGTGCCGCCTCCTCCGCACTCTTGCCGCCTCCGCCGCAGTCGTGCCGCCTCCGTCGTAGTCGTGCCGCCTCCGCCGCCTCTACCCTCTCTCCCCATCTAGGATTAGGAAGCGATGTCGGGGGGCACCCCGTCCGGCCCATCGACCATGGAGATGATTGGGTCGAGTCTAAGGCTGATAATTCATGGATTCCACTTGGGTAAGCATCGTTTTCCTCTCAAATTGATTAGGAGATCCGTAAATTAGGCTGTATTTGACCATCATTGGCATGAATCAGCACAATTTATCTGAATTTTTTTGGCCTAACTACGCCCTTTATCTTATTTCAATCGAATAGGTTTGATCCTGCACTTGCTTTTCGGCTGGCGGTTAGAATGGAAACTAGCGAGCTGCATGGAACTAAACCGTGTATGATTTATAGATTTTTCTATCCTAAAGTGGTAGAAACCAGTGTTTCATTCAGATATTTCCGTGAGGCACTCTGTTGTAAGTATCCGTGGAGCCCTACTGGTGTTGTTGAACTGAGATATTTCGACAGTACCGAGCAGAGATTTGTCCCATTAACTTGTGATGAGCATCTGGGATTACTATTTAGTTTGAATGTTGATAGGCGTTTCGGTAAAATCCATATCAGTGTGCTTCAGGCACGCAAACAACGTATCCCAAAGGGTGTTCAGACATCATCTGTCTCTGCTAATAGGGAACGTCCTCGCATTCCTTGTAGGTCGAGACCAAGTAAACTTAGTGGTTTTGAAAGCCACAACATGTCGGTTGCCGCTAATTCTGCCACTTCTCCTCTCCCTTCTGCACCTGATGTAGAAGTAGATGCAGATCCTGACGAGGAAGTGCCTCAACATGATGATGAGGATGAGATTCTATTCCCTGAATAGGTAGATAGAGTCAGTCAACAGGCAGTGGAAGATGAATATGCAGAGGAGCCTAGCAGTCGTGCTAGATTTGATGACACTGATGATGAAGAGAGGGAGGAGAACATCGACTCCTTAGTTTTACAAGAATATGATGGTGAGGACATGCCTACAATTGAGTGGAACAGGGAGAATGTTGACCTTACTCCAAGAACCGTATTCGAATCGATGGTGGACTGTCGTAATGCAGTGACTACATATTGCATTCTCACTGAAAACTCTTATGAGGTTGATAGGAGTGAGCTAGGAAGATTCACTATTCATTGCCCTTATGATAGGTGTAGGTGGAGGTTGCATGCATCCATTATGCGAAAGAGCAAATTGATTCAGGTATTGCACCTGAATATTGTTATCAGATTATTTATCCATTTTATATTCATATCATGTGTACCGTTTCTTAATTGTATTTGGCATCATTTTTCATTTTGTTTCAGATAAAAAGCAACCCACACGGGCACACTTGCCCACCTGGAGGGGGAGGGGAAAATGACAAATCTAAGCTTGCAAAGACTAGGTGGGTGGCAGATGCTATCTTGGATTGGGTGAGGGAAACACCAACAATTGGTCCAATGGCACTCCATGAGAAGCTATTTTAGAAGTACAAGATTAATGTACAATGGATGAAGATTTTCTATGCTAAGGAAAGGGATCTTGATAGGATTAATGGTCCATGGAATGAGAGTTTTCATTTGCTTTACACCTTCAAAGCTGAAGTGCAGACGGCTAGTCCAGGGAGTGTTGTAGAGATTGACAAGCATACAGTTAAGTACAAATTAAAAGGGAAGGCAATGGAGAAGGAGTGCTTTAGGAGGGCTTTTGTTTGTTTCAAGGCTTGCTGGCAGGGGTTTCTGAATGGTTGTAGGCCCTATTTGGCTGTCGATGCGACTGCTTTGAATGGAAGATGGAGAGGCCAGCTAGCAGCAGCTTTTGTAGTTGATGGACACAACTGGCTAATCCCAATTGCATTTGGTGTGTTGGAGGTAGAGAGTCAGGAGAGTTGGGTCTAGTTTCTGCAGCAGTTGCGCAACATTATAGGTACACCCTCAGGTTTAGTTATACACACAGATGCTTGCAAGGGTTTAGAAACTGCAGTAGAAATTGTATTCCCTAGAGTGGAACATAGGCAATGTATGCGACACCTAGCGTAGAATTTTAAAAAGAAATTCAAAGGCAAAGTTTATGATGAGAATCTATGGCCAGCATCATACACATGTAGCTTGAGGAAGCATGAGCACCATTTGAGAGTGTTGTACGCTCATAATCCCTTGGTGAAGGAGTACATGGATGAACATCATGGAAAGCTGTGGTCAAGAAGCAAATTCAATGAAATCTGCAAAGTAGACTATGTGACCAATAACCTCGCTGAGTGTTTCAATGCAAAGTTCAAGTCAGTGTAAGGGCTTTTGTTGTGGCAAGTATTTGATAAGATCAGGCAGATGATCATGATAGAGATGGCTCTTCGTAAAAGAATTGCAGAAACACAAATGTTGGCCATCTTATGCTCCCATCTCTGATTAAGGCATTACATGCCAAGGCAAGAGGACTAAGGATGAAATGCATTCGACCGGTGACATACACTGACAGTAAAAATAGGGAATGGAGATATCCAGTGAACCTTGCAACCAATGAATGCAGCTGTAGGCAATGGTAGATCTGCGGGAAGCCGTGCATACATGCCCTACATCTCATGACTGTTATTGGAGGTGAAGATGGTGAAGTTGATTAGTATTGCTCTGAATATTTCTCTGTTGCCAAATTTAGGGCTGCTTATGCTGAAAATGTGCCTGCACACTTGAGAAAAGACCAATGGAACATACTAGACCCAGGGTTTAAACTCCATTCTCCTGTACTGACTAGACCACCACGAAGACCAAGGAAAAACAGGATAAGAGCTGGTGAAGAGGGCCGTGTAAAAAAAACAACGTAAGTGCAAAGATGTGGTATCTTAGGGCATATTGCTAGGCATTGTAGCAATCCAGTTGACGCATCATTTGGAGAAGAGGAACAATGGGCAGCAGCAAATGTAGAGGAGAATGCAACAGCAGAGGAGAATGCAGCAAGTTTAGAGAATGAAGCAACTGAAGTAGCAGCTTGGTATGTGTGCAATCTTTGTATTTTTGCATTTGTTCTCTTTTTAATCGATGGCTAAGCTTATTTCTATTTGACCTAGCTCTAGGATAATTAGAGGCACAAGATAGAAAAGACCTAGAGAGGAAGAAACTTCGGTTGAACCATCATCTGATGCGGAATTTGAAACCATGGCTTACGAAGGTTTTGAAGCTATAAGAGAGGAGGAAGTTATTTTGTCTGAAGTTCCTTTAAAGATTAGTGAGCCCACAGATGACCTTCAACTGGTCATCACTTGCTCGATCAGTCAAAGCTCAACAAAACCGCCACCACCAGAAGTGAAGATCAGAAGCAACAAGACAAAGCTTTCAAAAGCACAAAATATCCCAGCCAGGGAAACCAGAAGCAAGACGGTTAACCCATCCCGGAACACAAGGAGCAAGGCAAAGATTTGAATTTGAACTTGAATGCAAGTCATAAACTTTGAACTTTAAAGATTTGTAACAAGGATTCTATCATCAATTTGAAGTATTGTGAAAACTTGTAAGGTGTAATAATTCTATATGTAAACTTTGAATTTGAACTAATGAGGCAAACTTTGAATTTTATGCAAACTTTGAATTTGAACCAACACTTCAGTCCATTCCCCTGTGGTGTCAGTTGCACAGTTTGCTGAACTATTATAAACGTTAGGTGATCAATCTGATCTCTTTTGCGTCTACAAAACCTGTAGTCATCAGAAATGTGCTCCAAATGAGCTCCCAAGCTAGGGTAAACAACCCCATTTGTAATCAAGTTTTTTTGGACCTACTCCAAATGAGCCAAATATTTTTTATTAACACCAAATCAATCTATATAGTGTAGATTCGAAGAATCACTATTTATTGAATTAATCTATCTATTTTTACATTTTTCAAAAAATATACTTTAATAGAAAAACCATTAAAAACATGTTTACCAAATGAAAATGGAAAACTAAGTTCACATCCTTCTTATTCACTTTGAAATCAAGCTTTGGTGATTGTTTTGATTTTTTTTTAATTTTCAAAAACCGAAGTTTAGTAATTTTCCTTGTTAGCTAGTTTGGTTTCATGGACATTGTACGATCGTGCTAGCTAGTTTTTTTCTCTCTAAATGTACGTATACCAAGTTTAGTATTTTTTCTTGTTAGTGTGTCCTATAAAACAACGAACGACGAAGGTTTCATATTTTTTTCGATTTTTTTAAATTATTTATGCTCAGTCAAAGCCTTTGAAACCCCGTTGACCAACTCAAAACCCCTCTAAACCCCGCGGGATTTCGCCTAACCCTAGCTCCGAACGTCAGCCGTCCGATCATACCCTAGCGCCAAGGGACAACCCTCAGATGTGGTCTTCTAGAAGTAATTCCGAGGGCAGGCTGCGAGCAGGCTACGCGCCGTTGGATCACATGGACAGCTCCGCATCGTTGGATCGTGGCGATCCGCGAGAGGCGATCCATGAGAGGTGATCCGCGAGACTTGTTGGTTGTGCCTCCCCTTTCTTCGGGTACCCCTTTTATTCTGGTGCCTATTCTGCAGCGACGAGAGGAGCCACTCCTCCTTTGCTTCTTCTTCTCCGGCGACGAGAGGAGCCACTCCTCTGCTTCTTCTCCGGCGACTTTGGGCGATTTGTCGAGCTCCACTTCAGCCTCCTGCCCCTCGTGGACCCTATATGGTCCACTTCCCATGGAGCGATGTCCTGACTGCCCCGCAGCGCGCCACTGATACGGTTGACTCTGAAGGAGGTTAAGAATGGCAACTATGGGCGCGAGTTCATGAAATGCGAGAGCAAGCCGGAGGGGCAGGTTAGATCTCATGATTTTTCTTTGATTTCTTTTTCTATTTGCTTTTAATTATTTTTCGATCTGGGATTTAGGGTTCATGTTTTCGTTTCAGATCATGAAGAAATGCACACATTTTGAATGGTTGGATGACTACGTTAAGCGGATTCAATTCAATGGGGCCCCAATCCGGGAGCTCAATCTGCCGTCAGCAACAACGAATTTGGTCTCTGAAAGTTCTGCTCTGATAGTTGGGGATGCACATCTGAAGGGGGAAATAAAAAAGATGAATAAGAACTTGAAGCAGATGATTTAATTGAACAAGAAGGCGAATCTGATAGCTTTAGGATTTTATCCCTTTTATTTTTGTGTAGTTGCTCTAGGATTTTCATACTTGCTGGTCATCACTCATTAGAGATGTTATTAGTGTGGTGTCATGTGCTGTAGGATTTGGTTAAATTTGTGGATCATGTGCTCTACGATTTGCTTAAATTCGTGGATCATGTGCTTTATGCTCTGTGTTGCTTAATTTGTGGATCATGTGCTCTATGCTCTATGTTGCTTAATTTGTGGATCATGTGCTCTATGCTCTATGTTGCTTAATTTGTGGATCATGTCAGTTTCGTTAGTTTTGTACACTTTCAGTTTCGTCAGACAACATCGAGTGCAGAAAAAAAACCATAGTTCTAGGGCCCAAATTGAAGCTAAGCTCTGGTTGGGCCGTCTCATTGCGTTGAGTGTTGAAGGCCCATGCGTTGGATCTGTTTTTCCCTTGATTATTACCATGGTAAATCCATTTATTGCCATGCTGTACAAAAATACTGCATGATGGTAAATCGATTTATTGTTGGACTTGCACATGTCAAATTTATTTGTACATATCATGGCAATTTCCTTCTGCATATAGCCTACGGCACAACACTTTCATTTTTTGACATGCGGGTATTATAAACAAGTTTTTGTTGCAAGAAAAATATTGTATACACGATTTTTGTTTTTCTTTAAGAACATGTCATACTTAATTATGTAGATCATGACATCCATCTAAAACCACGTGTAAAATAAAGTCCAGTGACACCATTAGCCAACATATCCATCTAGAGAGCATGTGTAGGCTCGGCTATGGCACCATATCCATCTAGAGAGCTTGTCTACGGCTCGGCTACGACACCATATCCATTGACCGATATCTCACGTAGCAAGCATACATCCATAACATAAAAAGTAGAAACCATAGCATACTTCTTACATAAAACATAGGGTGCCCTAAACCATAGCATAGTCCACAAACTATTCAAAAATTAGCTTGTTTTTGTTCATACAATATACGGAATAGGGCCACCAACAATTCAAAAAATTAGCTTTTCTTCTTCTCTTCAACATCAACATGGCTCATTTTTCTAGCTTTAGTTTCCTTTTTGAAACTTCAAGTACTCCATTATCTGCGCGTGCGAAAACTTGACCCTACTCTAAATGGGTGAAAACTTGCTGGTTTTCATTGAGGAATACTCAATCATTGATTGATTTAGCAGAAGGGATCGTGTACGGAACCATATCCATCTAGCGATTTATATCACATCAAATAAGATAGAAATAGCAAGCAAAAACACTGATAACCAACGACATATCAAATAAGGGTAGCAAGCATAACAAAGTTCTTAGGGGATAACACGTCAGAGATTAAAAGTTCATGGTACAACCAACGACATAATTAAGATAGAAATATATAAAAGATAAAAGCCCTAATACCCTAGGGAAATACAAGCTCACGATCGAGACCGGGACTTCACCACCATCTTCATTGCACCTTCTCTTCACTGCTCCTCCTCTCCATGCCGTCCTAACCGATGTAGTAGGGGAGGCTGTCCATACCATCGCGGGTGGGGTAGATGCAGTCGAAGTTTGTGAAGGTGTTGTGGGTTGTGAATGCGATGAATTCGCATCCATACCAAAAAACCTTGCCGAGGAGGTAGTACGCATCAAATTTGTTGGTGAAGGTGATCGTGAGCCCTATCGGTGGAGTCCTAGAGTTTGGACGCACTTCCTCTAGTCGGAACATCACTGGCAAGCCCGCCGGGAGGTGGGCGAAGCCCACACGGAGGAAACACTAGGCAAACCCCCTTGCACCCCTCTAGCGTGAGAATGCCCACACGCGGAGCATCCTCTCCATGACGCCGCCGGACGGATACCGTCTCTCCGGCATGGTCGGTGGGAGCTCGAAGGTGGGGCCGTTGTACTGCATCCTCGCCTCTCTTTGAGAGTGCTCTGGGTTTGTGTCGGGGATATACCCCGCGGTATGACCCGGCGGGAATCATGACCCGGCCGGGCTTGGCGACTTACCAGAGACCTGGCTGGAGCTTGGCGACTCACTGGCAATCCGCCCGGACATGGCGGTTTACATGTAACCCGCCTGGACATTGTGACTCACTAGAGACACGACGGGTGGATCAGACAGACGACAAGGCCCAAGGCCCAGCAGGCCGGCTTATACTCTAGTGGGCCGGCTTAAGAGGAAAGGGATGACGAATATTTCCTTTACGAGGAAGCAAGACCTGGAGTTGTATTCAACTTGTGAGAAATGATAGACTATTCCTAGTCCTACTAGGACTCCACATGTAACCCGCCCCTTCAACATATATAAGGAGGGGAAGGGCTCCCCAAAGGGGGATAGAAAATAATCTCTGGGGATAGACACAAAGAGTCGGCTTACCGGCGACTCCCTCACGATCATAATGAGACCTAGCCACAAACAGCATGTAGGGTTATTACCGGATGATGTTTCCCGGGACCCGAAGCTGTCTAAACCCTTGTCTTGTGTTGCGTCTCTAGATTCTGCTCAACCCCTCTGAAGGTACCATATAGATGTGTTGGCCTCGCGACTAAGTCCTGACACTAAGGACATCTGCCGTGACAATTCCACGACAGTTGGCGCCCACCGTGAGCCTCGCGCACGGTGGTGATGAGTTCTTGAAGGGATCTCTCCTATGGTTTGAGAAGCTCGCGATTTCGTCGAGTGAGGAAGAGCCAACAAGTTGATTGTTTAATGATCTGGAACATGATTAACTTTGGAGCCAGCAAACTTAGAGTTCACGAGAAACTAGGGTTTCGACTTGTGCGCCGCCGGGCGTATCTTTAGCATATTGCCTGTTCAAGGGCGGATACACAGGAGCCATCTAGCGAAACCAAGCTGTCCTGATCAGTGGTAGTCACAACAAATACGTTATTGGTTCGGCCCTAAAGCCAATGTTGGAACTTGGAAGGAAAAAGAAAACAAAGGACAATGACAAGGCATCGAAGACCAGCATCCAAATTGACAGCGACAAGAAACCAACTTTGTTCAGATTCTAACTCGGTCGGTGCCATTAAAAGGAAACTAGGATTGTCCATGATTCGCCGAGACCGACAAGTACTTTGCTGCCGATTCAACGCATAAGCAGCGATGGAGATTGATTTTTGTACGAGCAGTCCGCCGAGGTGGACACGAAGTTCCCGCTGCGCCCTGCTCTCAAAATCGCAAGTCATCTCTGTACGCACACGTTCAAAGCCATCCAATGAATCTTGCAACCGTAGCGATGTCCTCTGGGACAGCAGGCCTAGCCGCCTCACTCCTGCGAACTTAGGCTACCCTCTGCTGCAACACCTCTGCCATAACCCGCCGAGAGCTGCTGTTTCAAGCCACCTCGCAACCTGCAGGTGACTCGCCCGCGCCCGAGTCCGAGCCGCCGGGGCCCCTCAGCCGTTGTGTCGAGTCGCAACTGGATGATGCCTGTGGATGGCGATGGTTTTTAGGCTTCAGCTACCTCAGTTTTTGATGGTTTCAAGGTGTAGCCTGGAGGTTAATATGCTGATGAAGGATACGGCAAAGGAGATGCCCTGGGCATTGCATGCGTACATATTGGTTCAAAGACCAATCTGACTACAATAAAGGAATAGGAGTCCAGCAGTACTCACTGTTGCATATGCCTGTTGAACTGCTCGGATCTGTCTACCCCTGCGGCTGCTGGACCAATAGATGTGCCGTATGCTGCTGTCTCAAAGTGCAGGAACAAACAGCTCAACGGTGCATGCAGGAATCAGCCAAAGCTAACATGATTGGCCTCGGCCAATGCAAATGATATATTGGCGTAAAAAAACTGCAATTTGGGGATGACCTCCAATGTTGATGGATACGTAGGTGGATATGAAGGCCCGCTAAAACTGCATTTTGCTTCTATCGATACGTCCAACGAAAAACCAGGTGTTCTCAACACTGATCCCTTGTATCTGTATATGTTAATTCTTTAGAAAATATATTCTTTTTCCTGGCATATACTGTTTATACAGGATGATCAGGGATGCACGTCAATGCACCATAAGCACCTGCGTTCGTCCGTGATGTTGTGCGTGTCTGCGTGGGGGAGAACGCGCAGACTGCCGCCTCTGTGATCCGGCGTACGATGCCGCGGCCAACTCATCCGTCCGCATCGGCTTACAACGCCGCGGCCGGTTTATCTGTCTGCTCCTGTGGCTGACTTGGTCATGATTGATTTCACTTTCACCATGGTGATCATCCACTCCGTGGTGATAATTGCTGACCTGACGCATCAGGTGAAATCCATCCAGCATGTTTTTATATATTATATATTACTTTCTTTAAAAGAGCAATTACTCCGGTTTGCAAGTTGTCCCATGCAGGATGCAAACCGGTCTATATCACGGTTATTTATGAAGAATTTCAAGCCAACTCCTCAAATCGCCTTGAGACTCGGGGGCTACGATGACATGACTTAGCAAATATCGTGAGAGTTAAGACCCCGGGTCATTGGAGGGAATGATAACCCGGTTCCGGAGGCTACCGCCATATTGATGAAAATTTAAAGGCCGTCAGAAAATTGCCGGTTCAAAATAAATATTCCGGTTTAAAATCCGGTTCAAGAGACATCTCTCTCCCGTAAAGCTTTGAAGCTCTAAATCCGGTTCAAACATCCGGCTCAAGGTAAATTTGTCTCTTAAAATTTTTTGAAACTCTCAATATCCGGTTTAAGAATTTCCGGTTCAAAAAGAATTAATCTCTCGCAAGTTTGAGTTCTTAGAAAAAATTACAGGGGCCAAAGAGAGTTTGTTGCACAACACAACTAAAACATAGGCACCCGGCGAGCACAGCTCAGAAATATATCACTTGGGAGCTTCCGGCTTATTAAGCTAAGCTATGATTACCCTTCGATCCAGATCATAGCCACAATTACAGGTCATTTGGGGGCTTCCTGTTCAAACATAGGTCGTATTCGAACCAAAGAGAACATAGCTGTCGGTACCCTCTTGATCGGCGCAATGCCAAACCCACTAGGGGGCTTCTTGATCGTATCCGAATAATAGTTTAACCCCTTTTGGGTCCGACTTGGATCGTATTCGAATCAGGGCCGTTAAAAACCTCTCAAGGTCATTTGGGGGCTTCCTGTTCAAACATAGGTCGTATTTGAACCAAAGAGAACATAGCTGTTGGTACCCTCTTGATCGGCGCAACACCAAAGCCACTGGGGGCTACATGATCGTATTCGAATCCTAGCTTAACCCCTTTGGAACGGTTTATTGATCGTATTCGAATCAGAAACTTTGATTTTTATTTGGTTTAAGTTTTTGCAAATAATCTTTTGGGTTTTGATCCTTTTTGCTCATATCTGAAGCATATGAGTGTGGTTTCATTTAAACCCGGCTTGGCTTTGGACGATAAGTCGCCAGCATGTGACAATCATCATATATTTGGAAGTATTGGCTTCTAAGGATTGGGTTATCACCCTTACTGCACAGGTCATGTAAACCGGCAGTTCAAGTTAAATATCACAATGGTTATATGTGGGATATTATGATCCGCCTTGTGGTAAACCGCCAGGGGATCTTATGATTTACTTATGTATAGGATAAGACTACATTTGAGTAGTTACCCGCTCTGGCTTTTGACGTTAAGTCACCAGGGCATATGTTGTTTAAACTCTGTGCAGGATTTACAGAGCTATGACTTACATAAATGATTAAGTTCCAGCCCATCATCAAAGATTGAAATTGGTGTCTCAAAAGGATTATCAATTTTTGATTTTCTCAAAGGCTATAAGCCGTCGGGTTATAAAAATTCCTGTTTACAATGGAGGCGTATTAAATCGCCATCGGTCAAGAGCCACTGAGTATTTAAACTCTAGATTTACTTGTCAACAGATAAGGTATTTGAATCTTTAAATAGCCAAACTTGGCTGGATTTTCATTATGATATTGAATGATTGAGGTTTTCAAACCGGATTATTCAAATCTTTAATAGCCAACATGGCTGGATTTTTATGGTTATCAGTAACTAAATATTATGATTGATGTTTTCAAAGGCGCTTCAGCGCAAAGGCTATTGTTTTACTAATGGATATGATTTATTCTACAAAGAAGGAATAGTCCCGAGTCGCTGCAGGCTTACGACCCGACACTAGGGGGCTACATTATTCAAGTTGAGATCACATCAAATATGCAAGTCCCATGTCACTGCCAGCATGCACCATGGCACTGGGGGGCTAATGCAAAGACAATTTTACTGGCCTCATTGAAGACCCGACTCATCACATCATAATGAGCCGGCCCTTGGGGGCTACCAATTGCTCCTGTCAACAATTCAAGATACACAAGTTTTATTACATTATATTGAAAGGTCCACTGCTCAGTTGGTAAAGCACAAAGCTCTTAACCTTGTGGACGTGGGTTCAGGCCCCAGGGTGGGGCTTACATCATATGATGTTCTTTTCAAAGGAAGTAGATATAAAGTTCCAGCTCAATATTATCTTACTGAGCCGGCCCATGGGGGCTACACGTTGTTGTTCAAATCTATATGATCATATTTATAAAGTCCCTGCTCATTATTACATAATGACCCGGCCCTTGGGGACTACACTGGTTGTAGTTTTTTATGAGTATAAGGCAATTACAAGTCCCAGGTTGCTGCAAGCATGACAACCCGGCACTTGGGGGCTACATATATGGAGTATTCAGTCTTTACTAGTGACTAAGATGAACAACATGGATTTCCTCAAAGTGGCAGTATTTATATTGAAGCAAGTCTTAAGTCATCACTTTGTTTCTGCTCAAGACTTGGGGGCTACAGGTAATATGGATATAAGGGAGAAAAATCTTCAAATTCTCAGTTTTGAGTAAACCAGATTGAACCGACGTCACCAATAACTATGACCCAACGTCGGCAACAATTATGACCCGGTGCTATCAATATTTACAAACCGGATATTTTGGTAATGATAAACCAGCAAGTTCTACATGCTGGTTGAAAGTCAGATGAGTTTTTTCAAGACCAATATTTTTTTAAGCGGGCGCTTTGGAAGCCAGTTCAAGTAGATTATTTATTACAATATTTCTCTATAAGATACCAATGTCTGCAAGTTGGCTCTGAAGCTGGCCTATTGACCCGGATTTCTCAAAAGAAGTATCTGGATTTTTGCATTGGCAAGGTTTGTACATATCTGTTAAAAGAGATTTGCTATAAGATCTTTGAGTATGCATCCAGGAGGAAATAACAAGGACTTAAAGATAATCAGGTGCCGGTTCAGGAAAATATTTAACCCAGAGAACAACCTATCAAGTTTGTTCTTGTGTTTATTTTACAGGATTAGTTTAACATGGATAAATCCAAATTAAACTGGGGGCTAATGTCGGGGATATACCCCGCGGTATGACCCGGCCGGAATCATGACCTGGCCGGGCTTGGCGACTCACCAGAGACCTGGCTGGAGCTTGATGACTCGCTGGCGATCCGCCCGGACATGGCGGTTTACATGTAACCCGCCTGGACATTGTGACTCACTAGAGACCCGGCGGGTGGATCAGACGGACGACAAGGCCCAAGGCCCAGCAGGCCGGCTTATACTCTGGTGGGCCAGCTTAAGAGGAAAGGGATGCCGAATATTTCCTTTACGAGGAAGTAAGACCCGGAGTTGTATTCAACTTGTGAGAAAGGATAGACTATTCCTAGTCCTACTAGGACTCCACATGTAACCCGCCCCTTCAACATATATAAGGAGGGGCAGGGCTCCCCAAAGGGGGACAGAAAATAATCTCTAGGGCTAGACACAAAGACCCGGCTTACCGGCGACTCCCTCACGATCATAATGAGACCTAGCCACAAACAGCATGTAGGGTTATTACCGGATGATGTTTCCCGGGGCCCGAAGCTGTCTAAACCCTTGTCTTGTGTTGCGTCTCTCGATTCCACTCAACCCCTCTCAAGCTACCATATAGATGCGTTGGCCTCGCGACTAAGTCCTGACACTAAGGACATCTGCCGTGACAATTCCACGATAGTTTGAGTGAAGAAGAGAAGGGGGCAGCGCAAATGGATGTGTGGAGAATAGGCGGAGGGGTGGTGGTTTAAATAGGGAAAGGGGAAGGGAAGGGGAGTGGCACCGGCCGCACTTTGGATTTACTACGTTCAAAGGAGCCACGTCGATCGATATGGCACTTTAATTGCCAACAGGTTTTAATTGCCACGTTGAATAGATGCGAGTGGATTGAAAAGTGTGAAACAATACTATACATGAAGGAGACACGCGTGGGAGATGATACGAACCAGTGGCAGCAACCATCCCTGCGTTCGTGGCGCCTCGCGTGAAAAAGAGGCCAATCAGCGTCTGTGGCGGCTCACATGAAAAAGAGGCCGGTCAGCGCATCGTGGCGGCGGGCGGCGGCGCATGCAGGTAGGCTAGCTACGTGCATGCATGCAGGCTAGCTGGACATGTCCTGCATGCATAACAAGCTTCTGTCATTACGGCGCGCGCACGGCCCAAGTCTAACCATGGCCCAATGGGCTAACCACGACACCGTCCGCCGTGACCCCACTCATTAGGTCCAATGGGTGACACAGTCAGCGCGGCCCCACTCATCAGAGTTAATGGTGAAAGCACTGACCCGACGGCATCCACCATTTGTGACCAGTTCCGAGGGTTTCGGGCAAGGGAGTGGGGAAAAGTGAGCACAAGTTAAGAGCATGGGGATGAATGAGTATGGCTAAGGAACCAGGGGCACAGATGTAAAAATCCCTATCAAAAATACCTTTCACTTTGCCATCCTTCTTCTCCGCCAAATACTTGGGGCAGTTCCGCTCCCAGTGACCAGTCCCTTTGAAGTAGAAGCACTATGTCTCAGGCTTAGGTCCAGACTTGGGCTTCTTCACTTGAGTAGCAACTTGCTTGCTGTTCTTCTTGAAGTTCCCCTTCTTCCCTTTACCCTTTTTCTTGAAATTGGTGGTCTTGTTGACCATCAACACTTGATGCTCCTTCTTTATTTCTACCTCCGCAACCTTTAGCATTGCGAAGAGCTCGGGAATTGTCTTATCCATCCCTTGGATATTATAGTTCACCACGAAGCTCTTGTAGCTTGGTGGCAGTGATTGAAGAACTCTGTCAATGACACTATCATCAGGAAGATTAACTACCAGTTGAGTCAAGTGGTTGTGGTACCCAGACATTCTGAATATATGTTCACTGACAGAACTATTCTCCTCCATTTTGCAGTTCTAGAACTTATTGGAGACTTCATATCCCTCAATCCGAGCATTTGCTTGAAATATTAACTTCAACACCTGGAACATCTCATACGCTCCATGACGTTCAAAACGTCATTGAAGTCCCGGTTCTAAGCCATAAAGCATGGCACACCGAACTATCGAGTAGTCATCAGCTTTGCTCTGCCAGACGTTCATAACATCTGGCGTTGCTCCTGTAGCGGGTTTGTCACCTAGCGGTGCTTCCAAGACATAATTCTTCTGTGCAGCAATGAGGATAATCCTCAAGTTACGGACCCAGTCCGTGTAATTTCTACCATCATCTTTCAACTTAGCTTTCTCTAGGAACGCATTAAAATTCAACGGAACAACAACACGGACCATCTATCTACAACAACATAGACATTCAAAATACTACCAGGTACTAAGTTCATGATAAATTAAAGTTCAATTAATTATATTACTTAAGAACTCCCACTTATATAGACATCCCTCTAATTATCTAAGTGATCATGTGATCCATATCAACTAAACCATGTCCGATCATCACGTGAGATGGAGTAGTTTTCAATGGTGAACATCACTATGTTGATCATATCTACTATATGATTCACGCTCGACCTTTAGGCCTCAGTGTTCCGAGGCCATATCTGCATGCTAGGCTCGTCAAGTTTAAACCCGACTATTCTACGTGTGCAAAACTGGCTTGCACCCGTTCTATGTGAACGCAGAGCTTATCACACCTGATCATCACGTGGTGTCTCGGCACGACGAACTGTAGCAACGGTGCATACTCAGGGAGAACACTTATACCTTGAAATTTAGTGAGGGGTCATCTTATAATGCTACCGCCGTACTAAGGAAAATAAGATGCATAAAGGATAAACATCACATGCAATCAATATAAGTGATATGATATGGCCATCGTCATCTTGTGCCTTTGATCTCCATCTCCAAAGCACCATCATGATCACCATCATCACCGGCGCGACACCTTCATCTCCATCGTAGCATCATTGTCGTCTGGCCAACTATTGCTTCTACGACTATCGCTACCGCTTAGTGATAAAGTTAAAACAATTACAGGGCGATTGCATTGCATACAATAAAGCGACAACCATATGGCTCCTGCCAGTTGCCGATAACTCTGTTACAAAAGATGATCATCTCATACAATAAAATTTAGCATCATGTCTTGACCATATCACATCACAACATCCCTGCAAAAACAAGTTAGACGTCCTCTACTTTGTTGTTGCAAGTTTTATGTGGCTGCTACGGGCTGAGCAAGAACCGTTCTTACCTACGCATCAAAACCACAACGATTTTTCGTCAAGTGTGCTCTTTTAACCTTCAACAAGGACCGGGCGTAGTCACACTCGATTCAACTAAAGTTGGGGAAACTGACACCCACTAGCCACCTGTGTGCGAAGCACGCCGGTAGAACCCGTCTCGCGTAAGCGTACGCGTAATGTCGGTCTGAGCCGCTTCATCCAACAATACCGCCGAATCAAAGTATGACATGCTAGTAAGCAGTATGACTATTATCGCCCACAACTCTTTGTGTTCTACTCGTGCATATAACATCTACACATAGACCTGGCTCGGATGCCACTGTTGGGGATTGCAGTAATTTCAAAAAATTCCTACGCACACGCAAGATCTATCATGGTGATGCATATTAACGAGAGGGGAGAGTGTTGTCCACATACCCTCGTAGACCGAAAGCAGAAGCGTTATGACAACGCGGTTGATGTAGTCGTACGTCTTCATGATCCGACTGATCCTAGTACCGAAAATACGGCACCTCCGCGATCTGCACACGTTCGGCTCGGTGATGTCCCACGAACTCTTGATCCAGCTGAGTGTTGAGGGAGAGCTTCGTTAGCACGACGGCGTGATGACGGTGATGATGAAGTTACCAACGCAGGGCTTCGCCTAAGCACTACAACGATATGAACGAGGTGGAAATCTATGGAGGGGGCACCGCACACGGCTAAGAGATCAACTTGTGTGTCTGTGGGGTGCCCCCTCCCCCATATATAAAGGAAGGGAGGAGGCCGGCAGGCCCTAGGGGGCGCGCCAAGGGAGGAGGAATCCTCCTCCTAGTAGGAGTAGGATTCCTCCTTTCCTAGTCCTACTAGGAGGGGTAGGGGGAGGGAGAGGGAAAGAGGGACCACACCCCCTCCCCTAGTCCAATTCGTACTCCCTTGGGGGGGCGCAACCTCCTGGCTGCTGCCCTCTCTCTCCCCTAAAGCCCACTAAGGGCAAGGGCCCAATAACTT
>NC_041388.1:510905436-510949218 GCF_002162155.2 Triticum dicoccoides
CTCCGGTTTTGTCCGAGATCACCTGAAACCCTTTCGGTGTCCGAACATAGCCGTCCAATATATCAATCTTTATGTCTCAACCATTTCGAGACTCCTCGTCATGTCCGCAATCATATCCAAGACTCTGAACTACCTTCGGTACATCAAAACTCATAAACTCATAATACCGATCGTCACCGAACATTACGCGTGCGGACCCTACGGGTTCGAGAACTATGTAGACATGGCCGAGACTCATCTCCGGTCAATAACCAATAGCGGAACCTAGATTCTCATATTCATTCCTACATATTCTACGATAATCTTTGTCGTTCAAACCGCATAACAACATACGTTGTTCCTTTTGTCATCGGTATGTTACTTACCCGAGATTCGATCGTGGGTATCTCAATACCTAGTTCAATATCGTTACCAGCAAGTCTCTTTACTCGTTCGGTAATGCATCATCCCTGAACTAACTCATTAGTCACATTTCTTGTAGGGCTTATAGTGATGTGCATTACCGAGAGGGCCCACAGATACCTCTCCGACAATCGGAGTGACAAATCCTAATCTCAATCTATGCCAACTCAACAAACACCATCAGAGACACCTATAGACCATCTTTATAGTCACCCATTTACGTTCTGACGCTTGATAGCACACTAAGTGTTCCTCCGGTATTCGGGAGTTCCATAATCTTAGTCGTAGGAACATGTATAAGTTATGAAGAAAGCAATATCAATAAACTAAACGATCATCGTGCTAAGCTAACGGATGGGTCAAGTCAATCACATCATTCTCTAATGATGTGGTCCCGTTTATCAAATGACAACTCTTTGTCCATGGCTAGGAAACTTAACCATCTTTGATTAACGAGCTAGTCAAGTAGAGGCATACTAGTGACACTCTATTTGTCTATATATTCACACATGTACTAAGTTTCCGGTTAATACAATTCTAGCATGAATAATAAACATTTATCGTGATATAAGGAAATATAAATAACAACTTTATTATTGCCTCTAGGGCATATTTCCTTCAAAATCATCGTCATGATCATTACCAACAACCCTCTCATCTTTGGGAGGGCAATCTCCATCAACATCTTCAATGACACCATCTCCTCTCAAACTCTAGTTCATCTCTTGTGTTCAATCTTATTACCGGAAGCTCAGATTGGTACTTGTGGGTGACTAGTAGTGTTGATTATGTCTTGTAGTTGATTACTATATGGTTTATTTGGTGGAGGAATATATGTTCAGATCTGTTATGCTATTTAACACCCCTCTGATCTTGAGCATGATTATTATTTGAGAGTAGTTACTTTTGCTCTTGAGGTCATGGAAGAAATCATGTTGCAAGTAATCATGTGAACTTGATATGTGTTCGATATTTTGATGATATGTATGTTGTGATTCCCTTAGTGGTGTCATGTGAACGTCGACTGCATGGCACTTCACCGTATTTGGGCCTAAGGGAATGCATTGTGGAGTAGTTATTAGATGATGGATTGCTAGAGTCACACAAGCTTAAACCCTAGTTTATGTGCTACTTCGTAAGGGACCGATTTGGATCCAAAAGTTTAATGCTATGGTTATATTTTATCTTAATACTTCTATCATAGTTGAGGATGCTTGCGAGGGGGTTAATCATAAGTAGGAGGTTTGTTCAAGTAAGAACAACACCTAAGCACCGGTCCACCCACATATCAAATTATCAAAGTAGCGAACACGAATCAAACCAACATGATGAAAGTGACTAGATGAAATTCTCGTGTAACCTCAAGAACGCTTTGCTTATCATAAGAAACCATTTTGGCCTGTCCTTTACCACAAAAGGATTGGGCTACCTTGCTGCACTTTATTTGCAGTTACCGTTACTTGCTCGTTACAAATTATCTTGCTATCAAACTATAATGCCCATGATGCGGCTATATCTCCCATGTGTCGAGGCACGACTTGGAGGCATAGCCGCATGGTGGTTTTGTCGCAAGAGGGGTAATCTACACAATCCCATGTACTGAATAAGAAAGGGATAAAGAGTTGGCTTACAATCGCCACTTCACATAGTACATAAATAAATCATACATCATCCAAATACACTCAAAGACCGGCTATGGTCAGATCCAAAAGAAAAGGATGATAAACCCCAAATGCTAGATCCCCGATCGTCCCAACTGGGCTCCACTACTGATCATCAGGAAATGAAACATAGTAACGCCCCAGATCCTCGTCGAACTCCCACTTGAGTTCGGTAGCATCACCTGCACTGGTATCATCAGCACCTGCAACTATTTGGAAGTATCTGTGAGACACGAGGACTCATCAATCTCACACCTGCGAGATCAAGACTATTTAAGCTTATGGGTAGGGTAAGGTAATGAGGTGGAGCTGCAGCAAAGCACTAATCATATATGGTGGCTAACATATGCAAATAAGAGCGAGAAGAGAAGCAACACAACGCTCGAGAAGATAGAAGTGATCAAGAAGTGATCCTGAAACTACTTACATTCAAGCATAACACAAGGCCGTGTTCACTTACCGGACTCCGCCAAAAAGAGACCATCGCGGCTACACATGCGGTTGATGCATTTTAATTAAGTCAAGTGTTAAGTTATCTACAACTGAATATTAACAAATTCCCATTTGTCACATAACCGCCGGCACGACTCTCGAAAGTTTAAAACACTGCAGGGGTGTCCCAACTTAGCCTATCACAAGCTCTCACGGTCAACGAAGGATATTCCTTCTCCCGGAAAGACCCGATCAGTCTCGGAATCTCGGTTACAAGACATTTCGCCAATGGTAAAACAAGACCAGTTAGACCACCCGACTATGCGGACAAATCCTGATAGGAGCTGCACATATCTCGTTCTCAGGGCACACCCGATTGTCCAAACTTTCGGTAGGCCAGCCTAGAGTTGCCCCTGGTGGCCACCGCGGTTGACAGGTTGGACCAACACTCAGAGGAGCACTAGCCTGGGGGGTTAAAATAAAGATGACCCTTGGGTTAGCAACTCCCAAGGGAAAAATATAGGTGGTGGTGAGGCAAATGTTAAAACCAACGTTGGGCCTTGCTGGAGGAGTTTTATTCAAAGCGAACTGTCAAGGGGGCCCCATAACCCCAACCGCGTAAGGAATGCAAAATCAAGGAACATAACACCGGTATGAAGGAAACTAGGGTGGCAAGAGTGGAACAAAACACCAGGCATAAGGCCGAGCCTTCCACCCTTTACCAAGTATATAGATGCATTAATTAAATAAGAGATAATGTGATATCCCAGCATATCCATGTTCCAACATGGAACAAACTTCAACTTCACCTGCAACTAGCAACGCTACAAGAAGGGCGGAGCAAAAGCGGTAACTTAGCCAAACAACGGTTTGCTAGGATGGTTGAAAAAGGTTAGATGCTATCATGGCAGTTTGGGAGACTTGATAAACAAGTGGTAGGTAGCGCGACATAGCGATAGAGAGAACAACTAGCAAGCAAAGATAGAAGTGATGTCGAGGGTATGGTCATCTTGCCTGAAATCCCACAAGGAAGAAGAACGAGTCCATGAAGAAGACAAACAGACGTAGTCGAATGGATCCTCACAAACGCAACGTTACCGGAACTAACAAGAAGAAGCAACACCGGAAAGAAACAAACAACATGGTAAACCAACAACCATAATCATGGCATGATGCACAAACAAGTATGATGCATGTCCGGTTAAAATATGCATGGCATGGCAAAGTGCACAAACAACACTACAAATTAACTGGAGCTCAATATGCAACGAGTTGCATAATGACAAAACCCCACATTCAAGTATTTAGTTCACTCTCATATATGAAGCCAATAATATTAAATGTTGTTAAACATGGCAAGAGGTGAAGCACAAGTAAAACAATTATCTAGGCAAGTTTAAATGAGGCAAAAAACAACAAACAACAATTCCAGAAAATCCTCATCAGCATATTCAAATTTGCTCCTGTTCTTCCTAAGCCATATTTTAGAGTTGTCAAACAGCCAAAGCAAGTGCAGCATGTTAATCTATGCATTTTTCTGCCCCATTTACATATAAAGTTTATTTAAAATGAAGCTACGGTTATTTAGTTTTGAAATAAATCATTTCAACATGGCATTAGGCAAAATAAACACAAACAACATTTTAAACATGGTTGAAAGTTGCATATTATGAAACTAGACAAAATTCTAAGCATTTTTCATATTAAGTTTGTTTAATTCCGATGCATGGTTGTGGAGTTATTAAATGCATGAACTAGAAGGTTTTTTTTGTAAAACTATAAACTCTGGAAAATTAGACAAATTCACAGACGCTAAAAAAAACATATGCAGGCTGAATCTGAAGCAGTGCACTGGGCGCTGAATAACTAAACTGCGCACTAGGCAGGGAATAGGGAGTTTGTCCTCACCATGGGCTTGGCCCAGTCGAAGGAGAGACGAGGCAGACGGGCCTGCGCTGGGCTTGGGGCAGCTGGGCCGGTTTGCGGGACCCACGCGGCCCATTTGCGTGCGAGTGGGCAGAGGAGGTTGGCGAGCTGGGCGCTTGTCCTCCTCGCGTTCAGGGAGCAGCGGCAGCGGACTCCGGCGGCACGGAGGTGCAGCAGGATCGAGGAGGAGCAGGATCCGGTCTGAATGGACGTGGGACGAGGCGAGCTTCCCGAATCCGACAGCGGGGAGGCTGGATCGGGTGGCTGACGACAGATTCTAGCGACGGTTGCGCAGATCCGAGGCCATGGCAGCTTTGCAGGCAGAGGCTGAGAGATATGTGAGGCCTGCAAGAGAGAGAGGATAAGGAGAAGATGACTAGGGTTGGCAGCGACCTGACGGGGCACGGTGGATCGGTCTCCGACGACGGCGCTGGTGCGTCGGCGACGGGGTCGGGCAGAGGCGATGGAAGGAGCGAGCGGGGAGCTCGGGCTGGGCGGTTCGGGAGCTCGAGGAGGAGCCATGGGAGCGGCGGTGGAGCGCTCGGGCCCTGATGGGCTTCCCAGGGCCTGATCTGGGTCCTGGCAAGCCCACGGGCTTCGTGGCGGCGCGGGGAGACCAGGGGCCGACGTGGCCGGCTCCTGTTGGCTGTGGCGGGCGCTGAGGGGTGAGGTGGCACTCCAGGATTGGCCCTAGGGCATGGCGGCGGCGACGACAAGTGGAGGCCAGGGAGGGGCTCGGCGCTGAAAACAAGGTGGGGTGGTGGCTAGAACTAGGAGGAGGGGTAGGCTACCCAAAATGGAAGGGGAAGGTGTTATATAGGGGGTTTAGCTGGGTTAGGGGGATTTTGGAGCGTTTTAGAGCATCCGTTCGCGATCCGACGATTCCGATCGAGAGAAGGGGTTTAGCTGGGTTAGGTGGGCTGTGGAGAGTGGGTTGGGATGAGAGGAGAGAGACGGAAATGCAGCCCGGCAAGGTTTTTGGAGACCGAAAACGTCCGACGATAAACCAGCTATACTGCCGCTATAGTTATCCGTTGGGGCATTAAACGAACTCCGAATGTGATGAAACTTGGCAGGCGACCTAGCTACAACATAACAACACTGCATGCCAACTTTCAACCCATAACGAGAACATTTTCTGGCCACTTATAAAATACTATTTCGGACATGACGCGGGCGCGTGCAAGTGTGTCTGGGCTCAGAACGGACAACGGAAAGAACTGGGAGACCCGGAGGAATGCAAGTTTTGAAAACATGCAGATGCAATGCGAATGATGACATGGCAAGATGCAACACGCAAGTGAATGACAAGGCAACAACAGCGAATAACTGGAAGACACCTGGCGCGTCGGACTCGGGGCGTCACACAAACTACCTGTTACCGACAATTTCAGTGCTTGCAGAAAATACCTTGCTGAAAACCACTTGTCATTTCCTTTTGCTCCTCGTTGGGTTTGACATTCTTACTTATCGAAATGACTATGATTGATCCCATATACTTGTGGGTCATCAGAGCTCACGTAGGAGCTCGTGGCAGTCTCGAAGAAGTCGGGAGAGGTCGGGGTTGAGCGAATCGATGGTGTGATATGGTGGCCGGTGTTGAGGAAGAAGTAGCGGGCTCTGTTCCGGTGGCGTAGACAATGCAACGGTGGTCGGTGGAGCTGCTGGACATCCACACGAGGCTCGGGGATGACGGTGACCACGAGAACAGCGGTGGCTATGGCCGAGGCGGATCAAGTGCGCGCTATAGAGGGGAGAGGGACGCGAGGTGAAGGGGATCTGGGGTGTTAGGGTTTCGGGATAGGGTGAGAGGGGAAGGGGCTAGCCCTTATCCATCAGGGGAGCTAGGGGGATGGCCGCACATGGTCAGGGGCGCTGTGGATTCCTGCCATGGTTCTCTCCTGCGCCCCCCACTTTAGCGGGGTAGAAGACAAGGGTGATGGTGGGCTGGGCCTGCACTTGTGGACTAAGGCCCAGTCCACCAGTGCTTCTTTTCCTTTTTTTATATACATCTTTTTTATATATTTCTATTTTGCCTCAAATGTTATAAAGCATATAACTTTTATTAAATATGGAACTTGGTCCATAAACCACAATGCAATTTTAGCCTCTCCCACAAAAAGTTTGGGGTTTAAATAAAATAGTTAGTAAATTTTATAATTTTGAAAAGGCATTTTATTAAAGATTTGGCCTCTGTTTTAATTACTTTAGGGTACTTAAATACTTTACAAAAAGTTGATTTCACCTTGACAATTACTCATTGATTATTTGTAATGCAATGAACATTTTTATTTTACTGTTTGAAGAAATATATTACTTGACTTTACTTTAAATTTGAATTTGGCTTTGTTTTTAACAAGTGATAATTTGGCTTAGTTAAGTAACGATGACATGGCATCATTAGTGTGGAGTTATTGTAGCATGACACTGGGGATGTTACACTGTCCTGTGCAGGACCAGCGCGCGACAAGCCGAGAAAGCCTCGTCACCACCGCTCGCCCGGCTTTGCCCGGCTGCGCCCTGTGGCGGCGATGAGGGAGGAGGCATGGGGTGGAGAGAGCTTGTGGTGGCGGCGGCTGAGGTGCCCTCCCTGTCGCACGCGGGGCAACGAGGGTGGTGAAGGGGGATAATGCAATTCGGGTGCTCGTATTTGCGAAGTCACTAATTGAGGAGTACTCCTTCCAAAGACCACTCGCACCTCCCTATGTTGTGACAAACGGTGTGATGCATGTGCGCCACTTGTGGCAAGCTGGGAGTTTTCCCTTTTTTCATAGATCCATTTATTCAAAACATTTTATCTCTTAAACCATGCGTCAAAATCTCGAATCGTTTTCACCATTGGATTCGTGTCGAGATCTTCAAAATCCCATGTTGATAGGTTTTGACGATCTTTTTGTCAGGAAAAAAACAGACGAAAAATCAATACCGGGAGCATGTTTTTTTTTCTTACAGTAGCCGTTTGCGAGAGTCATGCCTCTCGTGGAAGCAAAAACGTGCCTCTCAGGAAAGGAAAAAAGAGAAAACCGAGTTTTTTCGTTTCTAAGAGACATGGTCGTGCCTCTCACGGAAGCAAAACTGTGCCTATCGTGGAAGCAAAAACGTCCCTATCGAGAAAGAAAAAAACATATTTTTTCCGTTTCTAAGAGGCACGTCCGTGCCTCTGGTGGAAGGAAAACCGTGACTCTCATAGAAAGAAAAAAACACATTTTTCATTTCTGAGAGGCACGACCGTGCCTCTCGCGAAAGCAAAACCATGCCTCTCGTGGAAGCAAAACCATGCTTTTATGGATGCAAATAAACACATTTTTCACGCAATTTTTTCCCTTTTTTATTTTGTCGAAAAGCTAACACTACTGCAGGTT
Organism: Triticum dicoccoides; assembly: GCF_002162155.2. Lineage (NCBI taxonomy): Eukaryota > Viridiplantae > Streptophyta > Magnoliopsida > Poales > Poaceae > Triticum > Triticum dicoccoides. Next base: position 510,913,220 of record NC_041388.1, read on the forward strand.
GCTGCTAACGCGACACTACAATCAGAGACCGTTTGACGAAACTATGTGCGATGCATTAATCACAAATTGCGGTGTAAAAAACCGTCAAAAAGGTGCAAAACGTTTGTGATGGAGCATGCATCAAACATGGTTCAGATTATAGTTGCATGTGCGATTCAGGGCACACGGCTAACCCATTCGAACTGTTTGCGATGAGGCAAAACAACAAAAACGGGCAGCCATATCAATGTTTGTGCGATATGTGGCATACAGTTCGCTCCGATGAACTGTTTGCTATTAGGGAGTGCAATAGAAATGGTTAGCCAGATCAAGGTGTGTGCGGTATAGGGCATACGGTTCACTTGGACGAACTGTTTTCGATTAGCGAACACAAAAGAAACGGTTCAACTTAACAAGATGTGTGTGATATGTGGCAAACAGCCTACTCGGATGAACTATTTGCGATGAGAAATTACAACTCGGACGGTTAATACAGTAAGTTTGTGTGCGATTCTATGTGTACAAAAAACTTTGAAAATGCAAACTAGTTGCTTGCGGTGGCTAGGAGTATCGCACATGATGCGTCTGCGAGTACTCGTGTGCGATGATTAGTAAGTTACACATATGTTTCCTTATGTCAACGCTTGTGTGATAAATAACACGTGGCACCGGATACGGTATTCGGGTTGTGTGTGTGCTCCACTTAGTCTTCCCGCGCTCCAGCGAATGCTTCCCGTGCTCCACATGGGTGAATTGTAAAATCCATGCCTCTTCCCTCACCGGTTTCCCGCCACCAGCTTACCGCTTGCTGCATATAACCCTGGCGGCAACGCACCACCACGACACTCTATGCAGATCTAGTCCTCACCCATATACCATTAGTTATTCCAAGCATGCCAGGAAACGACCAAAGCTTCGACATCAACACCTACCTGCGTTACATCTTCGGCGAGGAGAACGAGCAGGTCGGGGAGCAAGAGCTTCATCGGCCGATGCAGGCACCATACCCCATCGGTAGAGATATCGGTGTGATAGTCCTTGGGAGCACAATCGACATATTGCAGAGGAGGTGTGATGAGCAGTTTGCCATCCTCCGTGCAAAAGATCCATAGCTGCTCGGCGGCATGATCGACGACCAACCCAAAGAGCCGCCGTCACTAGTGCTCAACGAGAGCCTGATGCCCTGCAAGGAATGGGCAGAGGGTCTCTACGATTCAGTCAAGACACAGGCAGCCGGTGGCTTTATCATTGCCCGCGGCAGCCGTGTCAACCTCGATCCTGATGATGTGGTGGCTAGGCTCGAGCACATCCTTGGCGGAGTTGACATCCCCGACGAGGTAGAACATCGCCAACGGGATATCTTGAGGATGCAGGTGATGGACGGAATTTGCTACCAGGCCAGAGACATGGAAATGGAGCGGTTCCGCGAAGTTGTCATGCGCATGCTTGCACGCTGTCAGGCTCTTCTGGAAGAGGCCCAGCAGCCCCAAGAGCCTCCCAGCGCCAGTAGCTCCGTAGGCAGAGGCGGGTCGGGACACTTGGAGTGAACGGCCGCAAGGGTGCTATGCTGATCATGGAGTCCGAGAAGACCATCGCCGGAAGGCCGCCAACTCAGCCTTTTAGATTATATTTTATTATAATTGTATGCATATGTAGGTCGTGAGTGTTCTGGGCCTTGCCGCATGTGTCATTTTAAATTATCGTGTATACGTAAGTGATACGTCTCCAACGTATCTATAATTTTTGATTGCTCCATGCTATTATATTATCTATTTTGGACATTAATGGGCTTTATTTTACACTTCTATATCATTTTTGGGACTAACCTACTAACCGGAGGCCCAACCCAAATTGTTGTTTTTTTGCCTATTTTAGGGTTTCGAAGAAAAGGAATATCAAACGGAGTCCAAACGGAATGAAACCTTCGGGAACGTGATTTTCTCAACAAACATGATCCAGGAGACTTGGAGTGGGCGTCAAGAAACGATCAGGGAGGGCACGAGGCAGGGGGCACACCTACCCCCCTGGGCGCGTCCTCCACCCTCGTGGGCCCCCATTGCTCCACTGACGTACTTCTTCCTGCTATATATATCCACGTATCCCCAAACATCCGGGAGCACCACGAAAACCTAATTCCACCGCCGCAACCTTCTGTACCCGAGAGATCCCATCACGGGGCCTTTTCCGGAGCTCCGCCGGAGGGGGCATTGATCACGTAGGGCCTCTACATCAACTCCATGGCATCTCCAGTGATGTGTGAGTAGTTTACTTCAGACCTTCGGGTCCAAAGTTATTAGCTAGATGGCTTCTTCTCTCTCTTTGGATCTCAATACAAAGTTCTCCTCGGTTCTCTTGGAGATCTATTCGATGTAATCTTCTTTTGCGGTGTGTTTGTCGAGATCCGATGAATTGTGGGTTTATGATCAGGTCTATCTATGAATAATATTTGAATCTTCTCTTAATTCTTTTATGTATGATTAGTTATCTTTGCAAGTCTCTTTGAATTATCAGTTTGGTTTGGCCTAGTAGATTGATCTTTCTTGCAGTGGGAGAAGTGCTTAGCTTTGGGTTCAATCTTGCGGTGCTCGATCCCAGTGACAGAAAGGGAAACGACACGTTGATAACCCACAAGTATAGGGGATCGCAACAGTTTTCGATAAGTAAGAGTGTAGAACCCAATGAGGAGCTAAAGGCAGAACAAATATTCCCTCAAGTTCTATTGACCACCGATACAACTCTACGCACGCTTAACGTTCGCTTTACCTGGAACAAGTATGAAACTAGAAGTACTTTGTAGGTGTTGTTGGATAGGTTTGCAAGATATTAAAGATTACGTAAATAAAAAGTAGGGGATGTTTAGATAAAGAAACAATAAAGTAAATATAGCGAGTGTGGAAAAGTGGAGGTAGGAGTTGTGAAATTGCCCCTAAGCAATTGACTACTTTACTAGACCGATAGCAAGTATTATGTGGGAGAGGCCACTGCTAGCATGTCATCCCTGACTTGGAATTCTATGCACTTATGATTGGAACTATTATCAAGCATCCGCAACTACTAATGTTCATTAAGGTAAACCCCAACCATAGCATTAAGATATATTGGTCCCCCTTCAATCCCGTATGCATCAATTTCTATGCTAGGCTGAAGCTTCTGTCACCCTTGCCCTCCAATACATAGTTCTATCAACATACAACTAACCCTATGGTGTGATCCACGCGCGCGATCATATGGTGGGCACCAAAGGACAGCAACATAACCACAAGCAAATTAAATCAATCATAGCAATTCATCAACCACCGCTAGGACAACGAAAATCTACTCGGCCATCATAGGATGGCAACACATCATTGGATAATAATATGAAGCATAAAGCACCATGTTCAAGTAGAGGGTACAACGGATTGCGGGAGAGTGGACCGCTGCAGATAGAGGGGGGAAGGTGATGGATGTGTTGGTGAAGATGGCGGAGGTGTTGAAGTAGATCACGGTGATGATGATGATGGCCACGGCAGCGTTCCGGCGCCACCGGAAGAGAAGGGGAGAGGGGGACCCTTCGTCTTCTTCTTCCTTGACCACCTCCCTAGATGGGAGAAGGGTTTCCCCTCTGGTCCTTGGCATCCATGGCGTGGGAGGGGCGAGAGCCCCTCTGAGATTGGATCTGTCTCTCTATCTCTCTATGTTTCTGTGTTTTCTTCTGCTGCCCTTTCACTGTTTCGTATATATATGGAGATTCGTAACTCCGATTGGCCCGAAACCTTCGCCGTGATTTTTTATCAAAAAAATAGATTTCTTGCGGCCGAAGAAGGGCATCAACCGCCTTACGGGTGGCCCACGAGGGTCAGGGGCGTGCCCCCCAGCCTCGTGGCCACCTCGGGCACCGTCTCGCGTGGATTTTTCTTCCAGAATTTTCCAAATATTCCAAAAATAAGCTCCATCCATTTTTATCCCGTTTGGATTCCATTTGATATGGATATTCTGCGAAACATAAAACATGCAACAAACAAGAACTGGCACTAGGCACAGGATCAATATGTTAGTCCCAAAAATAGTATAAAAAGTTGCCAAAAGTAAATGAAAGTTGTATAATATTGGCATAGAACAATCAAAAATTATAGATACGACACAGACATATCAGCATCCCCAAGCTTAATTCCTTCTCGTCCCCGAGTAGGTAAATGATAAAAAGATAATTTTTGATGTGCAATGCTACCTAGCATAATCTTGATCACATATCTAATCATGGCATGAATATTAAGATACGAGTTATTCAAAGCAATAGTCTATCATTTGACATAAAACAATAATACTTCAAGCCTACTAATAAAGCAATCATGTCTTTTCAAAATAACATGGCCAAAGAAAGTTATCCCTACAAAATCATATAGTTTGGCTATGCTCCATCTTCTTCACACAAAATATTCACATCATGCACAACCCCGATGACAAGCCAAGCAATTGTTTCATACTTTTGACGTTCTCAAACCTTTTCAACTTTCACTCAATACACGAGCGTGAGCCATGGACATAGCACTATAGGTGGAATAGAATATGATGGTGGAGGTTGTGTAGAAGAAGATAAAAAAAGGAGAAAGTCTCACATCGACGCGGCTAATCAACAGGCTATGGAGATGCCCATCAATTGATGTCAATGTGAGGAGTAGGGATTGCCATCCAATAGATGCACTATAGCTATAAGTATATGAAAGGTCAAACTGAAACTAAGTGGGTGTGCATCAAACTTGCTTGCTCATGAAGACCTAGGGCATTTGAGGAAGCCCATCGTTGGAATATACAAACCAAGTTCTATAATGAAAATTCCCACTAGTATATGAAAGTGATAACTCAAGAGACTCTCTATATGAAGAACATGGGGCTACTCTGAAGCACAAGTGTGGTAAAAGGATAGTAACATTGCCCCTTCTCTCTTTTTCTCTCATTTTTTCTCTTTTTTTCTTTTTTTGGGCCTTCTCCTTTTTTGGCCTTTCTCTTTTTATTTTTATTTTTTTATTATTTTTTTTCGTCCGGAGTCTCATCTCGACTTGTGGGGGAATCATAGTCTCCATCATCCTTTCCTCACTGGGGCAATGCTCTAATAATGATGATCATAACACTTCTATTTACTTACAACTCAATATTACAACTCAATATCTAGAACAAAGATATGACTCTATATGAATGCCTTCGGCAGTGTACCGGGATGTGCAACGATCTAGCGTAGCAATGACATCAAAAAACAGACAAGCCATGAAAACATCATGCTAGCTATATTACGATCATGCAAAGCAATATGACAATGATTCTCAAGTCATGTATATGATGATGATGGAAGTTGCATGGCAATATATCTCGGAATGGCTATGGAAATGCCATGATAGGTAGGTATGGTGGCTGTTTTGAGGAGGATATAATGAGGTTTATGTGTGATAGAGCATATCATATCACGGGGTTTGGATGCACCGGCGAAGTTTGCACCAACTCTCGAGGAGAGAAAGGGCAATGCACGGTACCGAAGAGGCTAGCAATGATGGAAGGGTAAGAGTGCGCATAGTCCATGGACTCAACATTAGTCATAAAGAACTCACATACTTATTGCAAAAATATATTAGTCATCGAAACAAAGTACTACGCGCATGCTCCTAGGGGGATAGATTGGTAGGAAAAGATCATCGCTCGTCCTCGACCGCCACTCATAAGGAAGACAATCAATAAATACCTCATGCTCCAACTTCGTTACATAACGGTTCACCATACATGCATGCTATGGGAATCACAAACCTCAACACAAGTATTTCTACAATCCACAACTACCCACTAGCATGACTCTAATATCACCATCTTTATATCGCAAAACTATTGCAAGGAATTAAACATATCATATTCAGTGATCTACAACTTTTATGTAGGATTTTATGACTAACCATGTGAATGACCAATTCCTGTCATCTCTCTAAATAGATATAAGTGAAGAAAGAGAGTTTAATTCTTTCTACAAAAGATATGCCCATGCTCCAACAAATATAGGTGAAGCAAAAGAGCATTCTACAAATGGCGGTTTTCTATGTAAAGGGAAACAGGCACTCCAAACTTCAAATGATATAAGTGAAGCACATGAAGCATTCTATAAAGCCATACTCAAAAGATATAAGTGAAGTTCATAGAGGATTCTATAAATAAACCAAGTACTACCTCATACCAGCATGGTGCATAAAGTAAAAATTAAAACTAAATGCAAAAGACGCTCCAAGATTGCACATATCGCATGAACGAAACGAATCCGAAAACATACCGATACTTGTTGAAGAAAGAGGGGATGCCTTCCGGGGCATCCCCAAACTTAGACGCTTGAGTCTCCTTGAATATTTACTTGGGGTGCCTCGGGCATCCCCAAGCTTGAGCTCTTGCCTCTCTTCCTTCTTCTCACATGAGACCTTCTCAATCATCGAACACTTCATCCACACAAAACTTCAACAGAAAACTCGGTAAGATCCATTAGTATAATAAAGCAAATCACTACTCTAAGTACTATTGCAAACCAATTCATATTTTGTTTTTTCATTGTGTCTACTGTAATATAACTTTTTCATGGCTTAATCCACTGATATAATTCGATAGTTTCATCAAAACGAGCAAACTATGCATCAAAAACAAAAATCTGTCTAAAACAGAACAGTCTGTAATAATCTGAACATTCACCATACTTATGATACTTGAACAATTCTACCAAAATTAGGAAAAATAAAAAATTTGTATAGAAAGACAGTTCAAAAAGAATCATAACCATTTGATGTTCCAGCTAAAAATGTAAAATCGCGCACTACAGCCAAAGTTTCTGTCATGCACCGTACAAACCATCAAGCAAATGTAAACATCCTAAAGGCAAACCTTGGCACATTATTTTTATAATACAATGGAATTGTACAAGGGGGTAATTATTTTTGTTGAAAAGTTTCTATAATCAAGATTCACAAAGTTTCAGTGAGCATGAACAAAGTTCAAGGAGCTCTCCCACTTCAACAATGCATGTCTTTCTCACTTTCACTTTCCTTTTTAAAAAAATTTTGGGTTCCCCTCTTTATTTTTGTTGTTTTTAAACTATATAAAAGAACTCAACAGAAATAAATGACTCTCTAAAACTTCTGGGTTGTCTCCCTGGCAGCACTTTCTTTAAAGCCATTAAGCTAGGCATATAGTGCTCAAGTAATGAATCCACCCGGATCCCAAGGTATATCAAAACCAATTTTAATTAACAATGATTTGTAATTTAGTAGTGAGCACAAAGTAACATATATCATGCAACAACAAAGTCTAACTCTCTTCCTATGCATCGTATCATAAAAGAACAATTCGTGTACACAAAGTAAAGGCCAATGCATAGTATAAATAGTTTCTTGCAATTTTGTTGTATTGGAAACATAAAGAGGCGGAGATGTAGTTCCTCTCTCAGAATAATTGCAAGTAGGAGCAGCAAGCACATGCATATTATATCTATCAAAATCATCATGTGTAGCACTAAGACGCAACCCATCAATGTAATCCTTAATAAGGGCAAACTTCTCCAATATAGTGTAGTCGGGAGAATTTAAAAAGATAATAGGACTATCATGCGTGGGTGCAATAGCAACAATTTCATGTTTAACATAAGGAACTATAGCAAGTTCATCTCCATAAGCATAATTCATATTGGCATCTTGGCCACAAGCATAGGAAGCATCATCAAAAAGGGATAATTCAAAACAATCAACGGGATCATAGCAATTATCATAGCATTCATCCTTCGGTAAGCATGAAGGGGAATTAAACAATGTATGAGTTGAAGAGTTACTCTCATTAGAAGGTGGGCACGGATGATCAATCCGCTCTTCCTCTTTTTGTTCTTCGCTCTCCTCCTCATCTTTTTCATCCAATGAGCTCACAGTTTCATCAATTTCTTCTTCCATAGACTTCTGCAAAATATTAATCTCTTCTTGGACAGTGGAGATTTTCTCAATAAGTGCATTAATATCATAATTGTATTCATAATTCTCATAACAATATTTAAGGATAGCTAAATTTTCAGGTCTATAAACCGAATCATCAAAGTCTTCAACCTCTTTAAACATAGATTCAATTTCATAAGCACCCATAAAAGCAACAAATTCTTCTATTTGTTCCACATCATAGTAATCATATATACCATTAGCATAAGAAACTAAGGTTTTATTATCATTAAATTCGCATGAAAAGGGAAGGTGTGGAGCCTTCATCCTAGAGCAACAAGTATAATCATATCTCAAGCATAGTTGCCTAGCATACCACTTCAATATATGAATTTGATCCCATAATAGTCTCCCTTTTGTGTCAAGTGGTAATACCTAAAGTATTCACGTTGATCCAACGTTACTCCCATTACATAATTGAATGGGGTTTTCTCAGGATTATTAAAGTAGTACATAATATCTTTCACATAACCAGCATCGAGGGTTTTAGGAGGTTCCCCATCTCCATGAGCAGAAAGTACGCCTAATTTTTTTTGGTATTTCATGTTCCATATCCATAACTAAAGATAAAGAACAACTAAGAACAGCAAATAAAAATTACTTAGTGATAAAGCAAACAAGCACACACAAGAATATTCACCCCACGCTATTGCTCCTCGGCAACGGTGCCAGAAAAAGGTCTTGATAACCCACAAGTATAGGGGATCGCAACAGTTTTCGATAAGTAAGAGTGTCGAACCCAATGAGGAGCTAAAGGCAGAACAAATATTCCCTCAAGTTCTATCGACCACCGATACAACTCTACGTACGCTTGACGTTCGCTTTACCTAGAACAAGTATGAAACTACAAGTACTTTGTAGGTGTTGTTGGATAGGTTTGCAAGATAATAAAGATTACGTAAATAAAAAGTAGGGGCTGTTTAGATAAATAAACAATAAAGTAAATATAGCGAGTGTGGAAAAGTGGTGGTAGGAGTTGTGAAATTGCCCCTAAGCAATTGACTACTTTACTAGACCGATAGCAAGTATTATGTGGGAGAGGCCACTTCTAGCATGTAATCCCTGACTTGGAATTCTATGCACTTATCATTGGAACTATTAGCAAGCATCCGCAACTACTAATGTTCATTAAGGTAAAACCCAACCATAGCATTAAGATATATTGGTCCCCCTTCAATCCCGTATGCATCAATTTCTATGCTAGGTTGAAGCTTCTGTCACCCTTGCCCTCCAATACATAGTCCTATCAACATACAACTAACCCTATGGTGTGATCCACGCGCGCGCTCATATGATGGGCACCAAAGGACAGAAACATAACCACAATCAAATTAAATCAATCATAGCAATTCATCAACCACCGCTAGGACAACGAAAATCTACTCAGACATCATAGGATGGCAACACATCATTGGATAGTAATATGAAGCATAAAGCACCATGTTCAAGTAGAGGGTACAGCGGGTTGTGGGAGAGTGGACCACTGTAGATAGAGGGGGGAGGTGATGGAGATGTTGGTGAAGATGGCAGAGGTGTTGGAGTAGATCGCGGTGTGTATGATGATGGCCACGGTAGCGTTCCGGCGCCACCGGAAGAGAATGGGAGAGGGGGGACCTTCGTCTTCTTCTTCCTTGACCTCCTCCCTAGATGGGAGAAGGGTTTCCCCTCTGGTCCTTGGCCTCCATGGCGTGGGAGGGGCGACAGCCCCTCCGATATTGGATCTGTCTCTCTGTCTCTCTCTGTTCCTGCGTTCTGTTCTGCTGCCCTTTCACCGTTTCGTATATACATGGAGATCCGTAACTCCGATTGACCTGAAACCTTCACCGTGATTTTTTATGAAAAAATAGCTTTCTTGCGGCCGAAGAAGGGCATCAACCGCCTTACGGGTGGCCCATGAGGGTCAGGGGCGCGCCCCCCTTCCTCGTGGCCACCTCGGGCATCGTCTCGCGTGGATTTTTCTTCCGGAATTTTCCAAATATTCCAAAATAGGCTCCGTCCATTTTTATCCCGTTTGGATTCCGTTTGATATGGATATTCTGCGAAACATAAAACATGCAACAAACAGGAACTGGCACTGGGCACTGGATCAATATGTTAGTCCCAAAAAAGTTGCCAAAAGTATATGAAAGTTGTATAATATTGGCATGGAATAATCAAAAATTATAGATATGACGGAGATGTATCACACGTATTGTATTGTTGCCGTCGAGGATAAAAAGATGGGGTTTATATCACATTGCATGAGTTTATCCCTCTACATCATGTCATCTTACTTAAAGCATTACTCTGTTCTTAGGAACTTAATACTCTAGATGCATGTTGCATAGCGGTCGATGTGTGGAGTAATAGTAGTACATGCAGAATCGTTTCGGTCTACTTGTCGTGGACGTGATGCCTATATACATGATCATACCTAGATATTTTCATAAATATGCCCAATTCTATCAATTGCTCTACAGTAATTCGTTTACCCACCGTAATACTTATGCCCTTGAGAGAAGCCACTAGTGAAACCTATGGCCCCCAGGTCTATCTTCCATGATATTAATCTTCCAACACTTAGTTATTTCTTTTTCCGTTTATTTTACTTTGCATCTTTATCTCTCTTTATCATAAAAATACCAAAAATATTATCTTATCATATCTATCAGATCTCACTCTCGTAAGTGACCGTGAAGGGATTGACAACCCCTTTATCGTGTTGGTTGCCAGGTTCTTATTTGTTTGTGTAGGTGCGTGGGACTCGAGCATGATCTCCTACTGGATTGATACCTTGATTCTCAAAAACTGAGGGAAATACTTACGCTACTTTGCTGCATCACCCTTTCCTCTTCAAGGGAAAACCAATGCAGTGCTCAAGAGGTAGCAAGAAGGATTTCTGGCGCCGTTGTCGAGGAGATTCGCGCCAAGTCAAGTCAAGATTTGACTCCTAATAATGAGCCATTTTGGCACGGTTGCCGGAGTCTACGCACAAGTCAAGACATACCAAGTACCCATCACAAACTCTTATCCCTCGCATTACATTATTTGCCATTTACCTCTCGTTTTCCTCTCCCCCTTGCCGTTTTATTCGCCCTCTTTTCCTCACGCCCTCTCTTGTCTGTTCGCCTCCCTTTTTCTTTTGCTCCTCGCTCTTTCTGCCGTTATGTCTGAAATGGGAAAATTATTGTCGATGTGGACAATAATAATAACATGGAAAATTATGATGCTCCTGCTGAAGAACCCCCTTTCTTACATACAAAAAAATTCCGAATCGGTAGTGGTAATATTATTGGAAAAGGAGTTATCCAAGATTTCTTTACTTGTGCCGGTGCTTTGCCTTCTATGGGTAGTTCTATTCTTCATAGAACTAGTAGTCTTGCGGACGCTATCGCCATGCTTGTAGTTGAACTTGAAAGGCAATTTATGCACATGCATCCTTGCATACAAAGGATTTTCCTAGAATTTTCTAATATTGAGCATTCTTCTATTAAGCGTGCCGCTACTATCTTTTTGGCTCATGAGTTCAGATTTATAATAAAAGAGGCCAAACAGATCTTTGCGCACTATAGGGTGGACGTTGGTCGTCCTCCCATAGAGGCAATCCTCTTTGATCAAGAAGAAATTATGCGTTTTCAATCTTTAGACTATGTTGCTTTTAATGAGAACCTTAGAAAAAAGGTTCCTACCAATGTTCTAGTTGATAGAATTTCCGAACTTAATAATGATTTTGCTATTCAAAATAATGAGCTAGGATATTCTCTCGAGTATAGGCTCACGAAGTTCTGTCAAAAGAATGCTTATAATGATGAATTGGTCGTGCAATATGAAGGGCCAAAGGAGGAACCTATACCTCCCATAATTGATCTTGGGGACTTCTATCCCATTAAATTTAGCCCTTTTTGATTACTTTTTCTTGCCTCAAAGAAAACTTTCAGCTGAACGTAGAGAATATGAAATGAGTTTTCGTGATCTATCCTATTATTATGGTACCTAGATCTATCTTCGCTCTCATGCCTAGCTAGGGGCGTTAAATGATAGCGCTTGTTGGGAGGCAACCCAATTTTATTTTTATTCCTTGCTTTTTGCTCCTGTTTAGTAATAAATAATTTATCTAGCCTCTGTTTTGGTTGTGTTTTTTTGTGTTTAATTAGTGTTTGTGCCAAGTAGAACCGTTGGGAAGACTTGGGGAAAGTCTTTTTGATCTTGCTGTAAAAAACAGAAACTTTAGCGCTCACGAGAATTTCTGTCATTTTTATCTGGAGAGTGCTATTTAGTTAATTATTTTTGAATATTATTAATAGACAAATTCCTCACGTCCAACAATTTATTTTAGAATTTTTGGGGCTCCAGAGTTTGCGTTAGCTACAGATTACTGCAGACTGTTCTGTTTTTGACAGATTCTGTTTTACGTGTATTGTTTGCTTATTTTGATGAATCTATGGCTAGTAAAAGAGTTTATAAACCATAGAGAAGTTGGAATACAGTAGGTTTAACACAAATATAAATAAAGAATGAGTTCATTACAGTACCTTGAGGTGGTGTTTTGTTTTCTTTCGCTAACGGAGCTCACGAGATTTTCTATTTTGAGTTTTGTGTTGTGAAGTTTTCAAGTTTTGGGTAAAGATTTGATGGATTATGGAACAAAGAGTGGCAAGAGCCTAAGATTTGAGATGCCCATGGCACCCCAAGGTAAAATTCGAGGACACCAAAAAGCCTAAGCTTGGGGATGCTCCGGAAGGCATCCCCTCTTTCGTCTTCGTCTATCGGTAACTTTACTTGGAGCTATATTTTTATTCACCACATGATATGTGTTTTTCTTGGAGCGTCTTGTATGATTTGAGTCTTTGATTTTTAGTTTACCACAATCATCCTTGCTGTACACACCTTTTGAGAGAGACTCACATGATTTGAAATTTATTAGAATACTCTAAGTGCTTCACTTATATCTTTTAGAGCACGGTGGTGGATTTGTTTTATAGAAACTATGGTTCTCTCATGCTTCACTTATATTATTTTGAGAGTCCTTTCAAACAACATGGAAATTTGCTTTAATATAAAAACTTTCATAGAAGTGCATTGAATACTATGAGAAGTTTGATACTTGATAATTGTTTTGAGATATGGAGATGGTGATATTAGAGTCATGCTAGTTGAGTAGTTGTGAATTTGAGAAATACTTGTGTTGAAGTTTGTGATTCCCGTAGCATGCACGTATGGTGAACCGTTATGTGATGAAGTCGGAGCATTATTTATTTATTGATTGTCTTCCTTATGAGTGGCGGTCGGGGACGAGCGATGGTCTTTTCCTACCAATCTATCTTCCTAGGAGCATGTGCGTAATACTTTGTTTAGATAACTAATAGATTTTTGCAATAAGTATGTGAGTTCTTTAAGACTAATGTTGAGTCCATGGATTATACGCACTCTCACCCTTCCTCCATTGCTAGCCTCTCTAGTATCACGCAACTTTCGCCAGTACCTTAAACCCACCATATACCTTCCTCAAAACAGCCACCATACCTACCTATTATGGCATTTCCATAGCCATTCTGAGATATATTGCCATGCAACTTTCCACCGTTCCGTCATTATGACACGCTTCATCATTGTCATATTGCTTGCATGATCATGTAGTTGACATCGTATTTGTGGCAAAGCCACCGTTCATAATTCTTCATACATGTCACTCATGCATCATTGCATATATCACTACACCGTCGGAGGCATTCACATAGAGTCATATTTTGTTCTGAGTATTGAGTTGTAATTCTTGAGTTGTAAGTAAATAAAGTGTGATGATCATCATTATTAGAGCATTGTCCCAAGTGGGGAAAGGATGATAGAGACTATGATTCCCCCACAAGTCGGGATGAGACTCTGGACAAAAAATAAAAAAAAGAAAAGAGGCCAAAAAAAAGAAGGCCCAAATAAAAAAGAGAGAAAAAGAGAGAAGGGACAATGCTACTATCCTTTTTCCACACTTGTGCTTCAAAGTAGCACCATGATCTTCATGATAGAGAGTCTCCTATGATATCACTTTCATATACTAGTGGGAATTTTTGATTATAGAAATTGGCCTGTATATTCCAATGATGGGCTTCCTCAAAATGCCCTAGGTCTTCATGAGCAAGCGAGTTGTATGCACACTGTCACACCCTAGCTAGTCATGCATTAGAGTGTTGCATCATGTTTACTCTTTCATCAGAAACTTGAAATGGGGATCTGTGAAACCCTCAGAATCATTTTGAAAATGATCCAAATAAAAATTTCTCCAAAAGGGTCCAAGAAAATGCTCATGTGGCTCTCTGAAAATATTGGACAGAGATAAAAATCAAACCAATATTTTTAGTGGCTCATGGACATTTATTTTGGGCATTTGGAATTAAGGCATAAATAATTGCATTGGAAATATATTTCTATATATATGAAATATGGTCCAAATATTATGCCATTTCTAAAGGAGCTCTGGAATAATATATCTAGCCCCTGCAAAAATTGGCATAAGTTAAATAAATGATTTAATATATTATTTAAATCAAAACAAATGTCAGAAATTAGAAAACAGAAAAGAAATAAAAGGGAGAAGCTTACCTGGGCTCCTCCCTGTGCAGCCCATCCAGCTGGCCGGCCCAGCCAGCAGGCGGCCCAGCCCGCCTCCCTCCTCTGTCGTCTTCGTCCCGACAGAGGGAGGGGAGTGTGGCCGGCGCGCGCGCCCGCCACCGCGCCACGCCACCTCTCTCCCTGCTTGCCTGCCCTCCCCTCCTCGCTCGTTGCCCTGGACGACGCCACGCCTCCCCCCCTGCTCTCTCTCACTCTCCCCCGGCTCTCCCCTCCTCTCCCTCGCTCTCTCTCTCACACGGCCGAACACCACCGTCGCCGCCGTTCGCCATAGCAGCCATCTCCGGCCACCCCTCACTCCCCCGACTAGCTCAGGAGCTCCGCCTCGACCTCCTCTTCCTCCCCACCGCTCCACGGGTCTTCGGAAGCTCTGCATCGCCGTCACGCCGCCGTTCCCCTCTTCGGGCTCCGACCACCGTCGCCGACGAATTCGCCGTCTCCAGCGCGTCCCCGAGCCCGCTTCGACGCCCACTGCAACCGCGGTGAGCCCCCGAGTCGTTTCCCCCTTCTTCCCGGGTCTCTTTCGACCTCTAGGCCTTAGCCCCACCTTGGCCGAGAGCTCCACGCCGCCGGCGATGTCGCCGTCGTGGTCACGGTCACCGTAGCGCCCAACCGAGCACACTATCGTGCTCCACGCCTCACTAGGAGCACGCAGCACGCACCAACGCCTCCCCAAACCCCCTGCAACGCCGACTCCGACCGCACCCGAACTCCGGCCGCCGCTCACGAGCTCGCCGTCGACGACTCCGGCCACCTCAGGCCCGGCCACCACCACCGTTCGACGCGCGGGAGCAAGGGCTCTCCAACGAGCCCAAGCACAGCCTCGCCCGTGCCCTGTAGCGCGATCCCGCATCGCGCCGCCGTCTCGGGCCTCGCCGGCGTCACGTCGCCGGTGGGTTTGACCCACTTTGACCACGGCAGGACCCCCCCTGAGTCCCTGACAGGTGGGCCCAGCCCTGTAGCTAATTAGGATTAGCGCTAACCACTGTTAGTTAACCCCCTGACACTGACCAGTGGGCCCCAGCGCCCCTAATTAGTAATTAGGATTAATTTAACTCTGTTTAACCCCCCTGTCACTGATGTGTGGGCCCCACACGTCAGGTTTGACCTCAGCCAGCCGCAGTTGACCACTGACGTCATGCTGACGTCATGCTGGCGCAATAATCATATTTCTGGATTTAAATTAAATCAGGAAATTCCAGAATATTATTTAAACTTCAAAAATTCATAACTTTTATTCTGTAACTCCAAATTGGACAAATTATATATGAAAAATGATCAGAAAAATCCAATCTATCCATCTGTACTATTTTCATGCATGATCAAACAAGTTAAATTGATGTTTTAAGCAGAACAAGGAAAAGCACTTTAAAAGGCCATGTTTGAGTTTGAAATTTGAATCTTTGATTCAAATTTGTTCAAACCCTTCTGGCTTTAGTTGCATTAGCCCAACACACTCATATTGCCATGTTTCATGCATGCATCATATTGTTGCACATTGTTTGGTGATGGTTGTGTATCAGTGTACTTTGCGACAGGTTCTGCCTCCGAGGAGTACCGTGATTACCCTAACGAAGAACCGTATCAGTGCATCGAACCATCAGGCAAGCAACCAACCATTTGATCATATCGATACAATCCCATGTTCTCGCTCCTGCTCTCTTTTACTGCATTAAGACAACGCGTTTCAAACTGCTGTGTGCTACGGTAGTTGAACCCATTTCCTCTGCATGACCTGTCATTGCCACAGTAACTAGATGAAACCCACTAGCATGTGTAGGAGTTGATTGAGCCGTATGTATGTGTTGTTCCTACCTTGCTATGCCTGCTATGCTTAGAGTCGTGTCAGGTCTGGTTCATCTGGGTGATGGGCTAGAGTGAAATGTTTATGTCGGTAATGAGAGTGGTGTGGTGAACACGATTTGGTAAAGGTATCGATGAGAGGCCATGTAGGAGTACATGGTGGGTTGTTTCATTGAAGCCGACCTTAAGCACTGAGATCTGTATGTGTGATTTAAGAATCAGCTACTACCATGCATTGGGCCCGAAACCAATGGACCCTCTCGGCTTCTTATTCACCCTAGTTCTCCGTCCAGGAGTTGCAAGTAGTTTCTGGTGTTTGTAGCCTACTGGAGGCCGTGGACAGCGCTAACCGTAGGGGTGGGCTGTGATGCGGTAGGTACGTGGCCGGGTGTACCGAATACCCGTTAGGTATCTCGGGAACCCTGTTCACATCGTTCGGGGCCGTATGGGAAACCTCGGCCGGACTCCCTGCGGATGGAACCTGGATAGGCGATAAACCTGGACTGGAGGCTTAGGTGATTAGGTAGGTCGTGGCCGACACCCACGTTGGGCTTCCGCTTGAAGGTTGCCGAGTACATGTCGTGTAAACGACGGTAAGTGGTGAGAGCGTGTATGAAGAAGTACACCCCTGTAGGGTTAACATGATCTATTCGAATAGCCGCGTCCGCGGTAAAGGACTACTTGGTTGCCTATACAGTTCATAGACAAGTAAATGGAAACTGTTAAAAGCCTCAAGATAAGTGTGAGTGCCGAGGATGGCTCTTCCGTAGGAAGACGGAGGTGGATCCTCGGTAGTGTATTGAATTGGTGAGTAGTGGACTCATGTGCGCAAAACCATTTCAAGTTGGAGTATCGTAGGATAGTTTAGCCAAGAGTCAAAGCTGGCTTGCTGCAATAACTCCACCAACCCTTCTTGATAACATGCATGTATGTAGGATCTGATGTAAGTCTTGCTGAGTACCTTTGTACTCATGTTGCTATAATTTACATTTTTACAGAAGACGCTGCAACCCCTTCTGATGGGTTCTTTGTAGACGTTGACATCAACGAGTAGGCTAAAGACCCAGGTGGTGACCCTGAGCTTGTGGAGGACCACGTAGTATAGTTAGGCTTTCCAAGCCTCCTTTATTTTACTAGTTGTCTGTACTCAGACAAGTTACTTCCGCTGCTGGTTTGTATGACTGTATGACTTGTATGTTGGGTCGTGAGACCCATACCTGTGTGTATGTTATGTATGGCTCCCTGAGCCTTAAATAAAGTACTTGTGTCGTAGAGTCATGTTGTGATGCTTCGTTGTATTTGCACATATCGAGCATATTGTGTGTATGATTGAAATGCTTGGTATGTGTGGGATCTGACTATCTAGTTGTTTATCTTTAGTAGCCTCTCTTACCGGGAAATGTCTCCTAGTGTTACCGCTGAGCCATGGTAGCTTGCTGCTGCTCTGGAACACTTAGGCTGGCCGGCATGTGTCCTTCTTCGTTCCTGTGTCTGTCCCTTCGGGGAAATGTCACGCTTGAGTACCGGAGTCCTGTTAGCCCGCTACAGCCCGGTTTACCGGAGTCCTGCTAGCCCAGTGCTACAGCCCGGACCCACTTGCTGATGACCGACACGTTCGTAGCTAGGTCATGGATGCCTGTCCCTGTAAGTTTGTGCCACTTTGGGTTTACGACTAGTCATGTCAGCCCGGGCTCTTTATCATATGGATGCTAGCGACACTATCATATACGTGAGCCAAAAGGCGCAAACGGTCCCGGGCAAAGGTAAGGCGACACCCGTGGGGATACCGTGCATGAGGCCGCAAAGTGATATGAGGTGTTACCGGCTAGATCGATGTGACATCGAGTCGGGGTCCTGACAGCGTTGGCATCAGAGCTGGACTGCCTGTAGGTTCTCCAAGCCAAACTGGTCGATGTTGAGTCTAGAAATTCTTTAGTTATATGTAGGGGAATTGTTTGTGGGTTGGAACGTAAGGCTCTTTTTACTCCTTTATCTTATGACATTCTGATCTGAGTCAGTCCATTCTTCCACCGGGGGATAAGGAATTAGGGTCTGTTCTCTCTATTAGGATCACGTGTTACTAATCAGTAGTACCTTATAAGTTTGATGGATACAAGCCTAGTTCAGTTTTACTACCACATTATGTTGTTAGAATGGATTCAGAACTTTGATATGATGATGTTGAGTGTGTATGAAATCCTTTGTCAAATGTCTCAAAATCCTTCTTGAGCATTTACAGCTGTTATGCTGCCAAAATCTCGCTAGAAATTCTAATGCCTTTGCATTATGATTGTGCTTTCAGATGGCCACTCGCGACCTCAATCAAGTGGTTCGCCTGACTCGATGCCTAGATGTACCCGGCCATACTGCCAAGTTGGTCAGGGTAATGACTGAGGCTGGATACCGCTGGTATCCTGAGTACACGGTCGAAGAGCAATTCCGAGATTTTAATCAAAGCCAGTATCTCTGCACTGTCAGGATATTTCCATCTTATCCTGGATGCACCGAGCCTCTTCACTGCTCCTATGGACTCGGGGTTACTATTGAGATGGCTGTGCAGGACGCCGCCTACTCTATGATGACCATTATGCGAGTCAGATCTGGTATATTTCGGGACTCTGATTTCCGGTATATGCCAGGATCACTTCCGGGAGCACAAGGGTATCTCCAGGCTATTTATGCTGACCCCACTCAGGAGGACTCACGTACTCGCACCACTGCTGAGATGCTCGAGGATAAGGACCGTGAAAATCGGGCCTTGAGGTTAGAGCTCTTCAATACCCGTGCTGACCACTGGGCCACTTTGACTCGGTTCGCACCGGCGGTGCAAGCTGGATATTCACATATGCGCGATCTCTATCCTGTGAGATCTGCTCTGCCAGATGTGATGGTTTGGCGTGATGTAGGAGGCATCACCCCACCTCGCGGTCCCCGCAGGCCACCGTCTGTTGGTCCAAGGCCTCATCCTAGCCCCTATGGTCCACAAGCCCCGCGAGATCGTCTGTTTCCGGATGATCATGTTGAGCTTCCAGGCTACGAAGGTGACTTCTACGAGGACTACTACGGATCGGTCTGAGTTAGCAGTAGTATCACTAGTTCGCACTAGCTGTGTCGTCTATCGTCCCGCGTGACTCGTGGGATATGACCTAGTTGTACTCTTTCCGGAGGTGTAGAAAAATAATGTATAGGAGCTTGGGATGCCTTCGATGAGATGTAATCCTCTTTCACCGAAATAGTACTTGTTTGGTCTTGTACTAAACCCTTTATGGTGTGTATGACGAGGGAATAAAGCAGCAGTTTCTGTATCTACCATGTCATACGGATGATCATCTTGCATCTCGAGTTATTCCTTACATTTTTACCCTATGTCGGAATTTTATCATCCTGACTAAATCATTGTCTTGTTTTCCTAGGATGGTCAACACGCGCGCTAACCCTGCTTCTCAAGAGCAGGCCGAAGGCAGTGAAGCCAGGGATGTAAATCTGCCTCATCCTCCTTCACTAGCCGAGGTTATGATGGAAGCTGAGAGAAACAAGCGGGAGACCAACCGTTTGTTGGAGCGTATTGAACAGAACACAGCACACCATCAGAGGACTAACGTGGTGTCACTCAGTGATTTCATCAAATTGCATCCACCCACGTTCCACCACTCCGTCGAGCCTCTCGACGCTGATGATTGGCTTCGCAGTATCTCTCACAAACTGCGTTCCGCGCTGGTAGCGGAGGCTGACAAAGTCACCTTTGCTGCATACCATCTTGATGGCCCCGCCAGTCTATGGTGGGAGAATTATGGAGCTATGCGCCCAGCGGGCCATGTCACTACTTGGGCTGAGTTCAGTGAGGCTTTCCGTGAACATCACATTCCGGAGGGTCTCATGGACCGTAAACGTGAAGAATTTTGCAGTTTCACCCAAGGCCGACTTTCTGTGGATGCTTACAGCAGGGAGTTTGGTAATCTCGCACGATATGCAACTGAGGAAGTGTCTACCGATGCCAAGAAGCAAGCAAGGTTCCGTAAGGGCCTTAGTCCAGAGCTTCGCCGCGACCTCCGTCTGCATGAGTGCACATCTTTTCAGAAACTTGTCAACAAAGCCATTAGTGCTGAAACTGGTCAGACTGACTATGACGCGACACGCAAGCATGGCCGTGACATGGGTTCCTCATCCGGTGCTGGTCCTCAGAAGCGCCGCGTGTGGGTACCCAACACCGCCCTGCCACCCAGGTTCACACCGAGGCCATCCTTCCAGGCGCCTCGCCCTGTTCAATAGTCTGCTCCAGCCAAGCCCTATGGGGGTCCAACTAACAATGCTCCTCCACGTACCAGTTCCGTGACTTGTTTCAAGTGTGGGGAATCTGGTCACTATATGCGTGAGTGCCCCCAGACCAACCCCAACCAGTCTGCTAAAGCTGTTGGCCGTGGCAAGCCGACAGGAAAAATATTCCACGCCAAGCCGGTCACCGCTTCACGTGGCCATGTCAACTGTATCTCTGCCGAAGAAGCTCAAGAGGATCCCAACGTCGTTCTCGGTACGCTTCTTGTCAACTGCCACCCGGCATCTGTTCTTTTCGATACAGGAGCCTCTCATTCTTTTATATCTGAAAATTATGCTCGCTTGCATAACGTCGCATTCGGTGATATGCCAACCTCTATGGTAATTCAAACTCCGGGATCCAAATGGCAAACTTCTAGAGTAAGCCATGGAAATGAAATCCAAGTCGACAGACTTGTTTTCCTTGCCTCTTTAATAGCCCTTAAATCTTCAGATATTAATATCATTTTGGGTATGGACTGGATGTCAGCTCATCAAGCCAAAATTGATTGCTTCTCTAGGACTGTTCAGCTCACCCATCCTTCGGGGAAGATAGTCAATGTCTTGACCCGAATAGCCAAGCGACAATTATATTCTCTTAACGCCAGCCCCTTGCCAGACCTTGAGGACGTTCCGGTAGTCCGTGACTTCCCGGATGTCTTTCCAGAGGAATTGCCAGGTGTTCCACCTCACAGGGATGTTGAGTTCGTAATAGACCTCATTCCAGGAACCATTCCGATTGCTAGAAGACCTTATAAGATGGCACCCCTAGAACTAGCCGAGCTTAAGAAACAACTCGATGAGTCCTTGAAAAAGGGTTTCATCCGACCTAGCTCGTCTCCGTGGGCTTGCCCCGTCCTATTCGTCAAGAAGAAGGATGGTACGGACCGGATGGTTGTAGATTACCGACCTGTCAATTTGGTCACAATCAAGAACAAATATCCGCTTCCCAGGATCAACGACCTGTACGATCATCTCGCTGGATCCTCAGTCTTCTCCAAGATGGATTTGAGGTTGGGCTACCATCAAATCAAAATCAGAAACGGGGACATTCCTAAAACGGCCTTTGTTACTCGTTATGGCCAATACGAGTACACCGTCATGTCCTTCGGTTTAACCAACGCTCCAGCCACCTTTTCTCGGTTAATGAACTCAATCTTCATGGAGTATTTGGATAAATTCGTCGTGGTTTACCTCGATGATATACTCATCTACTCCAAGAACGAGGAAGAACATGCCGAACATCTAAGGCTAGTGTTGCAGAAACTTCGAGAGCATCGCCTTTATGCCAAATTTTCTAAATGTGAATTCTGGTTGCCAGAAGTGACCTATTTGGGTCATGTAATATCTGGTAAAGGTATTGCTGTTAACCCTGAGCGAGTTCAAGCCGTCCTTAATTGGACTCCACCTGAATCGGTCAAGCAAGTTCGGAGTTTTCTAGGCTTAGCGAGCTATTGCCGTCGCTTTGTCGAAAACTTCTCCAAAGTTGCTAAACCTCTAACCGAACTCCTCAAGAAAGATAAAAAGTTCGAATGGACTCCACAATGTGAGCACAGCTTTCAGGAACTGAAAAGACGCCTGACCTCTGCTCCCGTACTGGTACCGCCAGACTTCTCTAAGGACTTTGTTATCTACTGCGACGCCTCGCGACAAGGACTAGGTTGCATTCTCATGCAAGATCGACACGTAATTGCCTACGCTTCACGGCAATTGCACCCACATGAGGAGAATTATCCTACCCATGATCTAGAGCTTGCAGCCGTAGTCTATGCACTTAAGACCTGGCGACATTACCTCCTCGGTAATCGTTGCGAAATATTCACTGATCACCAAAGTTTGAAGTACATCTTCACCCAACCGGATCTGAACCTCAGGCAAAGACGTTGGGTTGAATTGATCACAGACTTCGACCTAGGAATAACCTACACCCCAGGGAAAGCCAACATCATGGCTGATGCGCTAAGTCGTAAATCTTATTGTAACAACCTGATGTTACAACAAAGTCAACCGCTTCTCCATGAGGAATTTCGGAAGCTTAACCTTCACATTGTTCCTCAAGGTTTTCTTTCCACCTTGGTGGCAAAACCTACCCTTACGGATCAGATTATCAAAGCACAGAAGGTAGATCCGGGAATTTCCCGCATCAAAAGAAACATTCAGAAAGGAATTGCAAATTGCTTCTCCATTAATGATCAAGGGGTCGTATACTTCGGGAATCGACTAGTGGTTCCCAAAGTGCGAAACCTGAGGCGTTTGATCCTTAAGGAAGCTCATGAATCTCCTCTCACCATTCATCCCGGTAGCACTAAGATGTATCAGGACCTACGCCAGAGGTTCTGGTGGACTAGGATGAAGAGAGAAATTGCTCAGTATATTGCAAATTGCGACGTCTGTCGTCGTGTAAAAGCAGAGCACCAACGGCCTGCTGGCACCCTTCAACCCTTAGCTATTCCTGAATGGAAATGGGATAAAATTGGTATGGATTTCATTACCGGTTTTCCCAGGACCAAGAGAGGGAATAATGCTATCTTCGTCGTTGTCGATCATCTTTCCAAAGTAGCCCATTTCCTACCCGTTCGTGAGAGTATAACCGCTAGCCAGCTGGCAGACTTATACATCTCCCGAATAGTGTCCCTCCATGGTGTTCCTTTGGAAATTAACTCGGATCGAGGAAGTCTTTTCACCTCTCGATTTTGGGAAAGTTTCCAAAATGCTATGGGAACTCGTCTCTCCTTTAGCACCGCTTTCCACCCTCAGTCGAGTGGTCAAGTGGAACGCGTCAACCAGATTCTAGAGGACATGCTTCGAGCCTCTGTTATCTCATTTGGGATGGACTGGGAGAAGTGCCTTCCATTTGCCGAATTCACTTACAACAACAGCTATCAATCTAGTTTGGGTAAAGCCCCTTTTGAAGTTCTCTATGGACGACGGTGTCGAACACCCCTTAACTGGTCAGAGACCGGGGAAAGACAATTCTTTGGCCCGGATATGATTCAGGAAGCAGAAGAACAAGTTCGCATCGTTCGTGAAAAGTTGAAAACAGCCCAATCCCGTCAAAAGAGTCAATATGACCGAAAGCATAAGGCTATGACTTTCGAGGTTGACGAGAAGGCTTATCTTCGGGTCACCCCTCTGAAGGGAACCCATCGTTTCGGTATCAAAGGCAAATTGGCTCCTCGTTACATTGGACCTTTTCGCATTCTCGCCAAACGAGGAGAAGTTGCCTACCAGTTGGAACTACCTCCGCACCTCTCCAGAGTCCACGATGTCTTCCACGTTTCTCAACTCAGGCATTGCTTCTCGGATCCTATCCGTGGAGTGGACCACGAAACGCTTGATCTCCAAGATAATCTTACATATCGAGAGTACCCCATTCGTATCCTCGATCAGGCCGAGCGTATCACCCGACGTCAGAACATCAAGTTCCTCAAAGTACAATGGTCGCACCATTCTGAGGATGAAGCAACCTGGGAAAGGGAGGATCGTCTTCGACTTGAGTATCCCGCCTTCTTCCCGGAGGAACCCAAATCTCGGGACGAGATTCTTTTGAGTGGGGGTGAGTTGTCACACCCTAGCTAGTCATGCATTAGAGTGTTGCATCATGTTTACTCTTTCATCAGAAACTTGAAATGGGGATCTGTGAAACCCTCAGAATCATTTTGAAAATGATCCAAATAAAAATTTCTCCAAAAGGGTCCAAGAAAATGCTCATGTGGCTCTCTGAAAATATTGGACAGAGATAAAAATCAAACCAATATTTTTAAGAGCTCATAGGTATTTATTTTGGGCATTTGGAATTAATGCATAAATATTTGCTTTGGAAATATATTAATTATATATATTAATATATGTCCAAATATTATGCCATTTATAAAGGAGCTCTGAAATAATATATCTAGCCCCTGCAAAAATTGGCATAAGTTAAATAAATGATTTAATATATTATTTAAATCAAAACAAATGTCAGAAATTAGAAAACAGAAAAAAATAAAAGGGAGAAGCTTACCTGGGCTCCTCCCTGTGCAGCCCAGCCAGCTGGCCGGCCCAGCCAGCAGCCGGCCCAGCCCACCTCCCTCCTCTGTCGTCTTCGTCCTCGACAGAGGGAGGGGAGTGTGGCCGGCGCGCGCGCGCGCCACCGCGCCACGCCACCTCTCTCCCTGCCTGCCTGCCCTCCCCTCCTCGCTCGATGCCCCGGACGACGCCACGCCTCCCCCCTGCTCTCTCTCACTCGCCCTTGGCTCTTCCCTCCTCTCCCTCGCTCTCTCTCTCACACGGCCGAACACCACCGTCGCCGCCGTTCGCCATAGCAGCCGTCTCCGGCCACCCCTCGCTCCCCCGACTAGCTCAGAAGCTCCGCCACAACCCCCTCTTCCTCCCCACCGCTCCACGGGCCTCCGGAAGCCCTGCATCGCCGTCACGTCGCCGGTGGGTTTGACCCACTTTGACCACGGCAGGACCCCCCTGAGTCCCTGACAGGTGGGCCCAGCCCTGTAGCTAATTAGGATTAGCGCTAACCACTGTTAGTTAACCCCCTGACACTGACCAGTGGGCCCCAGCGCCACTAATCCCTAATTAGGATTAATTTAACCCTGTTAAACCCCCCCTGTCACTGACGTGTGGCCCCCACACGTCAGGTTTGACCCCAGCCAGCCGCAGTTGACTACTGACGTCATGCTGACGTCATGCTGGCGCAATAACTATAATTTCTGGATTTAATTTAAATCAGGAAATTCCAGAATATTATTTAAACTTCAAAAATTCATAACTTTTATTCTGTAACTCCAAATTGGACAAATTATATATGAAAAATGATCAGAAAAATCCAATCTATCCATCTGTACTATTTTCATGCATGATCAAACAAGTTAAATTGATGTTTCAAGCAGAACAAGGAAAAGCACTTTAAGAGGCCATGTTTGAGTTTGAAATTTGAATCTATGATTCAAATTTGTTCAAACCCTTCTGGTTTTAGTTGCATTAGCCCAACACACTCATATTGCTATGTTTCATGCATGCATCATATTGTTGCACATTGTTTGGTGATGGTTGTGTATCGGTGTCCTTTGCGACAGGTTCTGCCTCTGAGGAGTACCGTGATTACCCTAACGAAGAACCGTATCAGTGCATCGAACCATCAGGCAAGCAACCAACCATTTGATCATATCGATACAATCCCATGTTCTCGCTCCTGCTCTCTTTTACTGCATTAAGACAACGCGTTTCAAACTGCTGTGTGCTACGGTAGTTGAACCCATTTCCTCTGCATGACCTGTCATTGCCACAGTAACTAGATGAAACCCACTAGCATGTGTAGGAGTTGTTTGAGCCATATGTATGTGTTGTTCCTACCTTGCTATGCCTGCTATGCTTAGAGTCGTGTCAGGTCTGGTTCATCTGGGTGATGGGCTAGAGTGAAATGTTTATGTCGGTAATGAGAGTGGTGTGGTGAACACGATTTGGTAAAGGTATCGATGAGAAGCCATGTAGGAGTACATGGTGGGTTGTTTCATTGAAGCCGACCTTAAGCACTGAGATCTGTATGTGTGATTTAAGAATCAGCTACTACCATGCATTGGGCCCGAAACCAATGGACCCTCTCGGCTTCTTATTCACCCTAGTTCTCCGTCCAGGAGTTGCAAGTAGTTTCTGGTGTTTGTAGCCTACTGGAGGCCGTGGACAGCGCTGACCGTAGGGGTGGGCTGTGATGCGGTAGGTACGTGGCACGGTGTACCGAATACCCGTTAGGTATCTCGGGAACCCTGTTCACATCGTTCGGGGCCGTATGGGAAACCTCGGCCGGACTCCCTGCGGATGGAACCTGGATAGGCGATAAACCTGGACTGGAGGCTTAGGTGATTAGGTAGGTCGTGACCGACACCCACGTTGGGCTTCCGCTTGAAGGTTGCCGAGTACATGTCGTGTAAACGACGGTAAGTGGTGAGAGCGTGTATGAAGAAGTACACCCCTGTAGGGTTAACATGATCTATTCGAATAGCCGCGTCCGCGGTAAAGGACTACTTGGTTGCCTATACAGTTCATAGACAAGTAAATGGAAACTGTTAAAAGCCTCAAGATAAGTGTGAGTGCCGAGGATGGCTCTTCCGTAGGAAGACGGAGGTGGATCCTCGGTAGTGTATTGAATTGGTGAGTAGTGGACTCGTGTGCGCAAAACCATTTCAAGTTGGAGTATCGTAGGATAGTTTAGCCAAGAGTCAAAGCTGGCTTGCTGCAATAACTCCACCAACCCTTCTTGATAACATGCATGTATGTAGGATCTGATGTAAGTCTTGCTGAGTACCTTTGTACTCATGTTGCTATAATTTACATTTTTACAGAAGACGCTGCAACCCCTTCTGATGGGTTCTTTGTAGACGTTGACATCAACGAGTAGGCTAAAGACCCAGGTGGTGACCCTGAGCTTGTGGAGGACCACGTAGTATAGTTAGGCTTTCCAAGCCTCCTTTATTTTACTAGTTGTCTGTACTCAGACAAGTTACTTTCGCTGCTGGTTTGTATGACTGTATGACTTGTATGTTGGGTCGTGAGACCCATACCTGTGTGTATGTTATGTATGGCTCCCTGAGCCTTAAATAAAGTACTTGTGTCGTAGAGTCATGTTGTGATGCTTCGTTGTATTTGCACATATCGAGCATATTGTGTGTATGATTGAAATGCTTGGTATGTGTGGGATCTGACTATCTAGTTGTTTATCTTTAGTAGCCTCTCTTACCGGGAAATGTCTCCTAGTGTTACCGCTGAGCCATGGTAGCTTGCTGTTGCTCTGGAACACTTAGGCTGGCCGGCATGTGTCCTTCTTCGTTCCTGTGTCTGTCCCTTCGGGGAAATGTCACGCTTGAGTACCGGAGTCCTGTTAGCCCGCTACAGCCCGGTTTACCGGAGTCCTGCTAGCCCAGTGCTACAGCCCGAACCCACTTGCTGATGACCGACACGTTCGTAGCTGGGTCATGGATGCCTGTCCCTGTAAGTCTGTGCCACTTTGGGTTTACGACTAGTCATGTCAGCCCGGGCTCTTTATCATATGGATGCTAGCGACACTATCATATACGTGAGCCAAAAGGCGCAAACGGTCCCGGGCAAAGGTAAGGCGACACCCGTGGGGATACCGTGCGTGAGGCCGCAAAGTGATATGAGGTGTTACCGGCTAGATCGATGTGACATCGAGTCGGGGTCCTGACACACACCCACTTAGTTTCTGTTGTTGAGCTTTCATATACTTATAGCTCTAGTGCATCCGTTGCATGGCAATCCCTACTCACTCACATTGAGATCTATTGATGGGCATCTCCATAGCCTGTTGATATGCCTAGTTGATGTGAGACTATCTTCTCCTTTTTTGTCTTGTCCACAACCACCATTCTATTCCACATATAGTGCTATATCCATGGCTCACGCTCATATATTGCGTGAAGATTGAAAAAGTTTGAGAATATCAAAAGTATGAAACAATTGCTTGGCTTGTCATCGGGGTTGTGCATGATTTAAATATTTTTTGTGGTGAAGATAGAGCATATCTAGATTATATGATTTTGTAGGGATAACTTTCTTTGACCATGTTATTTTGAGAAGACATGATTGCTCAGTTAGTATGCTTGAAGTATTATATCTATGTCAATATTAAACTTTTTATCTTGAATCTTTTGGATCTGAACATTCATGCCACAATAAAGAAAAATTACATTGAGAAATATGTTAGAAAGCATTCCACATAGAAAATTCTTCTTTTATTATTTACCTGCTCGAGGATGAGCAGGAATTAAGCTTGGGGATGCTTGCTACGTATCCAACGTATCTATAATTTTTGATTGCTCCGTGCTATTATATTATCTATTTTGGATGTTAATGGGTTTTATTTTACACTTTTATATCATTTTTGGGACTAACCTACTAACCGGAGGCCCATCCCAAATTGCTATTTTTTTGCCTATTTTAGGGTTTCGAAGAAAAGTAATATCAAACGGAGTCCAACCGGAATGAAACCTTCGGGAACGTGATTTTCTCAACAAACGTGATCCAGGAGACTTGGAGTGGGCGTCAAGAAACGATCGAGGAGGGCACAAGGCAGGGGGGCGCGCCTACCCCCCTGGGCGTGCCCTCCACCCTCGTGGGCCCCTCGTTGCTCCATCGACGTACTTCTTCCTCCTATATATATATCCACGTATCCCCCAAACATCCAGGAGCACCATGAAAACCTAATTCCACCGCCGCAACCTTCTGTACCCGAGAGATCCCATCTCGGGGCCTTTTCCGGAGCTCCGCCGGAGGGGGCATTGATCACGGAGTGCCTCTACATCAACTCCATGGCCTCTCCGGTGATGTGTGAGTAGTTTACTTCAGACCTTCAGGTCCATAGTTATTAGATAGATGGCTTCTTCTCTCTCTTTGGATCTCAATACAAAGTTCTCCTGGATTCTCTTGGAGATCTATTCGATGTAATCTTCTTTTGTGGTGTGTCTGTCGAGATCCGATGAATTATGGGTTTATGATCAAGTTTATCTATGAACAATATTTGAATCTCCTCTTAATTCTTTTATGTATGATTGGTTTATCTTTGCAAGTCTCTTTGAATTATCAGTTTGGTTTGGCTTACTAGATTGATCTTTCTTGCAATGGGAGAAGTGCTTAGCTTTGGGTTCAATCTTGGAGTGCTCGATCCTAGTGACAAAAAGGGAAACGACATGTATTGTATTGTTGCCATCGAGGATAAAAGATGGGGTTTATATCATATTGCATGAGTTTATCCCTCTATATCATGTCATCTTACTTAAAGCATTACTCTATTCTTATGAACTTAATACTCTAGATGCATGCTGGATAGCGGTCGATGTGTGGAGTAATAGTAGTAGATGCAGAATCGTTTCGGTCTACTTGTCGCGGAAGTGATGCCTATATACATGATCATACCTAGATATTCTCATAAATATGCTCAATTCTATCAATTGCTCGACAGTAATTCGTTTACCCACCGTAATACTTATGCTCTTGAGAGAAGCCACTAGTGAAACCTATGGCCCCCGGGTCTATCTTCCATCATATTAATCTTCCAACACTTAGTTATTTCTTTTGCAGTTTATTTTACTTTGCATCTTTATCTCTCTTTATCATAAATATACAAAAAATATTATCTTATCATATCTATCAGATCTCACTCTCGTAAGTGACCGTGAAGGGATTGACAACCCCTTTACCACGTTGGTTGTGAGGTTCTTATTTGTTTGTGTAGGTGCGTGGGACTCGAGCGTGATCTCCTACTGGAATGATACCTTGGTTCTCAAAAACCGAGGGAAATTTACACTACTTTGCTGCATTTCCTCTTTAAGGGAAAACCAACGCAGTGCTCAAGAGGTAGCAGCAAGACAATTATTAAGAATTATTAACCATTGCCATTGTATATTAGCCTCAACGGCAAGCAGGGCACGCGTAGGGATGCCAGAGCAGAGTGCGCCGCGGCCGCCTCAATGGCGAGCAAAACGCGCGGACAGACGTGAGCAGAGCGCATCGCGGCCGCCTCAACGGCGAGCAACCACGTGGTCAACCTTCTACCATCAATAAATTTTGACCTTATTTCTCGTCACATTGCAGATTACAATGCAATAAGTAATTGCAAATCTATTCACACCTATCAAACTAATATGTGTTCACACTTAGCACCGGGCTATAAAAACTACCCACTCGAAAATTACTTCACAGTTCCTCTCCTCATCACCCACAAAACTGGTCTTTCCTGTCAAGTCGTTCCGCCATGACCGGTAGGAGGAGTTTAGGGTGGAAATATAACTAGGCATCAAAGATCAAGGCCGCGGAAGCACTAGAGAGCTCCCACCGTGAAGCCGCAGCAGAGATGTCCCGGCGCGCTGCGGAGCCCTCGAACGAGCTCTCACGGGCACACGAGGGCTTTCACAAGCGCATTCGCGGCGTCGGCCATCGTAATGCGCCGACGTTCCTGAAGTCCTTCGCCAGCGACGATGACATTCTCGCTGGCGTCACTATGTAGTAGGAGCTGGTCGACGGCTTGATGAAGCTGCTCAAGATCAGCAATGCCTCGGTTGACAAGGCGACCGGCCTCGTCGAGCAACTCATGGGTGACAATGCGAAGCTCCTCAAGTTGGTCGTGGAGAAGGAGAAGGAGGAGGCCGCTGGCTAGAAGATGCTGCATGAGCAAAGCAGTGCCTCGAAGATGACGCTGAAAGCGGTCGTCGAGGAACTGATGAGTGGCTTGAGGAATCTCTGGATCGAGTGCGAGCAAGAGCTGGAGGAATCTGTGGCTGCTTTCAAGCAAAGTCGTGAGGAATTAAAGAAGGAGCTGAAGGATTTCGTCGCCCGGTGATCCGTCGACGAGTAGAGACAGTAGCGACCCAGGTCACTGTCTGCAATTTCCTTCTTCTCTTGCCCCCGTGTCTTCCGGGCTTTGCCGCATGTGGCATTTTAAATTATCCAGAATATGTAAGAAAATTATTATCTGCGCCATTGTAAAGTTGTCGTCATATTATCCGTTTCCATTTTATTTGTGGTCATATTATCCGTTGCCTTATGTGGCAATTTAAATTAGGGCGGAATACGAGTTGAAAACACAAACAAAGCAAATGCTGCCATGGGATCACAAGCAAACACCCTCCGTCCAGGTGCTTTAATTAACCCATTAATGGAGAAGTTGTGAGCGAGGCAGGCGGCGGCTGGTGCATGGAGGTCAAAGAGCTCGCTTCCCGGTGAGCATGGGTGGCCTTGCTGCTCACACGTGTCCCGTCGAGCCTGCGAGGTGGATAGGATGCACGCGTCCCGTCGAGCCTGCGTGGCGGACTGCTCGCACGCGTCTCGTCGAGCCTGCACGGCGGACTTCTCGCACTCGTCCCATCTAATCAAACAGCTGCATGCACGCCATCGAGTATGGTTAAATTTCGACACGGTTAATAAAAGACAACCATTTGCGATATTAATGTGTCAACTTTTTGTTTCAAAAAGGACTTCGTTGGCTACTAATGTGTGCGCCTCTTCTCAAACTAGACGATTTTTTTACCATGACATATATGTGCCATGTCATGAAAACATGCCTAGTTTCATGTTTTTTGGGTGAGTTTTTGATTTACTGGGATTTAAAAACTGAGATTCTCAATGTTTTAGGACGACGACAAGTTTGTAATTCATTCCCATTCCTTAAATGAGACCTAAACATGCACCCAATGACACATGTATGATTTCCCACCCATTTTGCTTCACTGGAGCATGTGCTTGTAGTTCAAATTTGAAATATGGACTACATTAAATGCGTAGAAAACCTAGTAATTAGTAATATATACAATGGCCAAACGAACCCTGAACAGTTTCAAATTTCAGCCTGACACTCCTATTATTCTATGTTTCCTGTAGAAAACAAAGTTCAAGACGAGAAGAGGCAGCGATTACCGTTTCACCCACAAGAGGGGCATGTTCCCCTATCGGAACCACGAGGGTTG
The DNA here is from genome assembly GCF_002162155.2 of Triticum dicoccoides. Classification (NCBI taxonomy): domain Eukaryota; kingdom Viridiplantae; phylum Streptophyta; class Magnoliopsida; order Poales; family Poaceae; genus Triticum; species Triticum dicoccoides. Next base: position 510,945,357 of record NC_041388.1, read on the forward strand.
CGACAGGCTCTGGTTTGTAAGAGGCTTGTAATATAGCTTCGCCCAAATTGGACAATTATATGTACCATGTAGTGACACCATGCCAAGTTTCATGATTTCCTGGTGAGTTTTGGATTTACAGAGATTTCAAAACCGAGATTTGCAATGTTTGTGGCCAAGCCAGGATGGCGAGACGGTTGAATTCATTCCTATTTGTTCCATGGGACCTAAAAATGCACCCCAAGGAAACATGTAAGTTTTTTGTAGCCATTTTGGTGCACTAGAGCTTGTATTTGTAGTTCGGATTCGAATTATGGACATTTAAATGCCTAGAAAACTCAATTAATGAATAAAAAAGATCAAATGAACCCTGAATAATTTCAAAGTTTAGCGCGGATCTCCTGTTGTTCCTTGTCGTGTGTAGAAGAAAATACAAGGCTAGAAGAGGGAGTGATTATCGCTTGGCCCACAAGGGGACATGTTTCCCTATCAAAACCACGAGGGTTCTTGCGACAGGCTCCGGTTTGTAAGAGGTTTGTAATAAAGCTTGGCCCAAATTGGCAATGTTTTTACCACGACATATATGTGCCATGATGTGACACCATGCCACCTTTCATGACTTTCTAGTGAGTTTTAGATTTATGGGGACTTAAAAACCAAGATTCAAAATGTTTGAGGACGAGCCAGGACACTGGTACGGTTGTAATTCGTTCCCATTCCTGACATGGGACCTAAACATGCACCCAAGGACACATGTATAATTTTTATAGCCATTTTGGTGAACTGGAGCATGTATTTGTAGTTTAGATTAGAATTGTGGACATTAAATGCCTAGGAAACTCAATTACGGTATAAAAAGTCCAAGCGAACCCTGAATAAGTTTAAATTTCAGCACAGATACCATGTGTTTCCATGTTGCCCGTGTAAAAAATACAAGGCGAAAAGAAGTAGTGATTATGTTTCGCCCACAAGGGGAACACGTTTCCCTATCGGGAGCACGAGACTTCTTTGAGAGAAGCTCCGGTTTTTGTAAGAGGTTTGTAATAAAGCTTGGCCCAAATTGGACAATGTTTTTACCATGACATATATGTGACATGACGTGACACCATGCCACCTTTCATGACTTTCTGGTGAGTTTAGGATTTATGGGGATTTAAAAACCGAGATTCCAAATGTTTGAGGACGAGCCAGGACGCGGGTATGGTTGTAATTTGTTCCCATTCCTGGCATGGGATCCAAACATGCACCCAAGGACACATGTATAAATTTTCTAGCCATTTTGGTGAACTGGAGATGTATTTGAAGTTCAGATTTGAATTATGGACATAAATGCCTAGGAAACTCGACTAGTGTATAAAAAGGCCAAACGAACCGTGAATATGTTTAAATTTCAGCACTGATATCATGTCATTCCATGTTGCCCATAGAAGAAAATACAAGGCAAAGAGGCAGTAATTACATTTTGCCCACAAGGGGGACATGTTTCCCTATCGGAACCACAAGGCTTCTTTGAGAGAAGCTCCGGTTTGTAAGAGGCTTGTAATAAAACTTGCGCCACAATGGACGAAAAAATTCCTCCGCGTATAAGTGCCATGTCATGACACCATGCCAGGTTTCACAATTTTCGGCTTAGTTTTGGATTTACGGGGATTTAAAAACCGAGATTCTTCTCACGAAATGTTTTCAAATAGCACCTGGTTCACTCACGAAAGCCGATATTCAATGAAAACTTCATGGAAACCATATTTTAAAGTTTCATAAAAATCTGAAAAAAATGTGGGATGTTAAGAAGGTGATGTTTTATTACGACACAAAATTTCAAGTTGAAAAACATTATGAGATGTGAGCTATGAAAAAGACAAATTCAGCCCGGAATAGTGACATTACTATTCGGCACTATTCGATGATGATTTTGTCTTTTTCATAGCTCACATCTCGTAATGTGTTTCAACTTGAAATTTTGTGTGGTAATAAAACATCATCCTCTTAACATCCCGCATTTTTCCAAAAAAAATTGGAACTTCAAAACATCTTTTTCTCGTGGTTTTCACCGGTTTCCACCGAATGTTGGTTTACGTACGATATTCTTCCCCCTGCTGCGCGCACGATCTGAGTCATGCGTTTTGAATGGCCATAACCCAAACCCCACGGATCGTACGTGTGCACCGTTGGATGCTCCCAGGTCGAACGGCAATCCTGAGCCCTTTCGACGGCACATGTAGTACATGGGTAAGCACTATGCGCATGCGTCGTGCTAGCTCACGCTTCCTTCTCTACTAGGTTTTCAAAACAGGCTACCATTTCTCGCCGCTCCTCTCATCGGTTTCCCGCCTCTTCTCCCATCGTTTTCCCGCTACCAATGTTAGTGCTCATTGAAGGCTAGCGGCGACACACTGGCGATGTAAAATATCCCATACAGTTTCTAAAAGCACAATGTGTGTGATAGGAGGGAGTAGGTCCCATAGGGTGACCAGCGTGAAACGCCTTAATGGCAAGGAGGCAATTCTTATCAGCAAGGGCTGGCTTCCCATCCGCTAGCCTAGTCGAATAGAATGCACGAGTTAAGCGTGCTTGGGCTGGAGTAGTCCAAGGATGGGTGACCCGGTGGGAAGTTGCATATCTCAAGCTTCATTTAAATGCCATGACACGGTCATTATATAGATATATTATATCTCTATAGTGACCTATCATGGCAATTATATAAACCTTGGGATCGTTGTTTTGCTAATTTGTAGACTATGTTTTTATGGGTTATTTTTTGCTCTAAAAAATTAAAGAATGATTGACTAGAATTGTCATGGTGATTATATCAACCTACTATGTTTTTATGGGTTACTTTTTCCTCTAAAAATTAAAGAATGATTGACTTGACCTATCATAAATATATCTCTATAGTGACCTATCATGGCAATTATATAAACCTTGGGATCCTTGTTTTGCTAATTTGTAGACTATGTTTTTATGGGTTATTTTTTGCTCTAAAAAAATTAAAGAATGATTGACTAGACTTGTCATGATGATTATATAAACCTACTATGTTTTTATTGGTTACTTTTTCCTCTAAAAAATTAAAGAATGATTGACTTGACCTATCATGGCGATTATATAAACCTTTTTTAGGTTACATGCAGGGTATAGGGGGCAGGGTGTTCTTCTCGAGCATGTCTCCCTTGTGTGTCTTATAGACGCGGCACATATCTGTGCGCTCCCCGAGGTATATATACTATCCTTTACCGACAATTAGGGGGGCCCACACAATCTATCCCTTTGACCCAACAACGAGAAGGGTTTGACCATGATGGTTTCCTATTAATACTAGTAAGGTACACATGCATTGCACGCATGAGATTTGGTAAACAAATTATGAATAAATACCACACTATAGCATGTAAGCTTTGAGTTATATATGCATGATGTAGATGTTCGTTTAATTCTTATAGTTTATCTCATCCAAAATCAATTAGTTTTATAAAAAAATATTTTAAGATTCATGGAATTGTGCATTATAAAGGTAAAAACAAAAAGTGCCAATTCATTTAGAAAAAAGTTTAGGCAATTAAGATATGGAAGATTCTAGAGAACAAAGGAGAAGTGCTTGTGTTTTGAGGTTTGTGCATTATGCTTAAGTTCAACCATGGAGTCTTCTAGATTGTACATGTGGCAGAATCTGGTGGAATGTAGATGATATCCAATGGCCAGTAGTGCTCGGATTTGCCATCTCTGTACCGTCGGATTGGCTTCATCCAACGACCAACTTTCAAAGTTATTCGCACACTATATAGGTGTACAGATGTGTGTGTGTGTGTGTGTGTGTGTGTGTGTGTGTGTATATGTGTGTGTGTGTGTCCCATGCTAGACCAAATAAAGTTTGAGCGCATGCGTG
>NC_041388.1:510949404-510956383 GCF_002162155.2 Triticum dicoccoides
GTCTCGAAGTTGGGAAACTGACACCATACGTATTGAACCAGGCTTAGAGTCGGGTACGGTGCTTGGTTTGTAATCTAATTGGTGGCCCATCGAAGTTGTGTATTTGGGATTTAAACACATCACACACCACCATACCCATACATATTTTCGGGCCGCATGAAGTGTATACGGGGTCTTCTCATCGACCACGTCTCCCTTGTGTGGTTTTTTGTGACGACACACATATCTGTGGGCTCCCCGAGTGTATATATATATATATATCATCCCTTTAACCTATAATGAGGGGTATGTGTTGTCCATGAATGGATTCCTCCTAGTTCGTGTTAGGGCCGATCACCATCACATGTCGCTCAACCAAAGCTTGAGCTCATGCGTTGTCAGGATTCCCTCGCACATGCTCAGATTGCTGGGTTTGACCTACATCAAACCCTGCGTATCTCGTCCTTAACTACCTCGCCTTCATGGTTGTTGTCTGTATCGAGAGATAGGCACCACATCTAAATTGTACATTATTCCATATTGAAAACACACATCACCCCTTCCCAACGTACATCATTTTGGGCCGCATGCAAGAGGTGCTAGTTTTGTGGTCCCTCTCGTGCGATTTTTATGATGGTTCAATCTATTGGCCCAAGCGGTTTATCGACAACAACAACTGTCGTTTGACCAAACGATAGATTCATTGGTCCATCTTATGGTAGGTCATGGCGACATGCATGTATGACCAAAGTATCGATCATTACGTGCATCCGCCCCGCTGACACGAAGTGGGAGGTGGTGGGGCAAGCATCCTAGCTAGGTACAACATTATGTCATTATATATATATATATATATATATATATATATATATATATATATATATATATATATACATATCCAAGGGTGATTTCGGGTTTGCGAGGCAGGTGCCACCAAAGTTATGCATTGTGTATTTAAAGTTTTAGACATCCCCAATATTCCTACATATATGAACGAAATATGCCCTAGAGGCAATAATAAAGTTGTTATTTATATTTCCTTATATCATGATAAATGTTTATTATTCATGCTAGAATTGTATTAACCGGAAACTTAGTACATGTGTGAATACATAGACAAAACAGAGTGTCCCTAGTATGCCTCTACTTGACTAGCTCGTTAATCAAAGATGGTTAAGTTTCCTAATCATAGACATGTGTTGTCATTTGATGAACGGGATCACATCATTAGATAATGATGTGATGGACAAGACTCATCCGTTAGCATAGCATAATGATCATTTAGTTTATTGCTATTGCTTTCTTCATAACTTATACATGTTCCTATGACTATGAGATTATGCAACTCCCGAATACCGGTGGAACACTTAGTGTGCTATCAAACGTCACAACCTAACCGGGTGATTATAAAGATGCTCTACAGGTGTCTCCGATGGTGTTTGTCGAGTTGGCATAGATCAAGATTAGGGTTTGTCATTCTGATTGTCAGAGAGGTATCTTTGGGCCCTCTGGGTAATGTACATCACTATAAGCCTTGCAAGCAATGTGACTAATGAGTTAGTTGCAAGATGTTGCATTATGGAATGAGTAAAGAGACTTGCCGGTAACGAGATTGAACTAGCTATGATGATACCGTTAATCGAATCTCGGGCAAGTAACATACCAATGACAAAGGGAACAACATATGTTGTTATGCGGTTTGGCCGATAAAGATCTTCGTAGAATATGTAGGAACCAATATGAGCATCCAGGTTCCGCTATTGGTTATTGATCGGAGATGAGTCTCGATCATGTGTAATGCCCCCAGTTTGGCCGTACACTAATCATACACGCAAACATGTACGATCAAGATCAGGGACTCACGAGGAGATATCACAACACAACTCTACAAATAAAATAAGTCATACAAGCATCATATTACAAGACAGGGCCTCGAGGACTCGAATGCAAGAGCTCGATCATAGACGAGTCAGCGGAAGCAACAATATCTGAGTACAGACATAAGTTAAACAAGTTTGCCTTAAGAAGGCTAGCAAAAACTGGGATAGAGATCGAAAGAGGCGCAGGCCTCCTGTCTGGGATCCTCCTAAACTACTCCTGGTCGTCGTCAGTGGCCTGCACGTAGTAGTATGCACCTCCCGAGTAGAAGCAGTCGTCATCGACAGTGACGTCTGGCTCCTGGACTCCAATGTCTGGTCGCAACAATCGGATATAGAAAGGGGAAAAGGGGGAGCAAAGCAACCATGAGTACTCATCCAAAGTACTCGCAAGCAAGGAGCTACACTACATATGCATTGGTATCAATGAAAGGGGTAGTATATGTGGAATGAACTGCAGAATGCCGGAATAAGAGGGGGATAGCTAGTCCTATCGAAGACTACGCTTCTGCTAACCTCCATCTCGCAGCAGAAGAAGAGAGTAGATGGTAAGTTCACCAAGTAACATCGCATAGCATAACCCTACCCGATGATCCTCCCCTCGTCGCCCTGTGAGAGAGCGATCACCGGTTGTATCTGGCACTTGGAAGGATGTGTTTTATTAAGTATCCGGTTCTAGTTGTCATAAGGTCAAGGTACAACTCTGGGTCATCCTTTTACCGAGGGACATGGCTATTCGAATAGATAAACTTCCCTGCAGGGGTGCACCACATTTCCCAACACGCTCGATCCTCTTTGTCCGGACACACTTTCCTGGGTCATGCCCGGCCTTGGAAGATCAACCCGTTGCAGCCCTACCTAGGCACAACAAAGAGGTCAGCACACCGGTCTAAATCCTATGGCATAGGGGTCTGGGCCCATCGCCCATTTCACACCTGCATGTTGCGAACGCGGCCGGTAAGCAGACCTGGCCTCCCTGATACAAGAGCAGGCGTTCCAGTCCAACCCGGCGCGCGCCGCTCAGTCGCTGACGTCAAGAAGGCTTCGGCTGATACCACGACGTCGAGTACCCATAACTGTTCCCGCGTAGTTGGTTAGTGCGTATAGGCCAGTGGCCAGACTCAGATCAAATACCAAGATCTCATTAAGCGTGTTATTTTGAAGTAACCACGGACGCCGACCAGGGCCAGGCCCACCTCTCTCCTAGGTGGTCTCAACCTGCCATGTCGCTCTGCCACAAAGTAATAGTCAGGGGCCGTCGGGAACCCAGGCCCACCACTACCTGGATGGAACCACCTGCCCCTTCAGCCCCCACATCGGAATCACTTGCGGGTACTCTACGACCCAACCCGACTTTAGTCACAACATGTATAGTATGTATGTATAGTATAAACCCATGATCAACACCGACGTGATCATGGCCCGATAGTATAGAACGGCAGACTGACAAGAATGTAGGGCCACTGATGATAATCTAGAATCCTATACTAAGCATTTAGGGTTGCAGGTAAGGTATCAACAGTTGTAGCAACAATGTCAAGCTATGCATCAGAATAGGATTAAAGAAAAGCAGTAACATGCTACACTACTCTAATGCAAGCAGTATAGAGGAGAGTAGGTGATATCTGGTGATCAGGGGGGGGGGGGCTGCCTGGTTTCTTTGGCAAGAAAGAGGGGTCATCAACAGCGTAGTCGAACACACGAGCATCGGCAACGGTCTCGGAGTCTACCAGAAATAAGTAATGGAGAGGGAACACAATAAATAAGAGAGCAATCAAATGTAACACAAAGCAAGAAACGGCAAACGTTGTGCTAGGAGTGACCTAACGTATGGCTATACGATATAGGTGAAGGAGGAATTTAACCGAGAATATTTTCCCGGTTTCAGACCTGTGTCAGACAGATGACCGGAGGGGGAAAGCTCCATGTTCAGATAGTTAGAGGCATCCGACAGGTAAACAAACCACGTGTTCGGATTCGTCTCGTCGTTCTGAGCAACTTTCATGTATAAAACTTTTTCATCGGAGTTACGGATTATTTTCTATGATTTTTCAAAGTTTTAACAATATTCCGAAATTATTATTAATTCGGAATAAAAGGGGAAACTGCTATGTGCACCCAGCTGAGTGCACACAGCAGGGCCACCGGAGGCTGACAGTGGGTCCAGGGGTCCCTGTTGACTCAGTCAACAGTGCAGTCAATAGTCAACTGTTGACTGGTCAAAACTGTAGATGGGGCCTAGGTGTCATTCACACATATTTTGCATTTTCTTTTTAAGTGGATATTTAGAGGGGGGTCCACCTATCATTTGCACTATACCTAACCACTGATTAGACTAACTAGTAGGAGTACAAGTTAGCTAACGGAGAGCCGGTCGGCCACCACACACATAACACACACGCACACACAATGCTAGGGTTAAGAAAAGGGGGGATTTGGTTCCCCCCCTTACTTTGGACTTTGATTATTTGCCACTCTTTATTTTGTATTTGATCTTTTGCCATCTTTTACTTTGCACTTTAATCTTTTGCCCTCTGTCAGATGGGTCCCACGTATAATGACAAACTTGCCCCTCCCGAACAGATTGACCAGAAACGAGAGGACGAGGAACTCGTTCTTTCGCAACTCATCCCCTGCTCGTCTGTAGGAGACGGCGGCGGCCAGCTCCAGGAGATGCACGTGGTCAACGACGGCAACGGCGACGGCCCCGGTGGTCCGCGACGGCGAAGGCGAGTCTTCTTTCCCGCCCCGGCCTTTGCCACCTAGGGTTAGGGTTACTTGTCGCCGCCATCGCCCCTCGCGTTTTGCTCCGCTGCCGGCCACCGCCTGTCCGCCCGCCGCCCGTCGCCGGCCACCACCTCCACACACGTTTTGCGCCGCTGCCGCCCCTTGCCTGCCCGTGCGCCGCCGCCACCGCATCTGCTGCTCCTGGCCATGCGTCCCCGCCGCCTGCGTGCATGTGCGCGCCACCACTGCTGCTGCTCGTTGCCGTGCGTGGCAGGCGGGCATCCGGGGAGCAGCAGGGCAGAAGTAGCGGCTCATGGCCTCTACTGCTGCTCGTCGCCCGTGTTGTCCGCAGCTGCAGCTTCTGGTGGCCGTGTGTGGCCAGTGCTGTTGCTTCTCACCCCATGTGTTTTCACAATATAACTATTCCTATTTGTTGCTCCCTTTTGTACTTGCGAATATGTCAAGGTGAGAAGATTGATAAAATTTGGAATTGAGATCTTAGGGAAGTGTTGCTCCAAGAAAATAAATGGTGTACTGATTATTTATTCATGTGCTTTCAGTTTCGTTGGAATATAACTTGTGATTACACGGCTAACTTTTGGAGTAATCTGATATACACTGCTATATTACTATATTCTTAATATAGTAGGAAAAGAAGAACCTACATATGCATATATCCTTTTTGATGTTTCATTCCAAATTGTTTCAAGTTATGTGTTTGTCCTAAGCTAGACCAAGTTTATAGAAGAATATGCAAATATCGACAACACTAAATATAGATATCAAAATGTATTGCATGATAATTGAAATGTAAATAATTTGGTGCTGCTCATGGCCGTGACTGCCGCTGCTGCTCATGCCCGTAGGCTGCAGTGCTATTCCTATTTGATTATTGCTTGTCACTAGAGATTTGATGGTTGGTTGATTTATTGTTGATGCAGACCATAAATTTGAGATGAGCTAAGTGTTGATGATGGCCGAACCGGAGACGGGTGATGGCTTACCCGAGACTTTGTTCTCAACCAAGCCGAGGTGAGAAAGCAAAGTATCTACTGCTTCTATTTGTTGCTCATTATTTAACACGCTAACTCTGTAGTTGCTTATTGTCGAGTAGGATGCCTCCACCACCCAATGTTTTCACAATAACTGTTAGACTTGCTTCTTATGTCGCCAAGCTTGATGATGGAAGCGAGCAACCCGTCTTCAAGGCAGTCCCAATCCAGTGACAAGAAGGTAACACATCCACACACTATAGAAATATATAATTTTCCTTGCAATTCTTACATTTCTCAATACATGCAGGATGTTGGCTGCGGCGTTGGCTGATGAGGAAACACATGCAGCACCACAACTTGAAGTTGTTGCCACTCCCAGTAGGCACATGATCACTATGCCACATAGTCTTCAAGGCAGTCCCAATCCTGTGACAAGAAGGATGTTGACTATGGCGTTGGCTGATGAGGCGTCCCAGCAACCTACCACAACCGTTGGGAACACCATGATTGCATATGACATGTCCTCGAGCTCAAGGGCTAGAAAGTTGACCCCGAAGAGAAGGAAGAGCTAGTGTTGTGATTGATCTTCTATGTTCTCTATGCTTTTAGTTATAGTTTGCCAGACTTGCCATCCTACTTTGTGTGGAACAATGCATCAAATGTTTCCTTATGTTTTTGGTTGTAATATGCCAGACTTGACACCTTATGTTAGATGATGTATGAAAATGAATGATGTATGGACATGTGAAATGCTTTATTTTTCTATACTGAGTTCAAGTGTGATATGGATATGAATGTCTTTCTGGAAATATATGTTAGGATTTGGATGATATGTGCATAAACAGTGGAAATGCTGTCCAAATTGAGCCAAAATGCTGCCCAACTTTTGGAATTTTTTTCGAACAACCCAGAAAAAATTGGAAAAAAATCCATATAAAGAACCATATATGTGTGACCATTCTGGTAAAATTTGAGCTCATTTTGATGAGCCATTTTGGAGGAAATTCAAATTTCAGCTGCAAATTTTGACCAAATTTGAAAGTTCTCAGAAAAAATTGAAAAAATTACAGAAAATCACTCACGCATGAATGACTAATATGTGCAAGTTTCATAAATTTTTGATCGATGGTTCAACGTTTCTATGCACTTCAACATTCAGCTTAACTAGTTTGACCAGAGTTTGACCGAAATTTAAAAGTTCTCAAAAAAAAGAAAAAATTACAGAAAATCACTCATGTATGTGTGACTAATCTGGGAAAGTTTCATCATAGTTGGCTCAATGGTTCAATGGTTTCATGCATTTCAACTTTCAGCTCAACTACTTTGAGCACGTGAAGCGAGGCGAGTGCGAGATGCGAGGGAGCAGCACGCGGGGGGGGGGCAGCAAGGAAAGCAGGAGGC
>NC_041388.1:510956764-511032008 GCF_002162155.2 Triticum dicoccoides
GGGCAAAACACCAAATCCCCCTAAGAAAAGATAGCATTTTGTGATTTTTGTAGGATTTAAACCATGCATGAAATAAATTTGGTCCAGTGGAGTAATATGAAGTTTGTCAAGTGTAGGGCAAAACACCAAATCCCCCTAAGAAAAGATAGCATTTTGTGATTTTTGTAGGATTTAAACCATGCATGAAATAAATTTGGTCCAGTGGAGTAATATGAAGTTTGTCAAGTGTACATCCTACTCATATTTATTTTTGGCCTGTTAGTAGTTGTTTAAGGGCTGATTAGAGGCTGCCTAGAGGGTTAGTCAATGTAGATATTGAAAAGCTAACTAGTAGTACAGTAAGCAGCAGCAGTTAGCGCAGCAGCAGGGCAAGAGCTTCAGCAGAAACAGTGCGGGCAGGTGCAGGGGGGCGCGCGGAATGGCAAGCAGGGCCAGGCGTGGCCGGGAGTGATGGGCGCGGCGTGGGGCGAGCAGCAGGCAACGGAGACGGGCGCAGCCAGGCGGCAATAGCAACAGTAAAGCAACACTAGTAGCAGCAGCAGAGCAAAGGAGCAATGGCGGCAGCACAACGACACTGCAAGAGCAGAGGCAGTAGCAAGCAGCGCAGCCACAACGGTTGGTGAGCAACCGCGGCGAGGACGCGTGCGGGCGCGCGCGCACAGCAGCGGCAGCAACAGCGCAGGAGCAGCAGCAGTACACACGTACGTACGCGTACGCGCGAGCTCAGACGAGCTCGGGGACGGAGGCTACCGCAACGAATCGAGGGGGCAAGCATGGGGAAGAGGAGGGGCTCACATAGAGCTCGTGGGCACGGTCGACGAAGGCCGGGGTGGACCGGAGCCGTGGCAAACGACGTCAGACGCCGGCGATTTACCGATGAAGGTGTGCCCGATGCCGAGCGTACTGGGTGTCCTAGCTCGAGCACTTCGGCGAGGGCGAAGGAGACGGCAATGGCGGAGCTCCTAGACGTCTCCTCAGGCGCTGAGATGGACGGTGGCCGCGGTGACGATGACGGCCACGACCCGGGCGAGCTCTAAATCTGAACAGAGAGGCGCGAGGGGGGCGAACTGGACGGCTAGGGTTTGTCCACTCGGTCGGGGAGGTCCTTATGCATCTCCAGGGGGCTCCGGATGGTCGACACGGCGACATCCATGACGTGGACGGCTGTGTGCACGGCCACGCCAGGACGCTGCCTCCTCATGTACAGTAGGAAGAAGGAGAAGGCCGTGGTGGGCTTGGGACGAATGCACTATAGCTACATAGAGCCCACCCACACAGTAGCTTATCAGGCCTTTTCCCGCTTATATTTACTATTTTATATTTTGCTCACTGTTTTGTATTTTGTTTTCGATCCAACTAAATTTTGTTAAATAGGAAACTTGTCTCATAAATACTTTGCAATATCGTGGAACTAACCACGGAGTCTTACATAATTTTTGAAAGGCTTTATTTTCAGTTTGAATTTAAAGGAGCCACTAAGTGTTGTTTGCTCAAATCAAAAATATATAAGGGCAATTTTGAAGTTTCAAATGATGCTGGTCCCAACATGAATATTGATCAGGGGAATTTATACTAATATTCGAACATTTTAGTTTTTTCCGCTCGAAGAAGTAATAATTTCACTTGAAATTTTAATTTGAATTTGACTTCGATTTTGGACAAGTGGCAAGCTGCATAGTAATCACGGTGACATGGCCACCATTAGGGGAAGGTTACTGTAGCATGATTCTCAGGGTGTTACAAATCTCCTCCACTACAAGAAATCTCATCCCGAGATTTAAGAGGTAGAGTGAGGGGGAAAGTTATGGTTACAAATTTCTAGCGGACCTTCTCGTCCTGAGTTGCTCTTCTCAAGATGTTGATCCCTCTCGTTGATGTCTTCAACGCTCTGCTCTAGGTCATCATGACGAAGTTATCATTGTTTCTTCAGAAACTCCATCGTACTTACGAAAAGGTTAAGGGGTATCTTTGGAAGAACGAATGTCTAGCTACAAGGTTGCTTATCTGATAGATAACATCAGGGAAGGTGGCGGGAAGTAACTCTCGAATTGGAACTTAAGAAAATATCGAGAGCAATTAAGACGGTGCAATAAGAAGTTTCGAGCGGATAGGCAATCATTCATTGCCGGAAACAGGGCGTGAAAGGGGTTCAGTGCAACGGGAATAAGTATTGTGTCTGATACCAGAATAGGTCATTTCTAGGAAGGTGACCCATGAATGCATATGGAGTCAAGCGCGAGGAATAACCTTGGAAACTAGGGGGTGTGCCGGAGAGTCAGGTTTCAATCATGTGGAACTGTGGGTTATGGGCCCACCAGGTGGGTTAAAAGTAGGGACGCGATGACGTCTTACACGATCATGTAAGCAAGGCATGTCAGAGGATAGTCTATCAGTTATGTCGACAACAACATCGATACCAAGGGCGAGGGATGAAGAGAACCATTTTCCTGCTCGTTGAATGAGGCGGACCAATAGGCAAAGTTCTCGTCCATCGGTGGTTACCGGAATGTCATCAACAAAAGCAATAGGGTTGCTAGAAGTTTTGAAGTCGCACATCATAGTTCAATTGTCGGTTTTCCGGTTAGAAACAACATGGGGACCAAGGAGCGAACAGATATGGCAAGGAGTATCACTTGTATCAAGAATTCTTAAGAGGTGGTGAAATTCTCACGACATTCTTAACATAAAAGGTGGTAATACTCCAAGGTAAAGAATAAATGTTGGATAGCAAGGATCTCAAGGTATATCACGAAACACGTACAAGTTTGTGTTGAACGAAAGGCAATAAAGTGGTCGATGATAACACAAATCATCGAGGGCAAGGATGGTACTTCTCATCATGAATTTAATTGATATCTTGGAAGGGGTCAAAATGTTGATGATTATCACGACACACTTGTCGAGGGGTTTCATGAGGATATAATCGATCATCGATGACATCAAGCAAAAGGAAGGGTGAAGCGAAATTTATCAGAATGATGGGTATGAAACAAACTCGAAATCAAGTTTTCCATTCAAGGATAAATGATATGACAAGGAAGATCGACGTAAGATTAGCTCCCTGTCGAAATTTGTGCTCCGTGAAGAAGGACCAGTTAGCGCAGTTAAAAATTAGCCCAATAATGGTATAGCCGATCAGGCTAGGAATGACTTGAAGGATTATTAAACTCATAAGCAACGAAAATTAAATAGGGTCATCGAACCGGAATGCAGAATCGGTTAACATATCGGTGTTCTCGGTTGACGACAACCCAGAACCCAGAAAAATTGGAATCGGTGAGAAATAAAAGTTAATGAAGAACCCATAAGAAGTTATGCAGTTCCATGACATTATCAAGATATCATAGTGTAATACTTGACGGTAGATCAAAGTAAAGGTTGGACAGGTGCAATGATCTGCACAAGACAAGTACTTCAACTTGTCGGAGAAATGGTATTAAGGAGAAAATATGGTCAAAACCACGATTGCAAAGGGATCAATCCACAGACACAAGATGATATTATATCAAGGGGGTAATTAGTTTAAGAGAAGCTTCCATGATAAGATCTACATCGTGTCCACGGGCATGAACACAAAGTTCAAGGTCTACTCCCACTTCTCCAATGCATAACCTTTGATTCACTTCTCACATTCCAAGTGGTTGTAGTGTTGAAAAACTATATGACGAAACAATAGTAGAGTGTGACCCGTAGAAGTTTTCGGGTTCACACAAATTAGGGAAAGACATAGGTTCAAACCACTGGGGCATCATGGAAACATATACCACAAGCTTCAATAGAAAATATCACCAGCTCGAAAGCAGAGCATGGTCGGCCAAATCAGAGAATAGGATTTACCAATAACATTATGTATCAGGGAAAGAACTTCTCGAGGTTTTTGTATACAAAGGACACTGTCGGATGATAATTCAACAAAGGATTTGACGGTCCACAACGGAGCTGATGGGAGCATCGGCACACAATCAGAAGAAGAAACAATGAAAGGAGATCAGATTATGGAAACAACTGAATAACTCAAAGCTCAAATGCAGAGGAATTATGAATTCCAGGACAAGGGACCGGAAGCAAACGCTCTGATTAAGGATGGATAAGTTGAATAGGCTTAGGGGTACAATCGATTGCAAGTTGATTGGTCGAGATCCAGTGTAACACCCTCGATGCGCCTATATCTCCCACCTGTAGAAGCATGACTTAGAGGCATAACCACATTGAAAGCAATGTCGCAAGTGAGGTAATCTTCACACAACCCATGTAATACATAAGGGAAAAGATACATAGTTGGCTTACAATCGCCACTTCACACAATTACATGAATAAAGCATTACATCATCCAGATACAATCAAGGTCCGACTACGGAACCAAAATAAAAGAAGAACCCCAAAAGCGACACAGATCCCCAATCGACCCCAACTTGGCTCCACTACTGATCAACTAGAACGAAACAACACAAAGGACAAGATCTTCATCGAGCTCCTCCTGAGCTTGGTTGCGTCATCTACACGGACTCATCGGCACCTGCAAGCTGGTTTTGGAAGTATTTGTGAGTCATGGGGACTCAGCAATCTCGCACCCTCGCGATCAAGACTATTTAAGCTTATGGGTAAGGTAAAGGTATGAGGTGGAGCTGCAGCAAGCGACTAGCATATATGGTGGCTAACATACGCAAATGAGAGCGAGAAGAGAAGGCAAAGCACGGTCGAACAACTATGATCAAGAAGTGATCCTAGAACAACCTACGTCAAGCATAACTCCAACACCGTGTTCACTTCCCGGACTCCGCGGAGAAGAGACCATCACGGTTACACACGCGGTTGATGCATTTTAATTAAGGTCAACTTCAGGTTTTCTACAACCGGACGTTAACAAATTCCCATCTGCCCATAACCGCGGGCACGGCTTTCGAAAGTTCAAATCCCTGCAGGGTGTCCCAACTTAGCCCATCACAAGCTCTCATGGTCAACGAAGGATATTCCTTCTAGCGGGGAGACCCGATCAGACTCGGAATCCCGGTTACAAGACATTTCGACAATGGTAAAACAAGACCAGCAAAGCCACCCGATGCGCCGACAAATCCCGATAGGAGCTGCACATGTCTCGTTCTCGGGGCACACCGGATAGGTCAAACTACGAGTAAAACCAACCCTCGAGTTGCCCCGAGGTGGCCCCGCAGGCTGCCCGTTTCGGACCAACACTCAGAGGAGCACTGGCCCGGGGGGTTTAAAATAAAGATGACCCTCGGGCTCGCGAAAACCCAAGGGAAGGTTAATAGGTTGTAAGTGCAAACGGTAAAACCAAGGTTGGGCCTTGCTGGAGGAGTTTTATTCAAGGCGAACTGTCAAGGGGTTCCCATTATTACCCAACCGCGTAAGGAACGCAAAAATCCGGGAACATAACACCGATATGACGGAAACTAGGGCGCCAAGAGTGGAACAAAACACCAGGCATAAGGCCGAGCCTTCCACCCTTTACCAAGTATATAGATGCATTTATTAAATAAGAGATATTGTGATATCCCAACAAGTAAACATGTTCCAACAAGGAACAACATCTCGATGTTCCAACAAGGAACAAACTTCAATCTTCACCTGCAACTAACAACGCTATAAGAGGGGCTAAGCAAAGCGGTAACATAGCCAATCAACGGTTTGCTAGGGCAAGGTGGGTTAGAGGCTTGGTTCAACAATATGGGAGGTATGAAAAGCAAGTGGTAGGTATCGTAGCATAGGCATAACAAAAGAGCGAGCAACTAGCAAGCAAAGATAGAAGTGATTTCGAGGGTATGATCATCTTGCCTGAAATCCCGCAAGGAAGAAGAACGAGTCCATGAAGAAGACAAACGGACGTAGGAGAACGGGTCCTCACAAACGCGATGTTATCGGAACCAACCCGAAGAAGCAAACACCGGAAAGAAGCACACAACATAGTAAACAACCAACACATGAACATGGTATGATATGCGGGATGCGGTATGCGATGCATATGCATGATTTAACAAGGAATGATTGAACCTGGCCTCAACTTGGAAATCCAAGAGTGCCACTGGAAATGTGAGGTGATTTCGGTTGAAATCGATATAAAGAACACAGGAATCGGATGCATGGTTTGGAAATGGCAAGCAAAAAAATATGGCACCGGTCTGCGATAAACAGCAAGTAGCCATATAAATGCATCAAGTTAAATATGCTAGAACACTCAAACATGGCAACAAAATACATGGCAGTGATCAAATCATGATGCTTGACAAAAGATGAACACTGAGCTACGGCTGATTCATCCATTAACAGGTTCAAACAAGCATGGCAAAGGTGCAATTGGTAAACAGGTTTCAGACTTAGTGAAATTAACACTAGTCTGGACTTTCAGATCAGGTAGAACACTTTGGAGCATGAAAACTATATGCTAAAGGAACTTAACATGGCAAAGTAAAGCATGGCATGAAGCTACTCAAAGAGCTTAACAAAAGTCCCTTAGTGACCTTGAGCCAAAAGGGGTCAGAAAATACAATTGCAAGCATGTGAACATGGCAAAAACATAATCAGATTACAGACTGTGAAAAACTGGAGCATGCAAATATGATAGCAAGTAGGCATGTTTACGAGCTCGACGCACTCACTACAGAGCAAGGCATGACAAACTAAGCATACACCCATCAATAATACACCTTGTATAAGCTAGACATGGCAAGAACAACAACATAGCATGCATGGATCAACTACAACATCCTCAGCAAAATCGCTAACAAGTAGACAATCTGCCCAGATTCACGAAATAGCAAAAGTAGAGCTCGATTGACTCAAGCTAGGGTACTCCATAATTGCAAACAAAGACATGGATGGATAGAGTACCACAAGTTTAACAAATCATCCTTACTGATCATCCTCAAAAGAGGCACGAATCACTAGGAAACAACATGAACATATGGCATATTGATAAAAATAGATCAAGGACTTTGTGGAATTGCTAAGTCCCTGAAATCAGCATTAACGAATGCACCACTTTGCAAACTTGTGCTAGTCACCACACATATCAAAAAAAAATACATGGATAGCACCTCTGTAAAGATGGCAAAGCATATAACAAAACACATGTAGAGCTCAGGGGCATATCATGCACACAATAATCATGGCAAAAATGACAAATAGCTATTTGGAGCAGCAGATCTGACAATTAACTCAAATAGCTCTCTTCCAACAGAATTTCGGGCATCAAGATGACCTCAAATGGAAATGATGCAATGAGAGGAAATGATGTACTCTTTGGGACGAACATTTTGATATGCTATACCCGCAAATCAGAGTTACGCGTGCAAAGTTACGACATGATGAACATGGGCATTTGAATCAGGAAATTTCAGGGACTTAGAAGAAATTATACCTCCCGAAATGGATCTAGGGTTTCGGGGCACGCCGTACGAGGTTTGCCGGAAAGTCACCGGAGGAGAGGGAGACGGTGCCGGAGTTGAGGAAAAGTTCGCCGGAGTTGTTGGGGTTGCCGGATCCGGTCGCTCCTCGACCGAATCTGGCCGGGGAAGAAGCGAAGCGAGGTGCCACAGCGGAGATGGCCGGCGGTGAGACACAAGGCGGCGGCGCAGGGAAGGCTCGGGCGGCAGAGCGCGGGGGCCGGTCCGGGTTCTCGCGGGCTCGGGCGGGCCCCGGATGGGCCTGCAGGGCCGCAGCGGCGAAGTGGGCGCGGCGGGGACAAGTGACGGCCTGGGAGTGGCTGGGAGCGGCGGCCGGCTGACGTGGCGGCTCGCTATTGGCCGAGGCGACGTGGTGGCGGCGCGGCGGACATGTCCGGCACGGTGAGGACGCGTCCGGCGGCGCGAGGGGAGGAATTTTTAGGGTTCATCCGCGAATTTCGGGAGGGGAGCACATATTTATAGGTAGAGGGAGCTAGGAGAGTCCAAATGAGGTGCAGTTTGCAGCCACGCGATCGTGATTGAACGACCGAGATGATGGAGGAGGTTTAGGTGGGTTTTGGGCCATTTGGAAGGGTGTTGGGCTGCAACACACACGAGGCCTTCTTGGTCCCTCGGTTAATCGTTGGAGCATCAAACGAAGTCCAAATGATACGAAACTTGACAGGCGGTCTACCGGTAGTAAACCAAGGCGGCATGACAAGTCTAGGTCCAGTCCGAAAACGTTTAACCCCCACACACGAAAGGAAGGTAGAAATGACCACCGGAGGAGAACGGAGCGCCGGAATGCAAAACGGACAACGGGGAAAATGCTCGGATGCATGAGATGAACATGTATGCAAATGAAATGCACATGATGACATGATATGCAATGCATGACACGCAAGCAATGACAAGGCAACTACAGCGAATAACTGGAGGACACCTGGCACATCGGTCACGGGGCGTTACAAGACTCCACCACTACGAGAGGATCTCATCCCGAGATCTAGAATGGCACCGGAGGGAAAAACGGAAGAGAGAGAAGAGGTAAAACTAAGTTGCTTCTTTGTAAAACGAGTGAAACCAAAGAACCTTGCGAGGTTGAGCAAAAGACATAAAGAAAGCAACGGAGATGAATGAAGTTGAAAACACTCCGTTAGGAAAAAGGAACAAAGAAGAACAACTTCGGACAGCACTCCGATTGAAAATTGATACAAGACTTGATAAGACGAAAGAACTGAGCAGAGGGCACAACTCTCTGGTTAAAAGTAAAATCAAGAAAAGAATAAGGTCCTGACAAGAACAAGAAGAAATGTTGAAGATAGCACCATCACAATGCCTCCGGAACAAAAGAAAGAGTGGAATGGAATGAACGAAGTGAAACAAGATCTCGAGGGAGCACGCTAACAACAACAGCTAGAACAGAGTTGTTGGAAAACTAATAACGAAAAGAATAAGCTTGATATGGTCTTATGGAATGCATCTCAAATTATGAGGTGACAACCTGCCACTCACGGGAAAAGAATTGGATTGATAAGAACAAGGAGACGAGAAACTATTTCACCGGGAGGATAAAAGAAGAACTTGGGTCATTTATGAGCACCCTAAATAGCAACAATCCTTAGGGAAAGCTTTAGGTGAAACATAACCCAAGATAACTCTAATGAAGTGGTTGATGGATTTAAAATATCTCATTCTTGACAACATGTGAATCATGAAATATGAACTCAAATTATCAAGAATGACATAATACCACCTCCAATGATATGTTAGAGAGAATTGCACTCCGGATTGCAAGATGAAGAATGCTTGAGCTCCTCTGAAAAGAATCTCAATGAACACTTCGAAAAGGAATTAAATCTTTGATGAACCATCGCGGGGAACCTCCATGAAGAACTCCGGTAACAAAAGAATGATCAATCGAAATGAAAGAGAAGTTGAAAACACACGGCGAAGACTTGTAATGAATAGATGGATTTTCACGATGATATAACTGAGAAAACTTGGAACTTCAGGAAAAGAAAAGATGAAACAATAGAAACTGAGAATTTGATGACACTCCGGAATAAGGAATTAATCGCTTGGATGAAACAAGAATAAGAATTACATTATGCTTATCCTTCACCAATTAAATTGATGACAAGCAACGGATTTGACATACTACTTAGAGAAAAGGCTTCAACGAACCACCGTTAGCATTTGGAAAGCATGAATGAATTGATATGGTAACCAAGGAGGAGAACTCTTGAACGAACCACCGTAAGAATTGAAAATGAACGAATAAAAGATGAAGAACCACCGGGAAGAATTAGAGAATGAAAGAAGATACTTGAGGGAAATTTAGATCCATGAGAACTAATAGATCACGAGCTGATTAGAGGATATTTGGGCGATGCACCGGTAAGATTTGGAGAATGAGAGCTGAAAGCTAAGAATAAATACTTCTGAGGTGGTGGCCTTCGGAGAAACAAACTGAAAAGACTCTTGAATTGCTCCGGATGGATGAAAAGAATTCTCACAATCAAAACCAATTATGAGAGGATGGCCTCAAACTAGAATCACGAATCCTGAAGAGGATGGAGCAGGATTGAGAGAAAATCTTCTTCTTCGGTCTTGAAATGCAGGG
The DNA here is from genome assembly GCF_002162155.2 of Triticum dicoccoides. Classification (NCBI taxonomy): domain Eukaryota; kingdom Viridiplantae; phylum Streptophyta; class Magnoliopsida; order Poales; family Poaceae; genus Triticum; species Triticum dicoccoides. The sequence continues at coordinate 510,966,791 of NC_041388.1, forward strand.
AATGACGATGAGAAACACTACCAATAATTATTGAGGTACTCCGGAATGAAGAATGGAAAGGTTGAGCCAATGATGAAAAGAATTTGAAAGATCTTGGAGAAAGACATATGACTGATGATGAATCATTCTTATGTCAATGTTGGAGAGAATTCGGAAGGCTCCGGGGAAGTTAGAAGAGTCAGGTAAGATCCTGGGAAAAGACCTGTGGGTTAGGGCCCACTGAAGAGAAACACCATTGAAATGATTTAAAGAGAGAGATTGCACCGGTTGACTTAAAAGACTTGAATGAGATAACATCCTTGAAAGAGTTTGAATGAATGTAGAGTGGAAACATGAATCTTCGAGATATCTTGAGCATTCCGGAATAATTGAATAGCGAGAAGTGACTGAATATGAGGTGCACCGGCATGAGAAGGTATTTGCAACGAGGAAAGGATATAATTGGCAAAGCTTGAATTGAATTCATCGGATAAAAGAGAACGAAGAATGATGAACTAGAAGCTCCGTTAGCATCTTCCTGAGAATCACCGGATAAGAACATTGACGAAAAAGAATGGAGAGACTTCATATGAATAAAAGGATACTTGATTAAGAAATCCGAGTCCTCGAAGAAGAAGGGTGGGAGGGCGGGAAAGCAAAGGCAACTTGGAGACGGATGAAACAAACACCGTTGAGAAGAACTGATAATTGATCTTGCGAATGTTGAAGTGATCGGATCCACTTGAAGAGAAGCACGCCGGTTAAAAAGAATTGACAAAACAATCTTGATGATCAAGAAGGATTAGTATTCACATCAAAATATGAGAACACTGCTTAGAAACAGGTATGGAACCAACATTTGACTTCGAAGCAACTCGAATACCCCAACTCAAAACAAAACAAAGGATTGGCTTGCAAAATAAGCCGGAACAAACATATGATAGAGATTTTGTTTGAAGTTTTCGTGGTGGGGCCTACACGGGCTCGATCGTACATCACCATCATGTACAAGGCAGTGCACATGACATACGAAGCGTCCCCGAGTCGACATAGCCAAGGACTCTTTAAGACACAACGAGACCACTGTAAAACCAACCGTGAATAGGCGGACCACTAGACGTCGAACCCCAATTTCAAATCATACATCTGTCGGAAAGATATCCTAAGAGCTACTTGAATTCCCACTTATAAACTCCCGAAACTTTCCGGTTATGCAATCAGGTGTTGGGGATACAGGGGAAGCATAATATCTCACCCAAACTAACAATTCCTGCATCCAGCTGTATCCATCCTTCAACACATAACCAAGAAACCTTCAGAAATCGTCTACCTCAACCTTCGAAAAGCATCCATTATACGAGTTATGGCAATACTCCCGAACTCCCGCCCCAGTACTGGGTGGCGTCGAGGTTATCTCACCAACAACTGCATAAAAGAGATTTTCGATGTCGGCGAAACTAATCTCAGGTATTCCAGAACTGCAACGATAAAATTGTGACGACGACACCTCGGAGCTCAACTCCCCGGGACACTGCCACAACCCCTAAATGACAGGAGACACCAAGAACATTGTTCTCGTCACAAATCCATCAGAACGATTCCAAGATACCCGCGTGATCCTAAATTTTTTTAGTGAAATTTGAGAAGAGAAGAGTCAAAACTCTACGTCAGGATGCCTTACCAGAGCGATGAAGGGACTGGGGAGTAAAAATAATTCCTAAACTCTCCGATATATAAATCCTAAATGACTCAAAACATTTTTCTAGACTCCACAACGTCCGCTAATTCGATCAAGCAGTGGGGGCTCCTAAGGTCGGGGAAGGCTCTGATTACCAACTTGTAACGCCCCCGATGTGGCTATATCTCCCACGTGTAGAAACACGACTTAGAGGCATAACCGCATTGAAAGCAATGTCGCAAGTGAGGTAATCTTCACACAACCCATGTAATACATAAGGGAAAAGATACATAGTTGGCTTACAATCGCCACTTCACACAATTACATAAATAAAGCATTACATCGTCCAGATACAATCAAGGTCCGACTACGGAACCAAAATAAAAGAAGAACCCCAAAAGCAACACAGATCCCCGATCGACCCCAACTGGGCTCCACTACTGATCAACTAGAACGAAACAACACAAAGGACAGGATCTTCATCGAGCTCCTCCTGAGCTTGGTTGCGTCATCTACACGGACTCATCGGCACCTGCAAGCTAGTTTTGGAAGTATCTGTGAGTCACGGGGACTCAGCAATCTCGCACCCTCGTGATCAAGACTATTTAAGCTTATGGGTAAGGTAAAGGTATGAGGTGGAGCTGCAGCAAGCGACTAGCATATATGGTGGCTAACATACGCAAATGAGAGCGAGAAGAGAAGGCAAAGCATGGTCGAACAACTATGATCAAGAAGTGATCCTAGAACAACCTACGTCAAGCATAACTCCAACACCGTGTTCACTTCCCGGACTCCATGGAGAAGAGACCATCACAGTTACACACGCGGTTGATGCATTTTAATTAAGGTCAATTTCAGGTTTTCTACAACCGGACGTTAACAAATTCCCATCTGCCCATAACCGCGGGCACGACTTTCGAAAGTTCAAATCCCTGCAAGGTGTCCCAACTTAGCCCATCACAAGCTCTCACAGTCAACGAAGGGTATTCCTTCTAGCGGGAAGACCCGATCAGACTCGGAATCCCGGTTACAAGACATTTCGACAATGGTAAAACAAGACCAGCAAAGCCGCCCGATGCACCGACAAATCTCGATAGGAGCTGCACATCTCAGGGCACACCGGATAGGTCAAGCTACGAGTAAAACCAACCCTCGAGTTACCCCGAGGTGGCCCCGCAGGCTGCCCGTTTCGGACCAACACTCAGAGGAGCACTGGCCCCGGGGGGGGGGGGGTTTAAAATAAAGATGACCCTCGGGCTCGCGAAAACCCAAGGGAAGGTTAATAGGTTGTTAGTGTAAATGGTAAAACCAAGGTTGGGCCTTGATGGAGGAGTTTTATTCAAGGCGAACTGTCAAGGGGTTCCCATTATTACCCAACCGCGTAAGGAATGCAAAAACCCGGGAACATGACACCGATATGACGGAAACTAGGGTGGCAAGAGTGGAACAAAACACCAGGCATAAGGCCGAGCCTTCCACCCTTTACCAAGTATATAGATGCATTAATTAAATAAGAGATATTGTGACATCCCAACAAGTAAACATGTTCCAACAAGGAACAACATCTCCATGTTCCAACAAGGAACAAACTTCAATCCTCACCTGCAACTAACAACGCTATAAGATGGGCTGAGCAAAGCGGTAACATAGCCAATCAACGGTTTGCTAGGACAAGGTGGGTTAGAGGCTTGGTTCAACAATATGGGAGGCATGAAAAGCAAGTGGTAGGTATCATAGCATAGGCATAGCAAAAGAGCGAGCAACTAGCAAGCAAAGATAGAAGTGATTTCGAGGGTATGATCATCTTGCCTGAAATCCCGCAAGGAAGAAGAACGAGTCCATGAAGAAGACAAATGGACGTAGGCGAACGGGTCCTCACAAATGCGATGTTATCAGAACCAACACGAAGAAGCAAACACCGGAAAGAAGCACACAACATAGTAAACAACCAACACATGAACATGGAATGATATGCGGGATGCGGTATGCGATGCATATGCATGATTTGACAAGGAATGATTGAACCTGGCCTCAACCTAGAAATCCAAGAGTGCCACCGGAAAGGTGAGGTGATTTCGGTTGAAATCGATATAAAGAACACTGGAATCGGATGCACGGTTTGGAAATGGCAAGCAAAACAAATATGGCACCGGTCTGTGATAAACAGCACGTAGCCATCTAAATGCATCAAGTTAAATATGCTACAACACTCAAATATGGCAACAAAATACATGGCAGGGATCCAATTATGATGCTTGACAAAAGATGAACACTGAGCTATGGCTGATTCATCCATTAACAGGTTCAAACAAGCATGGCAAAAGTGCAATTGGTAAACAGGTTTCAGACTTAGTGAAATTAACACTAGTCTGGAATTTCAGATCAGGTATAACAATTTGGAGCATGAAAACTATATGCTATAGGAACTTAACATGGCAAAGTAAAGCATGGAAGGAAGCTACTCAAAGAGCTTAACAAAAGTCCCTTAGTGACCTTGAGCCAAAAGGGGTCAGAAAATACAATTGCAAGCATGTGAACATGGCAAAAAAATAATCAGATTACAGACTTTGTGAAAAACTGGAGCATGCAAATATGATAGCAATTAGGCATGTTTACGAGCTCGATGCACTCACTACAGAGCAAGGCATGACAAACTAAGCATACATCCATCAAGAATACACCTTGTATAAGCTAGAAATGGCAAGAACAACAACATAGCACGCACGGATCAACTACAACATCCTCGGCAAAATCGCTAACAAGTAGACAATCTGCCCAGATTCACGAAATAGCAAAAGTAGAGCTCGATTGACTCAAGCTAGGGTACTCCATAATTTCAAACAAAGACATGGATGGATAGAGCACCACCAGGTTAACAAATCATCCTTACTGATCATCCACAAAAGAGGCACGGATCACTAGGAAACAACATGAACATATGGCATATTGATAAAAAACAGATCAAGGACTTAGTGGAATTGCTAAGTCCCTGAAATCAACATTAATGAATGCACCACTTTGCAAGCTTGTGCTAGTCACCACACATATCACAAAAAAACATGGATAGCACCTCTGTAAAGATAGAAAAGCATATAACAAAACACATGTAGAGCTCAGGGGCATATCATGCACACAATAATCATGGCAAAAATGACAAATATCTATTTGGAGTAGCAGATCTGACAATTAACTCAAATAGCTCTCTTCCAACAGCATTCCGGGCATCAAGATGACCTCAAATGGAAATGATGCAACGAGATGAAATGATGTACTCTCTGAGACGAACATTTTGATATGCTATATGCGCAAATTGGAGTTATGGTGAAAAGTTACGACATGATGAACATGTGCATTTGAATCAGGAAATTTCAGGGACTTAGAAGAAATTATACCTCCCGAAACGGATCTAGGGTTTCGGGGCACGCCGTATGAGGTTCGCCGGAAAGTCACCGGAGGAGAGGGAGACGGCGCCGGAGTTGAGGAAAAGTTCGCCGGAGTTGTCGGGGTTGCCGGATCCGGTCGCTCCTCGACCGGATCTGGTCGAGGAAGAAGCGGAGCGAGGTGCCACGGCGGAGACGGCCGGCGGCGATACACAAGGCGGCAGCGCAGGGAAGGCTCGAGCGGCGGAGCGCGGGGGCCGGTCCGGGCTCTCGCGGGGTCGGGTGGGCCCCGGATGGGCCTGCAGGGCCGCAACGGCGAAGTGGGCGCGGCGGGGACAAGTGGTGGCCTGGGAGTGGCTGGGCGCGGCGGGGACAAGTGGTGGCCTGGGAGTGGCTGGGCGCGGCGGCCGGCTGACGTTGCGGCTCGCTATTGGCCGAGGCGACATGGCGGCGGCGCGGCGGACATGTCCGGCGCGGTGAGGACGCGTCCGACGACGCGAGGGAAGGAATTTTTAGGGTTCATCCGCGAATTTCGGGAGGGGAGCACATATTTATAGGTAGAGGGAGCTAGGAGAGTCCAAATGAGGTGCGGTTTGCGGCCACGCGATCGTGATCGAACGACCGAGATGATGGAGGAGGTTTAGGTGGGTTTTGGGCCACTTTGGAAGGGTGTTGGGCTGCAACACACACAAGGCCTTCTCGGTCCCTCGGTTAACCGTTGGAGCATCAAACGAAGTCCAAATGATATGAAACTTGACATGCGGTCTACCAGTAGTAAACCAAGGCCTCATGAAATGTCTCGGTCCAATCCGAAAACGTTTAACCCCCACACACGAAAGGAAGGTAGAAATGACCACCGGAGGAGAACGAAGCGCCGGAATGCAAAACGGACAACGGGGAAAATGCTCGGATGCATGAGACGAACATGTATGCAAATGAAATGCACATGATGACATGATATACAATGCATGACACGCAAGCAATGACAAGGCAACAACAGCGAATAACTGGAGCACACCTGGCACATCGGTCATGGGGCGTTACATCCAGCTCATGTTTAAAATGACATCTGAGCTGGAAGGATGAATTCTAGGATCTGAATGAGGATCGCGAGCATTCGCAACATATTGAATCAATGGAATCAAAATGATAATGACAAGGGATGCCAATAAGATTACGAGACTTATGTAATTAACCATAACACAAGAAAGCAAGAATTTCAAGAGCAATAGACTACTCAGGATTTTTGGAAGACCGAATGGTATTCCGAAGACTTTTGCGAAACACATGAACAAATGGGGATGAGCAGATGCTCGATAAGTGCGAGGAATTATCCATAGGGTTATTCAGGCGGAAAGAGCTGCATGGAAGTCAGAAGAAGGATTCTCGAAAGTCGGAGTATACTTTCGGGTATCTTGTAATAACAAGAACAATTAGGGATGAAAGTATGAACGGCGAGGGTACACAGTTATCCATAAGAATTCAACGGTGTTAAGGGATTGCAAAAGAAATCAACACAAGTTCTCAGGAGTAGATCAGAGAATATCTTCGAAGTCTTCTGGTGAAGCAGGCAACCATCTGGAATGAAGGGGCTCTCCGGGGAAAGTCATTACAAGAACCTAATGTAGTTAGTAAAATCATTTAACCCGAATAGAAGAGAGAACAGAGTCCCAGAGTATAGACGAGGAATGAAAGATCCTATTACCACCCAATGGCAACATGGGCCCATGGGCCGCACAACCATGTTAGTAAAACAGTTTGCACTGACTAGACTCGACTTTGGCCAAGGAGTGTGGAAGGGGAATTCCTACATGCAGTCGACTCTGATACCAACTTGTGACGCCCCCGGTTCGATAGTACACTAATCATACACGCAAACGTGTACGATTAAGATCAGGGACTCACCGGAAGATATCACAACACAACTCTACAAATAAAATAAGTCATACAAGCATCATATTACAAGCCAGGCCCTCGAGGACTCGAATACAAGAGCTCGATCATAGACGAGTCAGAGGAAGCAACAATATATGAGTACAGACATAAGTTAAACAAGTTTGCCTTAAGAAGGCTAGCACAAACTGGGATAGAGATTGAAAGAGGGGCAGGCCTCCTGCCTGGGATCCTCCTAAACTACTCCTGGTCGTAGTCAGTGGCCTGCACGTAGTAGTATGCACCTCCCGAGTAGAAGCAGTCGTCATCGACAATGGCGTCTGGATCCTAGACTCCAACGTCTGGTCGCAACAATCGGATATAGAAAGGGGGAAAGGGGGAGCAAAGCAACCATGAGTACTCATCCAAAGTACTCGCAAGCAAGGAGCTACACTACATATGCATTGGTATCAATGAAAGGGGGTAGTATATGTGGACTGAACTGCCGAATGCCGGAATAAGAGGGGGATAGCTAGTCCTATCAAAGACTACGCTTCTGATAACCTCCATCTCGCAGCAGAAGAAGAGAGTAGATGGTAAGTTCACCAAGTAACATCGCATAGCATAACCCTACCTGGTGATCCTCCCCTCTTCGCCCTGTGAGAGAGCGACCACCGGTTGTATCTGGCACTTGGAAGGGTGTGTTTTATTAAGTATCCGGTTCAAGTTGTCATAAGGTCAAGGTATAACTCCGGGTTGTCCTTTTACCGAGGGACACGACTATTCGAATAGATAAACTTCCCTGCAGGGGTGCACCACATTTCCCAACACGCTTGACCCCCTTTGTCCGGACACACTTACCTAGGTCATGCCCGGCCTCGGAAGATCAACACGTCGCATCCCTACCTAGGCACAACAGAGAGGTCAGCACGCCGGTCTAAATCCTATGGCGCAGGGGTCTGGGCCCATCGCCCATTGCACACCTGCACGTTGCGAACGTGGCCGGTAATCAGACCTAGCCTCCCTGATACAAGAGCAGGCGTTCTAGTCCAACCCGGTGCGCGCCGCTCAGTCGCTGACGTCAAGAAGGCTTCGGCTGATACCACGACGTCGAGTGCCCATAACTGTTGCCGCGTAGTTGGTTAGTGCATATAGGCCAGTGGCCAGACTCAGATCAAATACCAAGATCTCGTTAAGCGTGTTATTTTGAAGTAACCGTGGACGCCGACCAGGGCCAGGCCCACCTCTCTCCTAGGTGGTCTCAACCTGCAATGTCGCTCCGCCACAAAGTAACAGTCGGGGGCCGTCAGGAACCCAGGCCCACCACTACCTGGACAGAACCACCTACCCCTTCAGCCCCCACATCGGAATCACTTGCGGGTACTCTATGAGCCGACCCGACTTTAGTCACAACATGTATAATATGTATGTATAGTATAAACCCGTGATCAACACCCGACGTGATCATGGCCCGATAGTGTAGCATGGCAGACTGACAAGAATGTAGGGCCACTGATGATAATCTAGCATCCTATACTAAGCATTTAGGGTTGCAGGTAAGGTATCAATAGTCGTAGCAACAATGTCAGGCTATGCATCAGAATAGGATTAACGGAAAGCAGTAACATGCTACACTACTCTAATGCAAGCTATATAGAGGAGAGTAGGCGATATCTGGTGATCAAGGGGGGGGGGCTTGCATGGTTGCTCTGGCAAGAAAGAGGGGTCATCAACAGCGTAGTCGAACACACGGGCATCGGCAGCGGTCTCGGAGTCTACCAGAAATAAGTAATGGAGGGGGAACACAATAAATAATAGAGCAATCAAATGTAAGACAAAGCAATACGCGGCAAACTATGTGCTAGGGGTGACCTAACGTATGGCTATACGATATAGGTGAAGGGGGAATTTAACCAAGAATGTTTTCCCGGTTTCGGACCTGTGTCAGACAGATGACCGGAGGGGGAAAGCTCCATGTTCTTATAGTTAGAGGCATCCGACAAGTAAACGGACCATGTGTTCGGATTCGTCTCGTCGTTCTGAGCAACTTTCATGTATAAAACTTTTTCATCGGAGTTACGGATTATTTTCTATGATTTTTCAAAGTTTTAACAATATTCTGAAATTATTATTAATTCGAAATAAAAGGAGAAATTGCTATGTGCACCCAGCAGGGTGCACACAGCAGGGCCACCGGAGGCTGATAGTAGGTCCAGGGGTCCCTGTTGACTCAGTCAACAGTGCAGTCAACAGTCAAATGTTGACTGTTGACTGGTCAAAATTGTAGATGCGGCCCAGGTGTCATTCACACATATCTTGCATTTTCTTTTTAAGTGGATATTTAGAGGGGGTCCACCTGTCATTTGCACTATACCTAACCACTGATTAGACTAACTAGTAGGAGTACTAGTTAGCTAACGGAGAGCCGGCCGGCCACCACACACATAACACGCACACACACACAATGCTAGGGTTAAGAAAAGATAGCATTTTGTGATTTTGGTAGGATTTAAACCATGTATCAAATGAATTTGGTCCAGTGGAGTAATATGAAGTTTGTCAAGTGTACATCCTACTCATATTTATTTTTGGCCTATTAGTAGTTGTTTAACCGCTATTAGAGGCTGTCTAGAGGGTTAGTCAATGTAGATATTGAAAAGCTAACTAGTAGTACAGTAAGCAGCAGCAGTTAGCGCAGCAGCAGGGCAAGAGCTTCAGCAGAAACAGTGCGGGCAGGCGCAGGGGCGTGCGCGGAATGGCAAGCAGGGTCGGGCGCGGCCGGGAGTGATGGGCGCGGCGTCGGGCGAGCAGCAGGCGACGGAGGCGGGCGCATCCAGGCGGCAATAGCAATAGTAAAGCAACACTAGTAGCAGCAGAGCAAAGGAGCAATGGCGGCAGCACAACGGCAGTACAAGAGCGGAGGCAGTAGCAAGCAGCGCAGCCACAATGGTTGGTGAGCAACCGCGGCGAGGACGCGTGCGGGCGCGCGCGCACAGCAGCGGCAGCAACAACGCATGAGCAGCAGCAGTACACACGTACGTACGCGTACACGCGAGCTCGGACGAGCTCGGGGACGGAGGCTACCGCAACGAATCGAGGGGGCAAGCAGGGGGGAATAGAGGAGGGGCTCACATAGAGCTCGTGGGCACGGTCGACGAAGGCCGGGGTGGACCGAAGCCGTGGCAAACTGTTAGAGTAGTCCTTACGGTATACGACTTCTAGTCCAAGTCAGTTTTGTACCCCTACCCCAAGTCGGTTTGTACCCTCTTATATACTCTTGTATGCCGCACCAAATAAATCAATAAGCAACAATTTTATTCAGCCTTCATGGTATCAGATACCGGTCCCAGGTTCTAGGGTATGGCTCCGCCTACGCCGCCGCCGCCGCCTGGCTACTTCGAGCGCCGGGCCGCGCTCATCGCCAAGGCTGCCAACGCCGTGACCGCTTATCTCTCGGCCCTCACGATAGCTCCACAAAACTACCCTACACCCATCCTCGCTGCACCAATATCTCTTGCCGACACAATCTCCGATGTCAGCCCCTACATCCCCATAGTTCTTGATCTCGCTGCCCACAACTACTACCATTGGAGACATCTCTTCGATCTCCATCTCGACCGCTGCAACCTGCGCTCGCATGTCGCCGCCAACTGTCTTCCCCGCCCCGACGATCTACAATGGTTGAAGACGATCTCGCGATCGTCCAGTGGCTCTACACCCGCATCACCACCGAAATCTTCAACATGATCGATCATGACGGCGCCACCGCTGCCAACATCTGGCACTCCCTCCGTCAGCTCTTCCAAAGCAACACCGACGCTCAGAAAAACGCTCTCCACACCGAGCTTCGCAATATGGTGCAAGGAGACGCCCCGATGAACCTGTTCTGCCAACGCGTTAAGACCATTGGTGATGAGCTCCGCGAACTCGGCGATACAGTCAGTGACTCACAGCTAATCAACATCGTTGTTGTCGGCCTTAGAAAAGACTTTGACAAGCAAGCCTCGTTCATACCGATGATACGGCCTCCTCCTACCTTCGCTGAAGTTCGTTCCCTACTACAACTCGCGGCGGAAACACAAGCTCGCAAGGACTCTCGCCCCAAGGTCTTTCATGCTGTGGCTCGTCCTCCTCTGTCGTCTACACCAGCGTCGCCTTCCATGCTGGCTCCTGCCGCCGGGCCGTCCACATCGTCATCTGCTCAACCGCCCCCAGGCTGGCGCCCTAGTCCTAACTACCGTGGCAAAAACCCTATCTACAGGCCACCGTCGACTCGTTCGGTTCCGCCTACGACATCACCAGCACCGAGTCCTGCAACACCCACCAGTGCTCCATCTGCGGTTTCATGGCGGCCTCCTCATGATCCTTGGACGGGGCTCGTTCAGGCATGGCCCATGACCTAGTCCGCTCCGTCCGCCCTCGGTGCTCCGCCGGCATACTCAGGCCAAGATCACTCGCTTCAATAGCTCCAGTGATCTTTATTCTCTTAATGGAGTTCCTGCCGCCACCCCTCCAACATCCATGCTGGCCTCCGTCGATCTATGGCATCGTCGCTTAGGCCATCCCAACCCTGCTGTCTTAGCTTCTATGCTTAGTGAATTTACCATACCATGTAATAGGGACTCTCATAATTTTGTGTTTTGTGAGTCATGTCAATTAGGCAAACATGTATGTCTTCTCTTTAGTTCCTCTAGCTCTTGTAGCACTTATCCCTTTGAATTAATACATTGTGATTTATGGACCTCTCCCATTGCAAGTGTTTTGGGTTTTAAATACTACCTTGTTATCCTAGATGATTTCACCCACTTTGTCTGGACTTTTCCTCCACGCAACAAATCCGAGGTCCATTCTCTCTTTCTTAATTTTCAATGCTATGTGTCTATTCACTTCTTCCTCCCAATTCACTTTATCCAATGTGACAATGGTTGCGAGTTTGATAACATGAAAAATCGTACTTTCTTCTTACAACATGGCATCTTGCTAAAGTTCTCCTGTCCCTACACATCCCCTCAAAATGGTAAAGCCGAACTTTCTCTTTGCACCCTCAATGATATCGTTCCCACTCTCCTCATTCAATCATCTATGCCTCCCAAGTTTTGGGCTGAAGCCCTACACATGGCCACCTTCCTTCTAAATATTCGCCCTTCTAAAACTAAACCCAACACTACTCCCTATTATTCCCTCTTTCTTTCCCATCCCGACTACTCTGCGGTTCGTGTTTTCGGTTGTCCCTGTTTTCCCAATGCCTTCGCCACTTCTGCAAATAAATTATCACGACGATCTATCCCATGTGCCTTTCTTGGCTTCTCTGACCTTCACACCGGACAAGTTCATGTCTCTCGTCATGTCACGTTTGCTGAGCACATTTTTCCTTTCTCACGACGCACTACTACACCATCAAACACCCCCTCTCCCCGTCCTTTCCAACTATATACTCCCCTACCTGCTGAACACAACACACCACCACCACCATTAACACCCGCCATAGCCGATACCAACCCTACCCTCACCCCACCCGAGATGTCCCCAACACCTCCGACCCCTACTCCCTCCCCACCACCCCTGGCCCCTACTCCCACTCCATCACCCAGCCCTACTCCTTCGTCCAACTCTTCCGCTGCGCCGGACTCACACGTACCCACCATACCCCCTCATGCTATTCCTACAGCAGCCCCGATTAATGATCATCGCATGCGTACTAGGGCCAAATCAGGATTTCATCAACCCCAAAACCGCCTAAACCTTCATACCTCCGTATCTCTCACTTCCCTCCCAAAGAATTACAAAACTGCTCTACTTGATCCCAACTGGGCCGCTGCCATGCAAGAAGAATATGATGCTTTACTTCAAAACAACACCTGGCAACTTGTTCCTCGTCCTCCCAATAGAAATATTGTTTCTGGCAAATGGATTTTTCGCCAAAAGTTCCACTCCGATGGGATCCTCTCACGATATAAAGCCAGGTGGGTTTGTCGTGGCTTTTCTCAGCAACAATGAATTGATTATGAAGAAACCTTTTCTCCTGTTGTTAAACCTAGAACCATTAGCACCATTCTTAGTGTTGTTGTCTCCTCTTCCTGGCCTATTCACCAACTTGATGTTAAAAATGCTTTCCTCCATGGTTCCCTTCAAGAAACTGTCTACTGCCAGCAACCTCTGGGTTTTGAAAATCCATCCTTTCCAAATCATGTATGTCTTCTTCAGAAATCTCTCTACGGTCTTAAACAGGCCCCATGAGCTTGGTTTCAATGCTTCTCCTCCTTCATCCAAACAATAGGCTTCACTCCATCTCTCTCCGACACCTCTCTTTTTGTGTATCATCAAACTTCTGACACTGCCTATTTACTTCTTTATGTAGATGATATAATTCTTACCGCATCCTCTCAAAAGTTCTTAGATCATATTGTCTCTCTTCTTAGGTCTGAATTTTCTATGACTGACCGAGGACTCCTTCATCATTTCTTAGGCATTGCTGTTGTTCGAGATTCCTCCAGCCTTTTTCTTACCTAATGCCAGTATATTCTTGATCTTCTTAATTGTGCTGGTATGTGTCGGGGGTTTGGTGCGACATATGCCAACGGATGGCTTATCATGGTGGGGGCGAGTAGAACGTCGCCGGTGCCTGGAAGCGGGATGAGGCGAAGACATGCACGCCGGCGAATCTTACCCAGCTTCGGGGCTCTCTGGGGAGATAATACCCATACTGCTGCTCTGCGGGGTCTCCGCATGATCACTATGGCAAAGTGCTTACACGGTTGCTCCTTGAGCTGTTTTCTGGTGGTGGGAGAGGGCAAGACTAGCTCTCTCCCTCCTATATGATTTGGTCTAGAGCTAATGGGTTCCAACCCTTTGCATGGGTGCCCTGGGGGGTTTACATAGGCCTACCCCCAGGGGTACAATGGTAATCCGGCTGGGTGCGGGCCCAGCCGTCAGTGTCTCTGGCCTCCGTCTACTCTGCTGACTGCTGGGGCCCGCCGACTGGCCGGGTACGGAGCCGACAGGCCGCGTCCGCCGCGGGTGGGTCTTGCCGGCTGCTGATTACTATAGCCGTACTTCTAATGACGCGGGCTTGATCATGAGGTCGTGGCAACAGCCCCGCCGCCTGGCGGGCGATCACTGTTGCCACTCCCCATCTCATCTTGATTAATGGCGCGTGGGCCCCGGGGGAGGGCTCGGCCGACTCCCTCGGGCCGACTCCCGACGGGTCTGACTGGTGGTTCTCCCGCCGTCTCCCAAGGTCTCACTGACTGGTGGGCCCTGCTGCCTCCAAGCCGTACAGGCAAGCCGTCGTGGGTGCAAGATTTGGCCCTGCAGTGCTGATGTTAGGGCCGGCATGGCAACAGTGCCACACCGCACGGAGATCCTCCGGGGTACGGCATGCTGTGGCCATGCCTGCCCTTGGTGAGGGGCGGGGGTGGGCTTTGCTGTAGCCACGCCCCTGCCTCGTCCCCTTTGATGAGGTCATGGGGTTTGTTGGAGTCGCAGGCCGACTCCCCAAAGCCGGCTTCTCCAGAAGTCGTACCTGGGACTCGGCCGTGAGCGGGCAGTCGGCCGCCTTGCCGTCGACTCCTCGGGAGGCGGCTCTTTGTCCTGGGGTCTTGAGGGGCGCAGCCTGCCCCGATGTCTTGAAAGGTTATGGGACTCGGGTTGGCCTACCCGTGGCCCATTACTCCGACAGTAGTCCCCGAAGCTGGTGAGGCACCACGGACGATCGGTCGAGAAGCCTCAGCAGTTTCTCTTTCCGGGTACTCAACACATGGTCTTTGATTGACTTCTGCCGGGCCGACTAGAAGGAGTCGGACTTGCTCAACTCGGACTCACTCAATTCCGACTCGCTCAGTATTTCGAACATCGCGGAGGGATTTAAGTGGCGTGCTAGCTAAGTCTCCAGGCCGCCGCCCGTTTTTGGCCTGTCACGCGAGGGCACGTGGCTAGGCCGTCCTGCCATCCTACGCGCGTGACGGGATAGGCCCATAGGCGGGGCCCGCCACTACCGCGCCTCGGCGCCCGAGCGGATCCGTTGCAACCCCGGTGGACGGTTGGGATTCCGGTGGAGTTACTGCGCGCAGTAACTTTATCGTGGATCGTGGCGGTCATGGGGTTGTGGGCGCAGTAAATCCCCATGTCCGCCCCCTCGGCTTCGCAGCCCACGAGGCTATAAGTAGGGGGAAGAGGGGGGCACGTGCGCCCCTCCTTCCCACTACTCCTCGTTCTCTTCCTCCTTGCTGCTCCTCGCTCTCCTCCTTCCTCTTCTCTTCTTTGCTCCGCCGCACGCCCAAGCTCCGGCGAACGCTACGGCGACAGCTCGCGATGAGTTCTTCCTCCGCCGCTGCGGCTCCCCCAGTGCACTCCGGCACCTGGGACGGCTCCGAAGTTCATGAAGACCACATTGAGTTCCTCCGCCGGACCCGCCTGCTTCCCGGCGAGGATCGCGTGCAGGTGCGTCTTGCGCCGAAGGGGGAAATTTCCCCCGCACCGCAGGAGGGAGAGCGGATCATCTTCCACTCGCACTGCCTGCGCGGGCTGGGGCTGCCTGCGAGCAGTTTCTTCCGGTCCTTCCTAGAGTTCTACGGCCTCCAGCCGCACCACCTCACCCCCAACGCAGTGGTGGTGCTGTCCGCCTTCGTGGCCATGTGCGAAGGCTTCCTCGGAGTCCTCCCCACCCTCGAGCTCTGGGGGGAGTTCTTCTTCTCCAAGCTCGGCACCCAGGCTACGGGCGTGCCGGGCCAGTGCGGCGCTTTCATTGTCGTGCGAAGGTCGGGGGCCGACAATCCCTTCCCCTCCATCTCGCTGATCAAGTCGGTGAAGATGTGGCAGAGATCCTACTTCTACGTCAAGAACGCCTCCGCGAGGGGAGACTGGGTCAACTTGCCGGCTTTCAAAGCCGGCCCGCCGGCTGGGCGACTGCCCAACTGGTCGTACCGGGCCAAGTCGCTGACGCCTGCGGGAGCCGGCGCCATCACGCGACTCCGAGTGCTGACGCAGTCGGAGGGTCTGACTGGTCCGGATCTGCTGGCCGCCTTCGTTTCGCGCAGAGTTCTCCCACTCCAAGGCCGCCCTCATATGATATGCCAGATGAGCAGGCGCCACGACCCGAGTCAGATGTGCACCAAGGACATGCCTCACGAAGAGGTGGCCTTCATGGTGAACTACATCTCGGACAGCAGGCTCCTGGAGGACTGGCGATTCGGCAAGGAGCCGTACTCTCGCGCCAACCCCCCGCCCGTGGTGAGTCGCCTTTCTTTTCTTTCTTTGGATTGTCTTCTTCTTGCCGAGTTTTGTTTTGACCAGTCGGCTTTGGTTAGAATCCCCTCCTTCACCCACTAGCCGGCACCTCGGGGCCGACCCGCGAGTTCCTCGCCGACCGGGCAGAGAGCGATGTCGACAACCCCAATCTGGGGGCGGCGGCTCTGGAAGATGATGCCGAGGGAGGAAACAAACATCGGGCGACTTCAGGCCTTCGCCCACTTTCACCGACAGGCCTGACGACGACGCCGAGGAAGAAGTCGCCCCTCGCCATCGGCCAGGAGCCAGCTAGCCTGGCACGGGTTCTTCTGCCGCGTCGTGCGCTCCAGGCGGCGGGAAGAAGCACTGGGCCGTGCTGAGCTTGTTCGGCAGTCGGCTGAAGAAGCCCAAGGGTTCGGCTGCGGCGACTCGGTGGGACGAGGCGGCCGCGAAGGCCATCCACTTCCGTAAGGAAGTGAAGAAGCCGCCGTTGGTCTCCGCGTAAGTATTCTCTCTTCAAAGTTTTATTCTTTCTTCATGATTTGTCTAAGTCTCTGCTTGCCCCTCTTGCTTCAGGGCTCCCCTCTCTCTTGAGAGGGTCACCGCCGCCTCCGTCATGGGGTCAGCGGAGAGGTCCGCCACCACTCGGCGGATTGACCCCGCTGCTAACCTCCGGGAGGCGACGGAGCGGAATGCGCAGGAGAAGCGCAATGAAGAAAAGGCCCTCTGCCTGGAGAAGGCAGAGGCCGACAGGGCGGAGGCCTCCGCTAAGAAAAAACTAGCGGAGGCCGAAGTCGCCGCCGCCGTGAAGCAGCAGGCTGAGGAAGCCGCACGCCGCCAGTCGGCAGTGCTCGTCACCCCGTTGAACTCTATGCCGCCGCCTCCAGAGTTCACGGGGCAGACTGGGGAAGCCGGCGGGGAGAACCCCGTCGTGGAGGGGGAGGGCGGCGACACCTGTACGCCGGATGCGAACGTTCCGCCGCCGCCTCCGCTGCCGTCAGAAGGTGCGCAGGGCGAGCAGCTGGCGGGCCCTCCGGTGCCGCCGACCGAAGACGAGGCCGTGGCATGGCTACTCCTCCAAGTCGGCTCGCCGGCGACCTTCGGCGCCCCGTCCCCTGGAAACCGGCACTGCCAGCTCGGCGATCCCAGACGCCGAGGCGACGAGCGCCGCGCCCATTGGGTGGGTGCGAGGCGGCGGCACAGGGCCGCTGGACCAGGCGCTTCTGGACGTCCAGGTGAAGCTTCGTGCCGAAGGCGACGCTCTCCAGAATTGCACCAAGGCGTACCTAGCGTCGCGGGCAGCCGTCCGGGTATGTTTTTCCTTTTGGCCTTTGTTTTTCTTGTTCCTCTCTGTGGGGGAGCGCCAGCGCACCCACTGGGTGTAGTCCCTGAGTTTCAGGCTGGCTGCTGAGCAGGCAGCCCGGAACTCCAATTGATGAACTTTGGGTATTAACTTTTTGTCTAAAACGTTCGTCGCAGGATTACCACAACCCCCGCGTCACTGCCTTCAACCGTAACGTTGAAGAGCTGGGAAAGCGGACCGCCGATTTGTCGGAGAGCCGGAGTAAGTCCTTTTCCTTCTTCGCGGGGGCGTGCTGAGCAGTCGGGCCGGATCTCCCCGGCGACCTTCTTTACTGGTGGCTTGACGCCTTCTTTCTTTCTTCTTCTCAGGGGCCAACGTTGCTCTTCAACAGCAGCTGAGCGACGCCAACTCCGCTTTGCGCGCCAAAGAGGAGGAGTGCAGCAAGCTCACCATGGAGTGCGATCTGCTGGCCACTCAATTGGCAGAGCAGAAGGAGCTGCTTGTGAAGTCGCAGAGGGAGGCGGAGGAGACGGAAACCGCCCTCTTGGCCGAGTTCACGAGCAAGCGCTCCTCCTGGTCTGACAAGGAGGCGCTGCTGTCCTCCGGCTTCCACGAGATTGAAGACATCTTTGATGATGAGCCTCTTTATTTTCTTTCTTCGAGCTGTCGATTTAAGTCGTGCCGACTTCTAGTTTTTGACTAGCTTCTTCGTTTCTTCGCGTCTTCACAGACTTCTTCCCTGGGCAGTCACAGGCCGCCATCCAAGCCATCGAGGCTGACCGTGAAGGTCGGAGGGCGGAGGGTGCAGAGATTGCCGCCGATGCCCCCCGAACTCTTGACGAGCACATCCTGAGCATCGAGGCTCGCCTCCGGCCGGCTCACCGGATGCTGCGCCGGCTTCAGCGTGTCGGTGCCCAAGCGATTGCCGCCCTGTGGCCGGATATGCAGGCTCCGCGCACCCCCAGCCTGACGGCCGACTGGCTGGAGGTCGCGGCTGGTCGTCTTGAGGCCTGGAAGGGCTCTTCGGCCTAAGCTGGAGCACGCCGGGCCTTGGAGTTCATCAAGGCATGGTATCCGGGGCTGGACCTAGACCGGCTGGCCACGCTTCGGTCGGAGGCCCAGCCGGAGCTGGAGGTCGCGGAAGACGCCCTCGTCAAGCGTGCTGCGGCGATCGCCGAGTACACCGACACCAGCATCTTCGTCCCCGAGCGGTCTGAAGATGGCGAGGAGGTACCGCCGGAGTGGTTTGGGATGAACCCAGACTACGGCGAGGACTCGGCGGAGGTGATTGGCTCCACCGTCGAGGAAGAGGGCGAGGCGGAGGACGGAGGCGAGGTGGAGGCACCAGAAGACGGAGCAGACGGCCAGCCTCAGCTCGACCGTGCCTCTAGCAATGAGCCGCGTGCAACCGACCCGACTGCTGCCGGAGGCGATCAAGCCGAGACTAGCCAGCCGGCCGCCCCGACGCCTGGCGCTGGCGCCTCCTCCGACCCTCCGAGTCCGTCTACTGCTTCCTAAGCTGCCGCTATATCTTTGTTTTGTCTGCTTCAATAGTCTTTGAAGAACTTTGTTAATTCGCACAGTTCCACCCGCGGGGTGTATTTTGAACCTCTACTCGACAATTCGGCCAAGGGCCTATGTTATGTAAATATATATATCTATCTTTTCTTGCTCATTGCTTTTTTGGCTTTTTTCCTTTGCCGCTTTCTCTTAGTTGCCTTCCTTGCCAATCGGACAGCCGCTCTGCAGACTGTCGCTGGATCAAGTGCTAGGCTACTTTGGGAAAGCAAGTACTTAGCCATTTTCAAGATTTTTTGAGCAAGTTAGATAGAAGACAGCAATCCGACTATCCGAGAGTCGGTTTGCGAGAAAGGCTGGAAGCTGTCTTGAGGTATGTTTTATGCTTTGAGTCCTTAGCCATTTTTCATGCGAATGCCCATTCTACCTTACTGCTGCCCACCGTATAGTCGCTCTGCGAGCTGCGGCTTCTGACAGGAGACGGTTTAGGCATTTACACACTACTTGTCCGACTGCAGGAATCATTTCATAGTGCAAGGCGGCAAGTCCCCGGGCCGACTTGTCGAGCTCGGTGCCAAAAGACATAAAAAGGAGTAACATACTCACAGTCATAATTTTTATCATACAGACAAAAGAGGGCAGTCCCCAAGCTCGCCTCGGGGGGCCCGAAGTCTTGGTACTTTAATACAAAAGGTAGCGTGGTACATACTGCATCAACAGTAAAATCTTCGGAGGAGATTTGCATTCCATGGCCGCTCTATCTCCTTGTCGGAGTCGTCCCTCTTGTGTGCTCGGGGCTTCTGAGCGTCGATCAGGTAGTAGGAATCGTTGCCCAGTACTTTGCTGATGATGAAAGGGCCTTCCCAAGGCGCCGACAGCTTGTGCTGGCCGGCTGTTCGCTGGATCAGCCGGAGCACAAGGTCGCCTTCTTGGAAAGATCTTGGCCTGACCTTCCTGTTGTGGTATCGGCGCAGGCTCTGCTGGTAGATGCTGGACCGGCTGAGTGCCAACAGCCGGCCCTCTTCCAGCAGATCGACGCAGTCTTGTCATGCTTCTTCTGCTTCCTCCTTGGTGTACATGGTGACTCGTAGGGAGTCGAACTCTATGTCCATTGGGATGACGGCTTCTGCACCATAGACGAGGAAGAAGGGCGTGAAGCCGGTTGACTTGTTTGGAATCGTGCGCAGACTCCAGAGGACGGCTGGCAGCTCATCAAGCCAACAGCCAGCCGAGTGCTCTAGAGTCTCGATCAACCGAGGCTTGATGCCAGACAGGATGAGGCCGTTTGCTCGCTCCACTTGGCCGTTTGACTGCGGATGGGCGACGGACGCTAGGTCCAGTCGGATGCCCTGTGTTGCGCAGAAACGGGCCAAGGCGCCTTTGGCGAAATTTGTGCCGTTGTCGGTGATGATGCTATGTGGTATGCCGTACCGAATTGTGATATCGGAGATGAAAGTTACGGCAGTCGGACCGTTCAGCTTCTTGATTGGCTTTGCTTCTATCCACTTGGTGAACTTGTTCACTGCGACAAGTAAGTGAGTTAAACCACCTCGTGCTGTTTTGAATGGTCCCACCATGTCTAGACCCCTAACTATGAAAGGCCAGGCAATGGGGATGGTCTTGAGTGCAGAAGCTGGCTGGTGCGGCTTGGAGCTGAACTTCTGACACCCTTTGCATTTTTGGACCAGCTCCTTGGCCTCTTCCAAGGCAGTTGGCCAGAAGAAACCGTGCCGAAAGGCTTTGGCGACGAGTGCTCTTGAAGCCGCATGGTGGCCGCACACGCCTTGATGGATGTCTTTGAGAATCGCTTGGCCTTGCTCTGGCTCTATGTAGCGCTGGTAGACACCAGTGACGCTGCGCCTGACTAGCTCTCTGTTGACTATGGTGTAGGCTGCCGCCCGACGTTGTATTTGCCGAGCTGAAGTTTCATCCGTCGGCAGCTCTTTGTTCACCAGGAATTTGAGGATGGGCTGGGCCCATGAGGGTGCTCCTACTTCTTCGACTGCCAGAACTGTGACTTGGACGAGGGCGGTTGGGCTGGGAGGCGGCGGGTTGGAGTCAACAGCCGCTTGCTGGGTTGTTGAAGTCCCCAGGCCGACTGGCGCGGTCCTTGGGCCGAGTTCTGGAGTCTTCGAGTCCGCCACCGCAGTGCCCGGGCCGGATTTGGCTGTGGCAGCTTTGGGGTCTTCTGCCAAAATCCTCGTTCCGGCTGCCGGAGCTCTGGAGTCGGATCCGACGTCTTCGGGAGGAGCTGGCACAAAAATGGAGTCTGATTCTGGTGAAGGCTTGACGGACAGCTTGAGGAGGCGTTGAAGGGCGACACCAGATGGAATTGCTTGGCGGGTAGAGCCGATTCGTGCTAATGCATCTGCTTGGTCGTTGTCATTCCTTGGCACATGGAGGAACTCGCACCCTTCGAAATACCCGCTGAGTTGCTGCACGAGGAAACGGTAGCTCGCCATGTTTGCATCTTTTGCGTCCCAGTCGCCAGATGATTGCTGGACCACTAAGTCCGAGTCGCCATAACACAAAATCCGGCGGATGCCAAGCTCTTTGGCAAGCCGGAGCCCGTGAATGAGCGCCTCGTACTCAGCGATGTTATTGGAGGCGGCAAAGTGGATTTGCAGCACATACTTGAGCTTGTCGCCTTTGGGAGAGGTGAGGATGACGCCGGCTCCCAAGCCAGTGCGCATCTTGGAGCCGTCGAAATGCATCCGCCAATGTGTGGAATCCGGTGCTGGAGGTAGGTACTGGGTCTCGGCCCAGTCGACGAGGAAGTCGGCCAGTGCTTGTGACTTGATGGCGGTGTGGGGCTGGTAGTGGATGGTGTAAGGAGCCAGCTCTATGGCCCACTTGGCCACTCGGCCAGAAACATCTCGGCTACCAATGATCTCGGCAAGCGGGGCCGTGCAGACCACCGTGATTGGATGCTCTTGAAAGTAAGGCTTCAATTTCTTGGCAGCAAAGTGTACGCCATAGCACATCTTCTGGTAGTGGGGGTAGTTCTGCTTGGAGGTCGACAGTACCTCGCTCAACTAATATACTGGTCTCTGGACAGGCAGCGCCTTGCCTTCCTCCTTGCGCTCCACTACAATGACTGTGCTGACTACTCGGCTGGTGGCAGCGACGTACAGGAGCATAGGTTCCTTGGGAGTCGGAGCCACCAGGACGGGTGGAGTAGTCAGCATCTTCTTCAACTGGTGAAAAGCTTCGTCCGCCTTATGGTTCCACTTGAAAAAAGTGGTCTTCTTCATGAGTTGGTATGAGGGGAGAGCCTTCTCGCCCAGCCGACTGATGAATCGGCTGATGGACGCTAAGCACCCGGTGAACTTCTGCACATCCAGCAGTCGGCTGGGTACCTCCATTCTCTCAATGGCCTTGATTTTTACTGGGTTGCATTCTATGCCGCGTTCAGAGACCAGGAAACCTAGCAGCTGGCCGGCTGGTACTCCGAAGACACACTTCTCGGGGTTGAGCTTGATCTGGAACCGGCGCAGGTTCTCAAAAGTCTCCTTGAGGTCTTCCAGCAGTGTCCCACGCTTTTCCGTCTTCACCACCACGTCGTCCACGTAAACATGGGCGTTCCTGCCGAGCTGCTTGAGGAGGCACTTCTGCATGCAACGCTGAAAGGTGGCGCCGGCATTCCTTAAGCCGAACGTCCTGGTGAGGTAGCAGAAGGCTCCAAATGGCGTGATGAAGGCGGTCTTCAGTCTGTCAGCCGGGCTCAGCTTGATCTTGTGATATCCTGAGTATGCATCCAAAAAACTCAACAGCTCGCATCCGGCTGTGTAGTCTATCACCTGATCGATTCTTGGTAGAGCAAACGGGTCCTTGGGGCAGGCCTTGTTGAGGCTTGTGTAGTCAATACACATTCACCACTGCTTGTTCTTCTTTAGTACCAGGACCGGATTTGCTAGCCATTCTGGAAAGAACACTTCCATAATGTAGCCGGCTGCTAGGAGTCGGGCTATCTCTTCTCCGACAACTCTTCTCTTCTCTTCTGATAGGCGGCGCAGGGGCTGCCTGACCGTCTTTGCATCAGATCGGACATCTACTTGTGCTCGGTGAATTCCGTTGGTACACCTGGCATGTCTTTGGGGGACCATGCGAAGATGTCCCAATTCTCACGGAGGAAATCGACGAGCTCGCCTTCCTATTTGCTGTCGAGGTTTGCACCTACGACAGCGTACCTCTCTGGGTGCTCCGGATCCAAGGGTATCTTCTTTGTCTCTTTGGTCGGTTTGAACGAACCTTCAGCCTCCGACTCCTTCGGGTTGGGTGATACCTCTGGCTGCTTGCCGGCCATCGCCACAACTTGCTCAAGGAGCCGCTTCTCGGCCGTGATTACCAGGGACTCGGCCAGCCGACTGCTCTCAGCCGCGCAAGCAGACGACTTCCGGTAGTCGCCGGCCACAGTCGGAATTCCCCTGGAACTGGGCATCTTTATCTTGAGGTAGGCGTAGTGGGGGATCGCCATGAACTTGTCCAAGGCGGGTCGGCTGAGTAGCGCATGGTATGGGCTCTCGAGGTCCACCACCTCAAACCAAACGGGCTCTCTACGGAAGTGATCTTTGTCCCCAAAGAGGACGTCCATCAGGATCTTGCCGATTGGCGAGCAGGAAAGCCCAGGAACAATGCCGTGGAAAACAGTTCGGCTGTTCTGAAGCTGTCTTTGCTTGATCCCTAACTTCTCCATGGTGTCCTTGTACAGTATATTGATGTTGCTGCCCCGTCTATCAGAACTCGCGAGAAACACGCGGCTCGTTTGTCCGTAGCAAAGGTGGCGTCCAGGACCAAGGCGTAGGAGCCCGGACTCGGCATCACCTCTGGGTGGTCAGCGCTGCTCCAGCTGATGGGCTTCTCAGACCAGTGCATGAACTCTTGCTTCTCTGACGCTACCGCATTCACCTCTTGTCGCTGCAGCCGCCTACTGCGTCGATCATCAGCCACACTGGTGAACACCACATAGGCTCCATGCTCGTCAGGGTATTCGTCTTGTACTGCGCCGACTGGCCTGACAGCCGGCTGCTGAGGCGGAGGCGGCTGCCCAGCAGACGGGGGAGGCAGGAGGCCATCTCCCTTGGTGATCCTGGTGAGCCAGTGGCACTTCCGGGTGGTGTGATTCGGCGGCTTTGCGCCGCTGTGGAACTTGCAAGGTCCATCCAAGGTATGCTCATAGGAGAAGGCCGGCAACCAGTTTGGCTTGCCGCCTTTCTGTCGCTTGGGCGGGGGCTGCTCTTCTGGCTGCTGGGCTTCAACAATCGCGACCTGCCGGCTGCTGGAAGCTGGCTGCGGGGCCTTGCGCTTGTTGTTGCCCTGCTATTGTTGCCGGCCGGCGTCTGCCGCCGGAGTTCTTGGAGCTTGAGGAGCCACTTTGCGAGTTGTGCTGATTTGAGTTTCCGCCTTCATGGAGGAGTCGGCCGTGGCATACTTGTCCGCTATGATCAGCAGCTCGTCGAGGGTTTCTGGCTCGTCGCAAAGGAGCTTGTGCTTGAGGAGGGTGCCTTCCCTTCACCCGGCTGTAAAGTACTCGATAGCCTGCACCTCGTGCACACCCTCGCAGGAGTTGCGGAGCTCGGCCCAACGCGTGAGGTAATCACGAGTAGACTCGTCGGGGCCTTGCACGCACAAGGAGAGCTGACGAGGCTTGGGAGGATGCTTGTATGTGCTGGTGAAGTTGGGGACGAACACTTCGGTGAAGTCGACCCAACTGTTGATGCTGCGGGGCTTTAGGCTGTTCAGCCCTATCTGGGCCGTGCCCTGGAGCATGAGAGGAACGTACTTTATGGCGACACGCTTGTTGCCGTTTGCTATGCTGACAGTCGTGGAGTAGTCGACTAGCCAGTCTTCCGGCTACACGGAGCCGGTATACTTGGGCGTGTCTCTTGGGAGCGTGAACCCTCTGGGAAAGGGCTCGTCCCGAATGCGGGGCCCAAAACAAGGCGGACCCAGCTCGTCTTCTTCTTCAAGTGCTAAGGATCGGTGGAGTCGGTCGATCCGATGGCGGGCGTCGTTCTCTCCAACTCCCTCTCGGCGGCCAAGGCGATCACCGAGAGTCGGATGGTCAACAGGCGGCGGGGAGACTCGCCTCTCCTTGCGGGGAGGGGGAGGCGGACAGTCGTCCCGTAGTTCCACTGCCCTTGGGCGGCCGTCTCGGTCGCGCTCTATGGTAATGCGAGTCCAACTGTGGCTGACAATCGGCTCCTTGTCTCTTCTTCCTCGGCCGCCACCAGTCGGCGTCCGAGACATCGCGCCTTGGTCTCGGTGAAGGTTGTCATTGGGCCATTGAGGTGCCTCCGCACGGTAGCCGGCCTCATTCTGCGCGGCGGCCGCGTCGAGAAGCCGTTGGACTCGCTCCATCATGAGGCGGCATTATTCGCCCTCGAAATTGTCCAGCTCATCCGCCGCTGCCTGGGCGGCTCGGATGTTCTCTGCTGGTGTAGCGTACATAGGGCGGCTTGCCCCAAACAGGTTGGCGATGGCTACGCCGCGCTGCCGGACCGCGCCAAGGCGGCTGGGCTCCGTCGGGGCCGGTGAGCCGCCGACGATGCGATCCATCTCCCGCTGGTAGGCTTCTGACAAGTGCCTCATGCTGGCCA
Source organism: Triticum dicoccoides (assembly GCF_002162155.2). Classification (NCBI taxonomy): domain Eukaryota; kingdom Viridiplantae; phylum Streptophyta; class Magnoliopsida; order Poales; family Poaceae; genus Triticum; species Triticum dicoccoides. The sequence goes on from NC_041388.1 coordinate 510,992,345, forward strand.
GCTTCTTCGCGCCTTCAACGAGCTGAAGGCGGCGCGCCTCCAATGTCTCTGCGTCAGCGTCTTCCGGAATGGGCGCAGTTAGGTCTTGCAGCGCCGCGCCGAGTGAGTCGGGTGCTCCTCGCCGGGAACTCGTCATGACTGATGAGTAGCACCTCAGTTATGGTGCTTCCATCGCTCTCTGCGTGGGGGAGAGGTTCGTCGTAGACCACCACGTTGGTGGGGAACGCGTCGAGCGACGCGGTGTCGGAGTAGACCAGCATTAGGTCAGTGGAGCCTATGGACTCCAGGTCTACGGCAGGCTCGCCGGAAACGTGGAGTTGATCGAGGAGGGCCGCGAGGAGGTTCTCGGGGCCGTCCGTGCTTGCATTGGATGCAAGTTCGTCGGAGAGGCGGACCTCGCTGATGAGTTCGGCCAAGCAGCTGACCGCGCAGGCAATCTCAATGCTGCTTAGCGCGTCGGTGCAAACTCCATCTGGCGTGCCTGGCTGGCTGCGCTCGCCAGGGAGGAAAAGGGTTCCCGTCCAGAAAAGATCTCCGGACGGCAGTGCACCAGGCCCCACGGTGGGCGCCAAATCTCGGGGGTTTGGTGCGACATATGCCAACGGATGGCTTATCATGGTGGGGGTGAGTAGAACGTCGCCGGTGCCTGGAAGCGGGATGAGGCGAAGACATGCACGCTGGCAAATCTTACCCAGCTTCGGGGCTCTCCGGGGAGATAATACCCCTACTGCTGCTCTGCGGGGTCTCCGCATGATCACTATGGCAAAGTGCTTACACGGCTGCTCCTTGAGTTGTTTTCTGGTGGTGGGAGATGGCAAGACTAGCTCTCTCCCTCCTATATGATTTGGTCTAGAGCTAATGGGTTCCATCCCTTTGCATGGGTGCCCTGGGGGTTTATATAGGCCTACCCCCCAGGGGTACAATGGTAATCCGGCTGGGCATGGGCCCATCCGTCAGTGTCTCTGGCCTCCGTCTTCTCTGCTGACCGCTGGGGCCCGCCGACTGGCGGGCCCCGCCGACTGGCCGGGTACGGAGCCGACAGGCCGCGTCCGCCGTGGGCGAGTCTTGCCGGCTGCTGATTACTGTAGCCGTACTTCTGATGACGCGGGCTTGATCATGAGGTCGTGGCAACAGCCCCGCTGTCTGGCGGGCGATCACTGTTGCCACTCCCCATCTCATCTTGATTAATGGCGCGTGGGCCCCGGGGGAGGGCTCGGCCGACTCCCCCGGGCCGACTCCCGACGGGTCCGACTGGTGGTTCTCCCGCCGTCTCCCGAGGTCTCACTGACTGGTGGGCCCTGCTGCCTCCAGGCCATACAGACAAGCCGTCGTGGGTGCAGGATTCGGCCCTGCGGTGCTGATGTCAGGGCCGGCATGGCAACAGTGCCACGCCACACGGAGATCCTCCGGGGTACGGCGTGCTGTGGCCATGCCTGCCCTTGGTGAGGGGCGGGGGTGGGCTTTGCTGTAGCCACGCCCCTGCCTCGTCCCCTTTGATGAGGTCATGGGGTTTGTTGGAGTCGCAGGCCGACTCCCCAAAGCCGGCTTCTCTGGAAGTCGTCCCTGGGACTCGGCCGTGAGCGGGCAGTCGGCCGCCTTGCCGTCGACTCCTCGGGAGGCGGCTCTTTGTCCTGGGGTCTTGAGGGGCGCAGCCTACCCCGATGTCTTGAAAGGTTATGGGACTCGGGTTGGCCTACCCGTGGCCCATTACTCTGACAGTATGCTTGACTGTCAATCATCTCGCACTCCTGTCGATACTAGTTATAAACTTTCGGCTACCGGTGAACCCTTTTCCGATCCTACTCTCTATCGTAGCCTAACAGGTGCTCTCCAATATCTCACCATTACTCATCCTGAAATCTCTTTTGCTGTTCAACAAGCATGTCTCTATATGCATGATCCCCGGGTTCCTCACTATAATCATGTTAAACGCATTCTTCGGTATCTAAAAGGAACTCTCAATCATGGTGTCCACCTCAATAATTCTTCTCCAAACTCGCTTACCGCATATTCTGATGCGGACTGGGCTGGTTGTCTTGACACTCGAAGGTCCACTTCCAGTTTTTGTGTTTTTCTTGGTAACAATTTGATTTCTTGGTCTTCGAAAAGACATGTTACAATCTCACGTTCGTCGGCCGAGGCTGAGTATCGCGCTGTGGCACATGCCGTTGCAGATACAATATGGATTCGGCAGTTACTCTCTGAGCTACACAGGCCTATTGAGCAGGCCACTATTGTCTACTGTGACAACATATCAGCAGTCTACATGACCGGCAATCCAGTTCAACACTGACGCACAAAGCATATTGAGATTGATATTCATTTTGTTCGTGAAAAGGTTGCTCTTGGTCAGGTTCGGGTGCTTCATGTTCCCTCTACGGCTCAGTTTGTTGACATTTTCACCAAGGCACTGTCTACTAAGCCGTTTCAAGATATATGTTTCAGTCTCAACGTCACCGAGCCTGCCGTTGAAACTGCGGGGGGATGTTAGAGTAGTCCTTATGGTATACGACTTCTAATCCAAGTCAGTTTTGTACCCCTACCCCAAGTCGGTTTGTACCCTCTTATATACTCTTGTATGCCGCACCAAATGAATCAATAAGCAATAGTTTTATTCAGCCTTCACAAACGACGTCGGACGCCGGCGATTTACCGATGAAGGTGTGCCCGATGCCGAGCGTACTGGGCGTCCTAGCTCGAGCCCTTCGGCGAGGGCGAAGGAGACGGTGATGGCAGAGCTCCTAGGTGTCTCCTCAGGCGCTGAGGTGGACAGTGGCCGCGGTGACGATGACGACCACGACCCGGGTGAGCTCTAAATCTGAATAGAGGCGCGAGGGGGGCGAACTAGACGACTAGGGTTTGTCCACTCGGTCGGGGAGGTCCTTATGCATCTCCAGGGGGCTCCGGATGGTCGACACGGCGACATCCGTGGCGTGGACGACCGTGTGCGCGGCCACGCCCAGACGCTGCCTCCTCCTGTACAGTAGGAAGGAGAAGGCCGTGGTGGGCTTGGGTCGAATGCACTGTAGCTATATAGGGCCCACCCACACAGTAGCTTATTAGGCCTTTTCCTGCTTATATTTATGGTTTTATATTTTGCTCACTATTTTGTATTTTGTTTTTGATCCAAATAAGTTTTGTTACGTAGGAAACTTGTCTCATAAATACTTTGCAATATCGTGGAACTATCCATGAAGTCTTATATAATTTTTGAAAGGCTTTATTTTCAGTTTGAATTTAAAGGATCCACTAAGTGTTGTTTGCCCAAATCAAAAATAGATAAGGGCAATTTTGAAGTTTCAAATTATGTCGGTCCCAACATGAATATTGATCAGGGGAATTTATACTAATATTCGAACATTTTATTTTTTTCCGCTCAAAGAAATAATAATTTCACTTGAAATTTTAATTTTAATTTGACTTCAATATTGGATAAGTGGCAAGCTGCATAGTAATCACGGTGACATGGCCACCATTGGGGGAAGGTTACTGTAGCATGATTCTCGGGGTGTTACATCATGTCTACATAGTTCTCGAACCCGTAGGGTCCACACGCTTAACGTTTAGTGACGATCGGTATTATGAGTTTATGTGTTTTGATGTACCGAAGGTAGTGGATATGATCACAAACATGACGAGGAGTCTCGAAATGGTCAAGACATAAATATCAATATATTGGAAGCCTATGTTTGGACATCGGAAGGGTTCCGAGTGAGTTCGGGCATTTACCAGAGTACCGAGGGGTTACCGGAACACCCCCGGGAGTTATTGGGCCCTAATGGGCTTTAGTGGGGAGAGAGAGGGGCGGCCAGGGCAGGCCACGTGCCCCCTCCCACTTGGGTTCGAATTGGACTAGGGAGGGGGCGGTGCCCCCCTTTCCTTCTCCCTCTCTCCTCCTTCCCTCTTCTCCTACTCCAACAAGGGAAAAGGGGAATCCTACTCCCACCGGGAGTAGGACTCCCCCCTTGGGTATGTCATAGAGGGCTAGCCCTCCCCCTCCTCCACTCCTTTATATACGGGGGAGGGGGCACACCATAGACACAGAAGTTGACAATTGTCTTAGCCGTGTGCGGTGCCCCCCTCCACAGATTTCCACCTCGGTCATATCGTTGTTGAGCTTAGGCGAAGCCCTGCATTTGTAACTTCATCATCACCATCACCACGCCGTCGTGCTGACAAAACTCTCCCTCGGCCTCAGCTGGATCTAGAGTACGAGGGACATCACCGAGCTGAACGTGTGCAGATCGTGGAGGTGTCGTGTGTTCGGTACTTGGATCGGTTGGATCGCGAAGACGTTCGACTACATCAATTGCGTTATTAAACGCTCCCGCTTTCGGTCTACAAGGGTACGTGGACACACTCTCCCCGCTCGTTTCTATGCATCACCTAGATAGATCTTGCGTGTGCGCAGGATTTTTTTTTGAAATACTACATTCCCAACAGTGGCATCCGAGCCAGGTCTATGCGTAGATGTTATATGCATGAGTAGAACACAAAGAGTTGTGGGCGACAATAGTCATACTGCTTACCAGCATGTCATACTTTGTTTCAGCGGTATTGTTGGATAAAGTGGCTCACACCGACATTACGCGTACGCTTACGCGAGACTGTTTCTACCGACGTGCTTCGCACACATGTGGCTAGTGCACTACAAAAAAAAGACAAATCCGTGACATTTTAGGCCGAACGAAAAAAAATTCTGTCACACATATGACACTTCTATGACGATAATTGTGACAAAACCCGATACCATCATAGATGTGGTGTGCTCCTACTTCTATGACAAAAAATCATGACAGAAAATGGGCTTTTCATCCTGGGCGGGCCAGAGACGCAGCTGTATGACATTCTTTGGGCCGTCCATGACGGAAAAAACCGTGGTAGAAGCGAGGGGGAGGAAAATTTCAGGGAGTTCCCGGTTACGGTGGGAGGTCGGGGGCCGAGCGATGCGCGTTTCTCTCATACACGTACGCGCGTGTGTGCGAGGCGTTGGCTCTAACTGAACCCGAGCGAGGCGTTGGGCTCTAACTAAACACGAGTGATTGCACTGCAGGCTACGCGTTACTGAACCCGAGCGATCAATCGATGGCTGTTAACTGAACCCGATTGAGCCATTCATTCGCTACTGCTGCTAACTGAAGCCGATCGATGCTGCCTCTGGGATGAACAGTGAGCGTTGCCGGGGGGGTTGGTTGAACAGTGAGCGGTAGCGCTGCCTCTGGATGAACATGACCCCATGGTGTGGAGGGCTGGATGAATAGTAGATGATGGAGGGGTGCCCGTGGAGGGGTGGTTGAACAGGACCCCGTGGTGTGGAGGGCTGGATGAATAGTAGACAGTGGAGGGTTGGTTGAACAGTAGCCGGTGGAGTAGTGTGCAGTGGAGGCTGGATGAACAGGAGCTCGTGGAGGCTGGGGGAGGTCGACGGTAGCCCGTGGAGGCTGGAGGAGGTCGACGGTGGAGATGAACAATATCTCGTGGAGTCCCGTTTTGCGGTACGCCACACCCCTCCTAATGAACAAGACCCCCGTTTCAACCGTAGGAGGCCCGTTTCGTCCGTTTTGCGGTACGCCACACCCCTCCTGATCAACAGGACCCCCGTTTCGACCGTAGGAGGTCTGTTTCCTCCATTTTGCGGTACGCCACACCCCTCCCAATCAATAGGACCCCCGTTTCGACCGTAGGAGGTCCGTTTCCTCCGTTTTGCGGTACGCCTGATCCCTCACGATGAACAGGATCCCGTTTTGAACGTGGCCGGTCAAACACAAGGTCGTTTCCTCCGTTTTGCGGTACGCCATGCCTCGTTTCCATCGCCTATTCCGTCCAAGCCATCCCGATGAACACGACCACGCATTCCGTTCCGACCCAGCCGGTTGGCTCCCACGCGTTCCGTTGCCTCCCGATGAACACGACGCATTCCGTTGCCTCCCCATGAACACGAAGCATTCCGTTGCCTCCCCATGAACACGAAGCATTCCGTTGCCTCCCCATGAACACGACGCATTCCGTTGCCTCCCCATGAACACGACGACGACGACGTAGTTTCTCCGTTCCGACCCAGCCATGTACACGAGCCCTGGCCGTACGTGTGCGCGAGTAGGCGTTCGAGACCCCGCCCGTATGTACACATATGTGGCCGTATTTTCTTTCTTGCACCCTGGCCGCTATACGTACGTGTACATGCTACGTGCACGCCTCTACTACGACACGTGCGCTCCTCTACTACGACACGTGCGCGCCTCTACTACGACACGTGCGCGCCTCTACATCGACCAGTATGTACGTACACGTTCGCGACCAGAACGACAACGCTACGTATGCTTCGACCAGGTGGGTCCCGACTGTCAGGCACTTCCTTGCGTGCGAAGATGTAGCTGGTGGGTCCCAGTAGTCAGGGGGGCGAATCATTTTTTTTGCCCGGACGCACTTCCTTGCGTGCGAAGGTGTAGCTGGTGGATCCCAGCAGTCAAGGAGAAACACTTTTTCGTGAAATATGGTGGCCCATCCGGTGGGTCCCCGCTCTCAGGTGGAGAAATAATTATTTTGCACGTAATAAGGAGGCACTTCCTTGCTGCGGCCATGGACCCAACTGTCAGCCTCTCCACGTACAGTCCACGTCCGATGGAAGCCGTTCCTTGACCATGTTGACTATCCCGCAGCGAGAGCACCAGGGCGGTGGACGACGGCAAGGCCTTGGAAGGGGACAACGCGGAGCCGGGGATGACGCGGCAGTGGATTCCCACGCGTAGAGGAGTACGAGGGTTCACTGGTTCGCTGCGGTGTGAGGCTGCCGTCGCCGCAGAATAACAGGGGGTGTGGGTGAGTAGAGGGATGGCCTGGCCAGCGGTGGGAGTGGTAGGGGGCAGTGAGGCCTCCGCCGCATCGCAGCTAGCCACGGGAGGCAGGAGCACGAGGCACGACCGGCGCTGGTTTGGGCGGCTGGAGCAAGAAGACCAAAGGTTGAAGAAGCAGTACAGCCGTTGGATGGATATCGTACGGTCACTGGAGCTAGAATTGTGCATATTTACTAAGTTGACAAAGCCCTCTGTCCCCGTCAACTTAGTAGGCCCACAAGTCAGCGTACCACTATATTGAGTCCCTGCTAACAGGGGGAGTATTCATTTTTTGTGCGTAATAAAGACACACTTCCTTGCATGCAAAGATATAGCTGGTGGGTCCGAGCTGTCAGCGGCGGTAACGTTTTTTTCACGAAATACAAAGGCCCTTTCGGTGGGTCCCTGATGTCAGGTGGAGGAATCATTATTTTGCGCGTAATAAGGAGGCATTTCCTTGCGTGCGGTCGTGGACCCAGCTATCGGCCTCTCCATGTACAGTCTACTTCAGATGCATGTCGGTCGTTGACCACATTGACCAGGCCGTGCCGAGAGCACCAGGGCGGTGGACGACGACGAGGCCTAGGAAGGGAATGACATGGAGGCAGGGAGGACTCAGCAGCTGTTTCCCACGCGGAGGGGAGTACGACTATACGAGGGTTTACTGGTTCATCTGCCGAGAATAATAGCAGGTGTTGGTGAGTAGAGGGATGGCTAGGCCAGCGATGGGAGTACGGTGGGGCGGTGAGGCCTGCGCGGTAGCACAGCCGGCCGCGGGGAGGAGGGAGCAGGCAGTCCCGCTGGCGCTTGTTTGAGCGGATGGAGCAGGAAGAGCAGAGATTGAAGAAGCACGACGGCCGTTCGATGGACATCCAACAGTCACTGCTTGTGTGCCAACCTTTTTTTTAGGAAAGCCTCAAATCTGCGGAAAACAACATACAACCCATCTGCCATTATTTCTAATAATTTACAGCCTATTTGCTAATTCTTAAGGTTTTTTTGGAGCCCATATTCTTTTTGTTAGCATTACAGCCCATATTGTGGCCACGGTTAAAAAATTATACGAAATTTTGCATATTTCGGTGCGGTCCGAACTGTTTTTAATCCCGAAATTTCGACTCACATTCAAACTGATTTTAAAAATAAATGTATATCAATATAAAATCCAACAAATTCTCCACACATAAAAATTAATGTAATTTAAAATCTCGAAATGAAAAAAAAGATATTTGAAACTAATTGCCGGTTTGATGTGTTTTAAAAATGTACAACCCATTTCTTATTACTGATGGGCCATTTTCTCGTCCAGCCGAATGAAAGCTCTCCTCGTCTTGAAAGATTTGCAGCCCAACAGGCCTGACAAAGCGACTTACTTGGCAAACCAAAAAAAAACACTGGGCTGTGGCCGTGGACCCAGCTGTCAGCCTCTCCACGTACAGTACTCTCCCGATGGAAGTTGTTCCTTGACCACGTTGACCACGCCGCGCGGAGAGCACCACAGCGGTGGACGACGGCGAGGCCTAGGAAGGGGACGACGCGGAGCCGGGGAAGACGTGGCAGCGGAAGCCCGCGCGGAGAGGAGTACGAGGGTTCACTGGTTCAGCTGCGGTCTGAGGCTGCCGTCGCCGCAGGGCCTGGCCAGCGGTGGGAATTGTAGGGGGCGGTGAGGCTTCTGCGGCAGCACAGCTGGCCACGGGAGGCAGGAGCATGCGGCACGATCGGCGCTGCTTTGGGCGGCTGGAGAAAGAAGACCAGAGGTTGAAGAAGCACTACGGCCGTTGGATGGACATCGTACGGTCACTGGAGCTAGAATCGTTCATATTGACTAAGTTGACAAAGCCCTCCGTCCCCGTCAACTTAGTAGGCCCACAAGTCAGCCTCCCACAATGGTGGGTCCCAGCTAGCAGGGGGTATTCATTTTTTTGTGCGTAATAAGGAGGCACTTCCTTGCGTGCGAAGATATAGCTGGTGGGTCCGACATGTTAGTGGGAGGGACGTTTTTTTCGCGAAATAAAGAGGCCCTTCTGGTGGCTCCTAGCTACCAGGTGGAGGAATCATTATTTTGCGCGTACAGTCCATGGCTGATGGATGTCGCTCATTGACCACGTTGACCAGGCCACGCCGAGAGCACCATGGCGGTGGACGACGACAAGGCCTAGGAAGGGAACGACACAGAGCCGGGGAAGGCTCAGCAATGGTTGCCCATGCGGTGGGGAGTACAAGGGTTTACTGGTCCTGCTGCCGTCACCGGAAAATAACAGGAGGTGTGGGTGAGTAGAGGAATGGCCTGACCAGCAATGAAGTAGGGTGGGGCGGTGCGGCCTGTGCGGTAGCACAGCCGGCCACGGGAGGCGGGAGCAGGCAGTCCCACCGGAGCTGGTTTGGGCGGCTGGAGCAAGAAGATCAGATATTGAAGAAGCAGCACAACCGTTGGATTAACATCCAACGGTCACTGCTTCTAGAATCGTTTGTGGACTAAGTTGACAAAGCCAAAGTACACGTCAACCTAGTAGACCCACAAGTCAGCTTCCAAATCTGTCCCAAACAGCATACAACCCAAAATTTCTAGCCAGATTCAAATTAATTTTAAATCTAAATATACCTTAATTTAAATTCAATGAAATTTTACCCGCACAAAACAATGAAATTTATAATATCAAAATCCAAAAAACAAACCAGGAAGGCGTACAGAATAAGCTAGTGTACCAGTAAAGAGACGTTGCCGATTTTTATAAAAAAGAAAGGCGTGCTCCTGTAGCTGGTTCGAATCCAAACCTAGACTATGACTATATATGGTGCTATGCTACTCTGCAAGTAATGAAACTGACATATCCAATGTTCGCTTCTCCTCTTCTCTACTTACTCTGCTTAGCATCAGAAGCTCTGGCCGCAGCAACCATGTCCGCTGGCTGCTCGTCCACCTGCTCTTCAGCGGGCAACAACCAGATATGCGCCAATTTGCCACCCGTACCATCTCTTGTGGGTCTCATCACACCCCCGCCGGCACGCGCACCGCAGCCGATTGCTCATCGCAACCCGCTGCCGTTGGTGTGGTGCCACTGCTACAAATCACGCAGAGTCATCCGTCGCGTCTCAACGACAATCGTCAACCCTGGCCGAGTCTTCTACAAATGCCCGAATCATGGGGTAATAATATGTTTAAGTGTTGTTCTGCTGCTCCCAGTTGCTGATTTTTTTAATAGTTTGGTTGATGATCTTCCAATTTGATTCGTGCAGAAAAGGGAAGATTCGTGTGATTTGTATTTCTGGGAAGTTGCCGATGTGGGGGAATGCAACTACACTGATTATTTGGTTAGCCGAGGAATCCCAATACCAGCAGGTTGGGGTGTTGGACAAGTAACTAAAGGAACGACAGAAGAGGAAGATGCAGAGCAGAAGGTTAAAGATGCAGTTCCTCTGATCATGGCCAAGCAACAGTTGCTGAACGGTCTTGACAGCAATGAGGAGATGAAAGAGCTTGTGAAGATAATGGGGAAAATCGATGTGCTCTGTAGGATGATTGTCTCTTTATTTGAAGTGTATGTAGCACTCATGATGTATTCAGTGGCTACGACATGAGCACTTTGCTGAAACTAGTAATGAATGAAACCTGTGTAGCAGGCTGGGCGTAGTGTTGTGAACATCTAATGATTTCTATTAACGGAAATCAGGGGGTATCCCCTTTTGCTCATATAAATAAATAAATAGCAGAGGCCCTGTCGGGTCAGCTTTGTTCTCATTCAAAGACATCGAGCAAATTGCAGTCCAACAGCAAACTATGTCATCAAATTCAAGTTTTACAGCCAAATATGAGTACAACTAAACAACAATGTCATCATGTTTTAGTTTTCATACAATCACCAAACACAAATCAACATACATAGCAAGTGATATTCTCACACCAAAATACTAAACAACAAGTTCATCAGGTTTTAGTTGTCATAGCAAACACAATTTCACATAGTAGATAAAAAACGTCTTCTGACAGGCAAATACGACAAAAGCAATGTAATCATCATCCGCAGCAGCAGCGTCAACATCTTCGCCATGTGTATCAGGCTGAATCGTAATTCCCCACGGTGTCATCTTCTTCTTCGTCCTCAACGTCCTCGAACGTTGGCCTCTTCTTGATCAACTCTTGTATGTCCACAGCACGACAGGCAATCTTTTCGCTGGCGTCATTGACGTGATGGTTCTCAAAGATATTAGGAACATCTGTGTTATCTTGTACATGAGGAGCAGTGTAAGCATCATCTTGTTGTGCAACTTTATTAAACGAATTCCTCTGCTCAAACCTTTGCAATACTCTGCAGTCATTGCTGCGTGCAAATGTGTCTTCCAAGAAAAATTTGTGTTGCTTGATTTGCCAAAATAAAAGGCTCGTTGGTCTGGTACGCCACCTTGACATTGATGGATTTTAAATAATCATCAGCTCTGGGTTTTGCGATCCTGGAAAACAGGTTATACCAACGACAGCACAACAAAACCACACACCAATGATCCTCAAAACTGGAGATATACTGCAACTAAACAATGTCTGTTATGTTAGCATACATTTCAGTTGTCTCTTTGTCATACGTATCCGTGCTCATGATGGCACTATTTTGTGTCTTCCTGCCTTCGTCTCGTGCAAGGGTGTTGTTGCGCACATCTCCAACAACGCAAGATTCATAATGTCTTACCCGAGTATCACGACCCATTGCTAGTGAGTAAAGGGCATCATCAACTGCCTGCCCATCCTCCCGCATCTTCTTAACCTATGGTTAGAAAATAGACAAGCTGATCGTCTAATGTACTCAATATATTAAAAAAACTGATAGTGCACTTCAAAAGCTTACATGGTTCTTGAACCATTTCGCAAATCCTGCCATAACTAGTTTGTCAATGTTTCTTCGATTTTGCGGCAGTAACTCCTCTTTGTAGATGCTGCACAACATAGTGATCGCGTCAAACATCTAAATATATAAGAATGTGCTGCAAGTTTAGTAGATTACGTTGTATAAGCTGCAGTACTGCACTTACTTGATATAAGGTAGTATCTCAGGACAGTTATTCAACACATACCAAACCATTTTGTCCAAATCTTTAGGTTTGTCCTCTTGTCGACTCTTCCCTGTAACTCGAACAGAATAATCGAAAACATTGAGCCCGGGATTGTCTTCACCCAATTCTTTGCTAAGCTGATCAGCTGTTTCAATGTATTTTGAGCAGAATGTCAACGCTTCTGTAGCAATGTAGGCCTCTGCAATGGAACCCTCGGGTCTAGCTCTGTTCCTGACATAGCCCTTGAAAGTGCCTAGATGCCTTTCAATAGGGTACATCCAGCCATACTGTACTGGACCTTTAAGTAGTGCCTCATCAGGTAGATGAACAGCCAAATGCACCATCACATCAAAGAAGGCTGGAGGATATATCTTCTCAAGGTCACATAGGATAGTTGGTATCTTGTCTCTAAGATGCTTCAAAGAATCTATCCTCATATTCCTACTGCAGAGTTCCCTGAAGAATTGTCCCAACTCTGCAACTTTTCTGTATAAGTCAGGGCGGCCCAATCCTCTAAGGATAACAGGTAAAACCCTTTCAGGGTTGGAAGCAAATCCATGTGGGAATCTCACACGTGATAGGACCTCGCAGAATTCTTTTCTTTTTACCTTGTCCAAGACGTACACAGCTGGTGCCATATCTCGTGGTTTACCTTCATCTTGCACCTGCAAATCCTTTCTGATACCCAGGTGTGTCAAATCATTCCTAGATTTTAAGGAATCTTTCATCTTGCCTTCAATATTAAGAAGTGTGCCGATAATGCTGTCACATATATTTTTCTCGATGTGCATCACATCAAGATTATGCCACAGATCCAAATCTTTCCAATACTCCAAGTCCCACAAAGTGGACCTGCGAGTAAACAATAATCTCTCTTCTACCCTGCCACACTTCCTTTTCCCGCTACCATTACCAGGATGGTTTCCTGGTGTAATATGCCTGACCTTCTCTAATTCCACTTGCAACTCATCGGTGGTGAGACTCTTTGGCGCATCACGGATTTCATGCTTTGCATTGAACACATGTCTTCGGTATTTTCTAGGATGCGGCTTGTCCTTGGAAAGGAAACAGCAGTGTCCAATGTAACAGATCTTGCTAAGTATTGCGTACGACAGCGGATTCCTGTCATAGCGAACACATGCATTGTAACCATGTGTTGTTCGCCCTGACATAGTGCCCAAAGTCGGATAATCATGGATGCACCAAATTATAACAACACGCAGAAAGAAATCAGCTGGTGGGCTGCTATATAGGTCTCGAGTGAGAACACCCTTCCATAGCTATTGAAGTTCCTCCACAAGAGGCTCCATGAACAAATCAAAATCCTTTCCGGGACTTTCTGGACCTGGGATGAGCAAGGCCATCATGTAGTTTGATTCTTTGGTGCAAACATTTGGAGGCATGTTGTAAGGGATAACAAGCACTGCCCACATGCTATATGTGGCGCTCTGGTGGCCAAATGGGTTAAATGCATCTGAAGCTAGGCCAAGTCTAATGTTTCTCAGGTTAGCATCAAACTCTTTATGTTTCTCATTAAAGCTTTTCCACTCACTACCATGAGATGGATGGCTCATTACATTCTGATCTCTGTACTCCTGGTTCCTAGAATGCCACAGTACATCCTCTCTTGTTTCTGCATCATGAAACAACCTCTGCAATCTTGATGTAATTGGAAAATGTCTCAAAACATTATGAGGAATCCTCTTCACAGGATCGCCATCTTTCCATCTTGATGATTTGCATTTCGGGCATTCACTTAAGTTGGCATAATCCTTCCAGAACAGAACACAATTATTCTTAAAAACATGGATCATATCATATCCAATTCCAACTGCACGAAGGAAATTCTTCATTTTACTGTAGGTGTGTGGCAGCTCAGACGCATCTGGGAAAGATTTGCGGAAAGCAGCCAACATCACATCGAATGATTTTTTGGTCATCCGCTCAGATGTCTTCACCTGAAGAAAGGTGACCATAGCTGAGAATACTGACAGCTTATTTCCTGGGGTGACAGCAACGTTGCATTGTTCCAACATGCGGGCCCACCGTTTTTCTTCTACAGGTGAAAGTTCACGGAATGCACGAGCATTTTGTAGCATTGTTTCAATGTTGGTCAAACTCACTGGCTCCGCCACCACCACCTCCTCCTCCTCTTCATCCTGAGCATCATGCAGATCAAGATGGTGATCTGCTGCTTCCACGTAGTCAATAACATTGACATTCACAGCTTCACCATGATGAACCCACCTAGTATATGTGACCGACATCCCATACAAGTGTAGATGATTTTGCGCAGTTGACTGGGGTCTTGTAACTGAATTCTCACAACTGCTACATGGGCAGAGCACATCTGATTTCGGACCATCGTACTCAGCTCTGATAAAGTTCATGAAGTTTTCAACCCCCTTGACATATGCAGCGGAGAATCTTCGAGCAGAAGTTATCCAAGTCCTGTCCATCTGTTAGACATACAAATTAGTTCTTCTACTAGATATTATAGGAAAACATATATGCTTTTTTATGAAGTCTAGAAAAAAAACCTAGGTCAATGTCTAAAGCTATGGCAAGATATTTTGATGAGCATATCTAAGTAACTAAATATATGTAAAGCTAATTCAGCAAACAGATTTGAGTGCCAAATTATGGCAGGCTGTTTCAGCAGTCAATGAGGCCGAGCACACAGCCATCAAACTATCGAAGGCCATCGCAGCAACAAAGATCGAGTATAAAATGGTGTAGAGCTATTTCACCTAACAGATTGGCTACTAGACCATGGCAATCTACGTCACAATAAATATATGGCAGGATATTTTAGCAACTAATCGGCCTTGGCATGCCATCTCAGCTAAGCAGATTGAGTGCAGAACAGGGCAAGGAAGCTTCTTAAGTAGAGCATATTGACAGTAAACTACTTCGGCAAACAGTGAGATTAACAGCGTCTATCAGCTAACATTCAGCGCTACACTGACATGAACGGGGCCTCAGTCTAGAATGCGCATACCGTGGGAGAAGTTGACCGCCGTGCGTCTCCACACGAATGTCGCCAGCGGTGGCGGTGCTGACCGCCGTGTGCCTCCACAAGAACGTAGCCAGAGGTGGCGGCGCGGCTAGAGGACGGCAGTCTACGAGAGTGTATTGTGGGAGCGAGAGGATCGCCAAACTATGCCGCCGACGTATCAGCGCGGCGGGGAGGGCGGCTTTGGCGGAGCGAATGGAGTGGAGGGGGACAGGGGGTGGGGAATATTATTGGCTAGTTGGCCGAAGGGCGGTTGAATCGGATTTGGGGGGAATTTTTGGGTGTGGGGGGAGGATTTTCGCGCGGTGGGTGGGGGGAGTTTGGCGCATGGTCGGTTTCTCCAAGTGCAGTCCCACGTGTCAGTGAAGAGGCAAGCCGAAGCGCGTTCCGTTTGCATGAGCCGTGTGCAGGACCGAACGTGTGTGGGGTGCAATGCGACCGTGACAGGAGTGCTGTGAGTGTACCACCTTTTTTCCTTTTAAACTAGGTGCTTCGCCCCCTCAAAAAAATTTGTTGCTTCGCGCGATCCATCGATACTACTAATAGTAATCCGGTAATCCCGACTAAAACGGCGCGGCCGGGTCTTTCCTGCGCGATATGCTGGGATGTTGGCTTAGTTGGGTTTTTTTAGGACGAGTAATGCTACACCTACGTAATTCTAGTTACGTAATTAATGTAATGTGAAACGTGTGAGCTGTTGATTGTAGATTGGGGGGAGGGAGGGGCCCACCACCATGAAAATCAGGGGAGGAGAGAGAGAGGCAATTTATGTTAACCCTTTCGTAGGTTCCCGTAGATGTAGAAAGATGTGAAATGCGTGAATGTGTAGTGGACGTACTATTGGAGTGCCTAAGATAATTTGTGTATGTATAGACCCTATGTGTTTATTTTACCTCGCATGTTAGATTTGTCTCGGTTCAATAAAAAGCAGAGTTGGTGATGATGGTGTGCCCGTCATCCTGCAATATAGGCCGCCCGATATATATCTGAAGGATAGGAAGGAAACTATGACAATTTACACGCACTCCTCTCCACATTTGCAGATAAGGCTTTCCCTCGTTCATCCTTTTCTCCCACAAGATCTTGATCTTCCGTGCAATGCACGGGCATCTTGCTAGTACTCTTACAATATGTATATTATTGTGAAAGTTCATATACACCGGCCGAGATTAATGCAAACACGGCCGATTTTCATTACATTTCAAACTTTTATAGGACAGAAAAATAAAAGAAACCCGACCCTAAACCTATTCAACGGCGGCGACCGATGTCCTCCATCTGCGATCTCTATGTACGGGGGTGGGGTTCAAGACCCGTGAAGTGAAGGTGCGGTCTCCGGCGAGGAAGAGTAGAACACGGGATACGGACCGGCCAGTTGGCACACCATGCCCTGCCGCCTCCCATGCCCTACTCATCCTCGGAGGAGTCCCCGACCTCGGCGGTGCCGGACGTTGGACGGCGGCAAGTAGGACATGTGGCTGACGGTGCTCCCGTTGTGCCGCCACTGTGGCCACCGCTTGTGCGGTCGCATCTGCGTCCGGCTACGCCGCTATTGCGTCGCGAGAGGCGACTTGAGCGAGGGCGGCAACCTCGAGCTTCATCCCCGAAGACAAGCTCTCCCACAGAGCGTTCGCACTTGCGGTCATGGCGGATGTGGTGCCAGGTAGGAGGATGATGCGCTATGGCGTGGAGGTTAGCTCGGCGTTGCCGCTTTAAGTAGCGCATTCCGCTGAGGCCAAGCGTCCGGGTGCGTCATTAAGTCGCCGGAGTTGGTTCCTCAGGCACCGAGCCTCTTAACGACGACATATGAACGGACGACATGAATGCGAGCAGCTGGCGTCGGCTGGGAACGCACCACGCGACGGCGCGAGGGACGAGGGTTTTGGAGTGCCAGGGTAGTCAACTACGGTCCTGGCAACGTTGGATATGCCCTTTTCTCACATGCGATCCCCGCATGTCATTGAAAAAGCAAGACGACCCGGCATGGTCTCAGGTGCAGAGGATGCAGTTGGCCGCGCTACACCACTCCGCGGACGCGTCACGGTGCCCCGTGCATCCTCGACGAGACGGGTGTTGGGGTGTGTTTGGATTGTGGCCAAAGTGCACCTTACCAAAATGTTGGTCATGACCCAAAGATTGGTCTTTGTTTGGATGGTTGCCATTTTTTGGCATGCCAATGAACTCTAGCCAACTCTAGTTCATTTTTCTTGCCAATGTCGGCCAAATCATGGGCAACCAATACCTCAACTAAAATTTTGGTCATGAGCCAAAGATTGGTCTTTGTTTGGATGGTTGCCATTTCTTTGGCATGCCAATGAACTCTAGCCCACTCTAGTTCATTTTTCTTGCCAATGTCGGCCAAATCATGGGCAACCAATACCTCAACCAAAATTTTGGCTACCCAATGCTTTGATGGGGCAACCTTGGGCACAAACCAAACATACTGTTGGTCGTGCCACAACACTAATGCCACCCTCGACACACTGAAACTGACCGTGTATAGCTACGGTATGAGCGTGTCACTCACCGCGGTCACCGTGTCCAGAGGCGGTGCTGGAGCTGCGCCCTGTTGTTGGCCCCAACGACCCACATGAACGGTTGTCAGTGGCAAGGAGGTCATGGGCCAGCTCCTCCATTGGACTAGTCTGTCGGCGTTCTGGGAACGGGGGTCCCCAGACTTGCCTGCCTATGGCCTGCGGCGTGGCTCAAAAAGGGGGCCCAGCGCGGCCCATCTTCACCAACACAAACCCAAGACCCTTGCGAGGGGCCAAGCCTCGCGGGGCGGATGACGCAGAGCTTCCTCAGGCACGGCCTCGTCAGGCTGGCTCACGAGGAGGTGGAGAGACCAAGGCGGGGTACCTCACGAGGTGCCCATGACGCAAGCCATGACGACCAAGGGCGCCAGGCGGGCGCCAGCCTGCGCAGTGTCCTCCTTTCCTCTTTGGTGCAAAGGGGGCAAGCGCAGCCGCGGAGTACCGAGGCATCAGGCAAAGGTTGCCATTTCGGTGCAACGAGACCAAGACCAGGAGGACTACAAGACGGAGGTCATCGTGGAGCCCAAGACGGCGTCATCACCAGAGCTTTGCGCAGGCGAAGACTACTTTTGTCAGGATAGCTGATACTAGCTGTCCCCCTTCAAATTAGCCCGCCATTGTTGTCTCCCTTCCCGCTTGATATTTAGGAAGAGGACCAGGGCCTCTATAAATAGGACCGGCCACCCGCAGGGTGAGGGGAAAAGGATAGAAGGATAGAGAAATAGAGGGATCGAAGGATCAAAGGATCAGAGAGAGAGAGAGAGAAGGGTGACTGAACTCCTCCCAGCAGTTCATCCCCCCCAGCCAAGAACAGACCCTCGTGAGGTTGTTCTTCCTTGTATTGTTCATCATCATCAGCCCAAGAGGCAATCCACCACACCACACACTAGAGTAGGGTATTACACCACAACGGTACCCCGAACCAGTATAAACCTCGTGTCCCTCGTGTTATTCTTTCCATAGCTTAGACCTTTACGAGGCAGAGGGGTGCAGGTAGGTAGGAGGCGAAATCTCCGCGCGCACCCCAGTGTTCGAACCTCAAGGGTCTGCCGGAACCCGAGATCCGACATTTGGCGCGCCAGGTAGGGGTGCGCCGGAATCCACCTTCTACCGCTTTGTGCCCCGTCGCGTCATCATCACCATGTCCAGCGACCAGGCGGGCAACCCAGATCTGTGGGCGGCGTGGCCCGCCCGTGTAGAGCCGCTCGCCTCGGGCGACCCCGTGCCCCAGGCAGCTCGCGGTCCGCAGGGCGCTGCGGGCCGTGGGTGACGCGGACAGGCTTCGACAGCTCTGACACCGCGGCAGGCGCGGTCGGCAGCAAGGGCCTCCAATCACGCCGCGACCACGACACCGTACACCCCCAGGGAGCAGGCGAACTCGAGGGCCGCACTCACAGTTGCCCGAGAGCTACTGCAGTGCAGGCTGCTGGAGGGCGGCCGCGACGTGCTGCTGGAGTGAGTGGCAGAGCTCCTGGGCTTCGCCGCCTCGGGGGCTCACCCCTTCTGCACCCAGCCCCAATCTCAAGCCCAGGGCGGCCCGCGCGGGGGCTCCAAGGCTACTCCAATGCCAGCGAAGCTGTCAGCACCGGACCGGCGGCGGCGCTGCCCCTGCTCCCGGTCCGTGAAGAAGAAGGACTCGACGCGACCCGCGGCCCCAGTGGACAGCCGCGCTGCCACCCCACGGTGGGCGCGTCAGGCAGGGCCGCGTGGCATGCGGAGCATTACGGCGTGGCATTTGGGATGACGGCGCCGGAGGAATATGTGCCCCTCATGGTGGACCAAGGACGCCCACACGAGAGCGAACAAGGCTCGCTCCTCAGCCCAAGCTGGGGGGACGAGGCGCCAGAAGCTGAGCCTTTCCGGGAGCCCCGGGACGGTCCCACTGGCCACGCTGGGGGCAACGATTATCGTGTACCGCTAATTCTTCAGGAGCAGGCATACGCTAACCATGGATCGCACGAGGTGCAGGTCACCACAGCGAGCAGCTGCCCCGCTCCCACAGTCTCCTGCCCCTCGGGAGGAGGGCGCAGAGGGCTGCAGGAGAGGGTCCGGGATCCGACATCACCACCGCGGCGTTCGGAGCAATGTGTTCTCAGGAGGTAGGCCCTCCGTTGGGGAGGTGCCTCAGGGCCTGCCCCCGGCGGAGGACCCGTGGTCGTCGGGGGAACCGCTGGCGACCGTTCTACCCCATCGGTGGCGTCCTAGTTTCCGGTCATCGTTGATGGCACTAGAGTGTGGCGCAAGGTGGGGCCCTCATCTGGCATATGAAGCAAGGCCAGTACCTGTGAAGAAGGCCCAGTGCCTATGAAGCTCGCCTCCCCGTGACACTCACGTAATAATGAGTGGGGCTGTACACGCCCTGGAGTCTTAGGGGTACCAGCCTCAGGCCCTGGGGCTCCCTTCCACGCCCAGTGGCAGCACTTAGCTCCGCGCTGGTGAGAAGACGTCCAAGACTAGACTAGGTGCCGGACGCGGCCTTTTGTTTGCTTTCGTTGCTTTTCCCTCTGGTTGTCGCTTTCCCACGCTGGATTCAAGTTGGATTCGAATTTGAGATTTGCGTGTGTTCGGGGAAGGGGTGCTTAGTCTCGTTCGAGCAATTTCTCGCGTTTTGGTTACCACTTCGCCTCAGCTGCCTCCCCTCGCGAGTCCCTCGCGAGCTGGGTCAGGCCTAGCTTGCGCGCGGCCCAGACCGCCACCGACGTGACCTCTTAGGAGGGTGTTTTACTACAGGTCCTACGAACCCAATCAGGGAACACTCGAGACACCACAACCTCCCACAGGCTGCCTCAGGGCCAGCACGGGACAAAGGTAAACTAGCCGACCAGCGCGTCGCTTGGGCTAACCACTTGGCGCGGGCGCATGGGCAATGTAGCATCTACTAATACGATGAACACAAGTTTTACATAAGGGGCTCCCCCTCCAAAATGCTCTCACTGCAATCAGGCCAAAACCTGAGTTCTATTTCATGCAGGGTAAGGAAGTAGGAGCGATGCACAATCAGTCGGATGAATCCCCCAATGCGTTCTCAGGAGCACCACCCGAGCCGTTGCTGGCGTCGCTGGACTCGCCATCGCTGTCCACGTCGCCGCCAGCGGCGTCAGGGCCGTTCGCCATGCCGCCCTCGTTGGCCGCCACGATCACGTCGTTGTTGTCTGAAGGGAAGGCCCTGATAAGAGCATCCACATTGTCTTCCACCCAGTGCGCCAGATCGCCTTGGACGGCCTGGGGGACTGGGCGATGGCGGCGTCAAAATCAAAGTGGGGATCCATGTTCCGGAGGTGGCTGAAGACGCGAGAAAAGGCGTGCCCGAGCAGGGCGCGGCTCCTCTCCTCCACCAACCTGTCAGCCCTGACCGACCGCGCCTCCAGCTGCGTCACCACGTCAGTGAAGAACTAAAGATTGCCAGCATAGTTGACTGCGTGCGGCTCGCCAACAGCCGCCTCGCAGATATTACCCAAGGCTGTGTTGGCTCTCTACCGGAGCATGGTGAGCATGGGGCCATGCTCATGCTCCAGGATCCGCCGCTGACGTATCTTGTCCGCGTTCTGGCCCGCGACGACCTCAGCCTCCTCCACCCGCTGGCGAAGAAGGAGCATCTCGGCCTGGGAGGCGGTTAACTCACCTTGCGCCACCTCAAGAGCGGCCCAGAAAGCGTCGGCCCGCTGCGTCGCCTCCTCCAGCTTGGCCCTCAAGGCAGCAGTCCTGCCTTCAGCTTTAGCCCAGATCAACCCTAGCTTCTCTTCAAACTCGTGCTCGAGGTTCAAATGCGCCATCGCCACTCGACGTCTGACCTCCTCCAGGACGCGGGCTTCCTGTACAGCAACATCATCCTTCGCCTCCGTCACCAAGCGCTCCCTCGTCTCCAGACGCTCATACTCACAGGTACGTTCGGCGGCTTCCAGCGTTAGCGCCTCCTCACGCTTCTGGAGCTCTGCTGAGTCGCCGGAGGCCACCTTCATCGACGCGAGGGCTGCCTCGCGCAGCTCCACCTGCTCCTCCAATGAGTGGCACCAGGCCAGGAGCTCCCGAGCCCGCTCCTCCGTCGCCGTTCTCCGCCGGTTAGCTTCCCGAGCCTCCTCAGCGGCCCAAGATCGGGCCTCCCGAGAGGCCACCAGCGACGCTTTGGCCTCTGCGTCGTCAAGATCGCGCTGACGGCGCGCAAGGGCGATGGTGCCCTCCAGCTCGCGCCTCTCTGCAGCCAGGCGTAGGCCCTCGGCCTCAAGGCGCGCGTCTTCATCGGCAAGCTCCTCTCCAAGCAGGCTTACCGCGTCAGCCGCGCTTCGAAGGAATCTTTGGCGGAGAGCGCGATGCTCCCGAGCACGCTCGAGCACGTCTTCCACACCATCATCTGCCCCAAGCAAGCGCCGGGGGCCGCGAGTCAGCACTCCCCCTCCGGGAAGGGGGCTGGGGGCTGGCACCCTCGCGACGGCCAGTCACGCCGCGTCAGAAGCCCGGCTTGGGGCCAGCCCGTCCCCAGGTGAAGCCCACGGCAGGCTGGCTATGCCACGAGAAGGCCGGCGAAGGATCGCGAGGTGCGCGGGGCCACGATACGCCTCGGGACGGTTCACCTCGTCGATCGCCCTCACCACAAGGGCTCCACTACTTGGAGCGCTTGAGGACGGTGGAGGGGGCGAAGCCAAGGGGGACGGCTCCTCAGTCGTCTCCGCAAGCTCGGCTGGAAGGGGCCTGAAAGCACAAGTGCTACCTAGGTGGTTTTGGTAATTAATGACAACATATCTCTTGTTGGACTAACGTTTCTATCTAGTATGTTTCAGATAAGTTCAACAATGGAGTGGCATGGACTAAAGGTTGTGGGAAATTCTTCAAGATGCTAAGGACAAAGGATTGGCTAAAGCTTAAAGCTCAAGACTCTTCATTTTATATTTTAGTGATCCAAGATCACATTGAGTCCATAGGAAAAGCCAATACTATCAAGGAGGGATGAGGTGTTGCTTAATGAGCCTCTTGCTTCAAGTGCTTAATGATATGCTCCAAAATCCTCAGCTACTTTCCCACTTCCACATATGACCTAAACCTAAGCCAAACTCGGCCCTACCGATTCTTTCAACCCAGCGCCACCGAGTTTCACTTGTCATAGCCACTGCCAAAACCCTAATCAATTTGGTCTCACCGATGGGATCTCGGTCTCACCGAGATGGGCTTGCAAACTCTCTGTTACCTACTGCAATATTTTCGGTCCCATCGAGATATGCAATTGGCCCCACCGAGTTTGCTTGGCCAACTCTCTGTTTCACTTATTACCCAAATCGGTCCCACCGAGTTTGAGTAATCGGTCAAACCGAGTTTTGGGTTTACCCTAACCCTAGCACATCGGTCCCACCGAGTTGATCCAGTCGGTCCCACCGAAAACCCTAACAGTCACTAGGTTTACTATTTCAGTCCGACCGAGTTTGTTGTTCGGTCTCACCGAGATTGGTAAATTGTGTGTAACGGTTAGATTTTGTGTGGAGGCTATATATACCCCTCCACCCACTCTTCATTCATGGAGAGAGCCATCAGAACACATCTACACTTCCAACTCATATGTTCTGAGAGAGAACCACCTACTCATGTGTTGAGGCCAAGATATTCCATTCCTACCATATGAATCTTGATCTCTAGCCTTCCCCAAGTTGCTTTCCACTCAAATCTTCTTTCCACCAAATCCAAATCCTGTGAGAGAGAGTTGAGTGTTGGGGAGACTATCATTTGAAGCACAAGAGCAAGGAGTTCATCATCAACACACCATTTGTTACTTCTTGGAGAGTGGTGTCTCCTAGATTGGCTAGGTGTCACTTCGGAGCCTCCGACAAGATTGTGGAGTTGGACCAAGGAGTTTGTAAGGGCAAGGAGATCGCCTACTTCGTGAAGATCTACCGCTAGTGAGGCAAGTCCTTCGTGGGCGATGGCCATGGTGGGATAGACAAGGTTGCTTCTTCGTGGACCCTTCGTGGGTGGAGCCCTCCGTGGAATCGCGCAACCGTTGCCCTTCGTGGGTTGAAGTCTCCATCAACGTGGATGTAGGATAGCACCACCTATCCGAACCACGGGAAAAACATCCGTGTCTCCAATTGCGTTTGAATTCTCCAAACCCTTCCCTTTACATTCTTGCAAGTTGCATGCTTTACTTTCCGCTGCCTATATACTCTTTGCATGCTTGCTTGGTATGTATTGTGAATGTTGAAATTGTGCCTAAACTCCACTTAAACCGAAAAAGCTTAAAAACTGCAACTTTAGTATTAAGTGTCTAATCCCCCCCCCTCTAGACACATCTACTTCAAGGTCCTACAAGTGGTATCAGAGCTTTGGTCTCCATTGCCTTGGTTTAATCACCATTGGAGGAAGATGGATGTGTCTACTTTAGGGAGTCTTAAACATAGAGTGCCTATTCCTGATGGAGAGTATTTTCATGAGTGGCAAAATGAGATGCTTGTAATTTTCAATCAATATCATTTGAACAAGTATACTGCTAGCCCTTGTGCACCTCATATTGATCCTTTGCATCCTACCCTAGATGAAGATATCGACATAATTCGCAATCTTAGAACTATTGAGCTCATCATTGGAGGATTGGCCAAAAATTTGATTGCTAGTTTGCCTACTCTTAATTGTGCCTATACTATATGGAAATTTCTTGAGGAACGATTTCCCGATTATTCCTTGAAAAATTTGGATGAAATTCTCCATAAATCTATTACCTTGAGTAAGATGAACTCTAGTGATCCTAGTCTTGGTGATTGTCTATTTGAGCTTACCAATCTCAAGCGTGCTAAAGGAGATGTTGGAATCATTATATCCGAAGCTATAAGAATTCATAAAGGTGACCACTTTGATGATCATTTATCTAATGAATTACCCTCTGTAGGAAATGATGAGTCACAAGATCATGGTGAACATGGATACTATGATGATGATGATGATAGTGACTTCGATCTTGATGATGCAATGAGACATTTTGGTCTTACGACAAATCTTCGGGGATATGTGTCAGGATGAAAGGAATGGGTTCTTGATAGTGGATGTACTGATCATATGATCGGAGATGAAGAGATGTTCCGTGAGCTTGCTGAAAATGACGGCCCTCGAAAATATGTCACCTTTGGTGATAATTCAAAGGGTAAAGTGGTTGGCCTTGGTAAGGTGGCCATCTCACATGATAGTTCCATTCAAAATGTCATGCTCGTTGAATCTCTCGGCTACAACTTACTTTCAGTATCTAGAGTTGCTGATTTCGGTTTGAATGTCCTACTTACTGAGGTAGATTGCCAAGTGTTTCGTCGAGACAATCATAAAATGGTCTTTACAGGTATACATAGAGGTGATCTTTACATTGTCGATTTCTCTAAAAAGGCACAACCTAAAACTTGCTTTATTGCTAAATCCTCAAAAGGTTGGTTGTGGCATAGACGACTAGGTCATGTTGGCATGAGAAACCTTGACAAGCTTATTAAAGGAAATCATATCCTTGGAGTTAACGATGTCATATTTGATAAGGATAGACTTTGCAGTGCTTGTCAAGCAGGTAAACAGGTTGGAGGAAGGCATCCCGTGAAGAACATCATGACCACAAGGAGGCCACTCGAGCTACTTCATATGGATCTTTTTGGTCACAACGCCTACAAGAGTCTTGGTGGAAATTCTTTTGGTCTAGTTATAGTTGATGATTTTTCAAGATTTACGTGGTTGTTCTTTCTTGATGACAAGTCGCAGGTCCAGAAGATCTTCAAAAACTTCGCTAGGAAGGCCCAAAACCAGTTTGACGTGAAGATCAAGAAGGTTCAGAGTGACAACAGAATGGAGTTCAAGAATGCAAATGTGGACACCTTTCTTGACGAATAAGGGATTTCACACGAGTTCTCGGCTACGTACACACCTCAACAAAATGGAGTTGTGGAGAGGAAGAACCGGACGCTCATCAAAATGGCGAGAACGATGCTTGATGAGTACAAGACGCCGAAGCACTTTTGGGCAGAAGCAGTTGAGACAGCTTGTCATGCAACAAATCGGTTGTATCTTCACAAGCTACTCGGCAAGATGGCATACGAGCTCCTCGCCGGTAATAAACCCCAAATTGGATACTTTCGAGTATTCGGCTCAAAGTGCTACATTCTTGACAAGCATCATCGTTCAAAGTTTGCTCCTAAATCTCATGAAGGTTTTCTACTTGGTTATGGCTCAAACTCTCACACTTACCGTGTCTACAACAATTTCACCCGAAAGGTTGAAGAGACGGTAGATGTGAAGTTTGATGAATCTAATGGCTCGCAAGTAGAGCAATTACCAATCGATGTAGGAGACAAAGACCCTTCAGAAGCAATCCAAGACTTGTCTATTGGCAAGATTCGTCCAACGGAGGTGAAGGAGAGTACCTCGTCCGTCCAAGTGGAAGCTTCTACTTCATGACAAGGTGAACCAAGAATTGATACGGAAGCATCCACAAGTGGGACACACCAAGATGGAGAAGACGAGGAAATGCATCAAGAAGAACATCAACAACCTCCTTCTCCACCACGACAAGAGAATGACAACGTCAACAATGAAGAAGGCAAGAAGAAGAACAAGATGAAGAATATGTTCAACGAAGACCCATGCAAAAGCTCTCACGAGTTCGAGCAAGAATTGCCAAAGATCATCCCGTCGAGCAAATCTACAATGATATACAAACCGGGAGAATCACTCGCTCAAAAACTCGTTTAGCTAACTTTTGTGAAAACTATTCATTCATCTCTAGCATTGAACCTATGAAGGTTGAAGAAGCATTGGAAGATCCGGATTGGATAAACGCTATGCATGAAGAGCTACACAACTTTGAGAGAAACCAAGTTTGGACATTGGTTAAGAAGCCCGACAACAACCACAACATCATTGGTACCAAATGGGTGTTTCGCAACAAGCAAGATGAAGATGGACAAGTGGTTCACAACAAAGCACGTCTCGTCGCCCAAGGGTACACACAAGTCGAAGGTATGGACTATGGTGAGACATATGCTCCCGTTGCTAGACTTGAGTCCGTTCACATCTTACTTGCCTATGCTAATCACCATAATATCACCTTGTACCAAATGGACATTAAAAGTGCTTTTCTAAATGGTGAAATAGAGGAGGAAGTTTATGTCAAACAACCTCCCGGCGTTTATCAATCCTAAGAAACCAAATCATGTTTACAAACTTCACAAAGCTCTTTATGGTCTTAAACAAGCTCCTAGAGCATGGTATAAATGCTTGACCAAGTTCCTTATTGCAAGTGGTTTTGAAATTGGTAAAATTGATTCTACTCTTTTTACTAAAAGGGTTAATGTAGAACTATTTGTATGCCAAATTTATGTTGATGATATCATATTTGGTTCAACTAACCCTCTCTTTAGTGAAAAGTTTGGAAAGCTAATGTCAGAGAAGTTTGAGATGTCTATGATGAGTGAACTCAAATTCTTTCTCGGTTTGCAAATCAAGCAAACTAAGGAAGGTACATTTGTCTCTCAAATGAAGTACACCAAGGACTTGTTCAAGAAGTTCAATATGCAAGAATGCAAAGGTATGCCTACACCCATGCCTACTAGTGGACATCTTGATTTGACCAAAGATGGTGAACCGGTTGATCAAAAGGTTTATCGCTCTATGATTGGTTCTTTGTTATACCTATGTGCTTCATGTCCCGACATTATGCTAAGTGTGTGCATGTGTGCACGATATCAAGCTGCTCCTAAAGAATGTCATCTTAAGGCCATGAAAAGGATAGTGAGATACTTAATTCATACACCAAACTTTGGCATTTGGTATCCTAAGAGGTCTTCTTTTGATCTTGTTGGCTATTCCGACTCAAATTATGCCGGAGACAAGGTTGATAGAAAGTCCACTTCGGGTACTTGTCAATTTCTTGGTAGATCTCTTGTGTCTTGGTCTTCCAAGAAAAAAAACTCGGTATCCTTATCCACCGCCGAAGCGGAATACATTACCGCTGGTTCATGTTGTGCTCAATTACTTTGGATGACCCAAACTCTTAAAGATTATGGGATCTATGTGAAACATGTTCCACTGCTTTGTGAAAATGAAAGTGCTATCAAAATTGGTCATAATCCTGTACAACATTCTCGAACTAAGCATATTGAAGTTCGTCATCATTTCATTCGAGACCATGTTGCTAAGGGTGACATTGATCTTAAGCATGTTTGCACCAATAAGCAATTAGCGGATATATTTACTAAACCTCTTGATGAGAAAGTATTTTGCAAGTTGAGAGGTGAATTGAACATTATTGATGCTTCAAACTTGGAGTAGGAACTCCATTGGATACATGCAAGACATGAGCTTATGACTAATCCATGATATATCTCTTATGATGACTATCTTATGTCTTGGATATATTTGTACCTTGCATGTTGTCTAACCCATGTAGGTGCTTGGTTGAACCTAATTCCATGAGATTGCGACTCACTCACATCTTGAGCAATCTCTACATCACCAAGTCTCTACACAATGGTGGTTGAAGACAAGGAAGCACAAAACCATTCAAACATATCCTTTGACAAATTCTATGTTGAGCTTCATGATTGTCATTTTTGGATACACAAGTGCTCTTCCTTGCAAGAACTAACCCATGTAGGTAGATGAACTCAAACTCCAAGTGGTGCTCCCAACTATTGATGAGCTACATCAACCTTGAGCACCCACACAAGTTCAACTACATGAGCAAGAACCACACCACCACCCAAGGTATGTTATTCCATCTTAGAGAAGCTTTACTCCAAGACATGAGTCAAAGCAACTCAACAAGATGTGAATACATCAAGATGCTTAAACGAAAAATGGTAACCCCATTTTGAGCTTAAACGATGAGTATGACCTATGATCAAGTGTTCTCACTCGACTCCTAAGTCAATATACTCTAACATAGGTGACTATGCCACCGCCCAACTCTAGATGAAGTTCTCTTGTGTTCTTTTCTGTGTTATTTCTTCATCTAGATCTTTCAGTTTCTTCTCTTTTCTTTTTGTTTTTGTTCTGCATTTTCTGCATTCAATTCCTTGCAAATCCTTCAGATTATTCATTGCAAATCTTTGTGAGATCCTACATGTTTAGTGAGATGAGGTGACAAGTGTTTTTCTCTGTGTTGAACTCGGTTTCACCGACTTGTAGTTTTCGGTCCAAGCGAATCTTTTCGGCCCCACCGAAACATGCCACTCGATGCCAGCGACTTCACAACAGGAAAAACAGTTTGCCACTTGTTCCATATTTCTTCTGATCTAGCTCTACTCAATGAATCGTGTCCTCTACAAGCATCACAGTTTTATCCATTGCTTTGTGCTGAGTCTCAAGGACCAAACCTATACGACGGATTCCAGAAAGCCCTTCTTGGAAATTGATGTCAAAGGGGGAGAGAGAGATCACATCAAAGCTTATCACCTACAAGGGAGAAAGTATTAAGGGGAAGAAAGAGATTTCCAGGGGGAGAGAATACTCAAGGATCCTAGATGCTTGATGTTCAAGAGGAGAGATGTCACATGTCTTTTTGGGGGAAAGACATGTTCGTATGTGCTTATTTGCATTAAGTTCTATCCATTTGTATCTTTCAGCTCTGATTTTCTGTTCCCTATCTTCTCCCAATATCCCATGTAAGATTCAGGGGGAGCAAGACACCTAAGGGAAAGAAATCAGTCAAATTCATTGCATATCTTTACTCTTGGGGACATGTTGAATCCATTGTGGTACCTTGTACTCACTCTCTACATGTCATCCCAGTCTTGGTACTCTTGTGGCTTCTTTGGTTTGCTCTGGCTAGTGGAGATACCTGTGTTATCTAACCTTGTTTGTGCAGGTTCATTCCATCCTAAGCCAGCTAAAGACTACAAGGTAAGTGTATGCATCAAAATCATGAGTATGAGGAATTCTTGCTTATGTACATACTGTTTGCAAGAAGGACTCATGAGCATGAAGGTATTTTCCTTGATAATCTTTTGCTCTGATGCATATGGCCAAGATACATGTAACACATTGCCTACTCTGTCATGGTTATGCTCTCACATGCCTCTATATTTCACATTTACATGAGTGCATACATGTAGGGGGAGCCTATGCTTGTTACATGTCCTTCCAAAGCTTTACTTGCTGTTCTTTATATCTTTATCTAAAGCTTTGATGCATGTTGCCATCAATTACCAAAAAGGGGGAGATTGAAAGCACAAGTGCTCCTAGGTGGTTTTGGTAATTAATGACAACATATCTCTTGTTGGACTAACGTTTCTATCTAGTATGTTTCAGATAAGTTCCACAATGGAGTGGCATGGACTAAAGGTTGTGGGAAATTCTTCAAGGTGCTAAGGACAAAGGATTGGCTAAAGCTTAAAGCTCAAGACTCTTCATTTTACATTTTAGTGATCCAAGATCACATTGAGTCCATAGGAAAAGCCAATACTATCAAGGAGGGATGAGGTGTTGCTTAATGACCCTCTTACTTCAAGTGCTTAATGATATGCTCCAAAATCCTCAGCTCCTTTCCCACTTCCACATATGACCTAAACCTAAGCCAAACTCGGCCCTACCGATTCTTTCAACCCGGCGCCACCGAGTTTCACTTGTCATAGCCACTGCCAAAACCCTAATCAATTCGGTCTCACCGATGGGATCTCGGTCTCACCGAGATGGGCTTGCAAACTCTCTGTTACCTACTGCAATATTTTCGGTCCCACCGAGATATGCAATTGGCCCCACCGAGTTTCCTTGGCCAACTCTCTGTTTCACTTATTACCCAAATCGGTCCCACCGAGTTTGATTAATCGGTCAAACCGAGTTTTGGATTTACCCTAACCCTAGCACACCGGTCCCACCGAGTTGATCCAGTCGGTCCCACCGAAAACCCTAACGGTCACTAGGTTTACTATTTCGGTCCGACCGAGTTTGTTGATTCGGTCTCACCGAGATTGGTAAATTGTGTGTAATGGTTAGATTTTGTGTGGAGGCTATATATACCCCTCCACCCACTCTTCATTCATGGAGAGAGCCATTAGAACACATCTACACTTCCAACTCATATGTTCTGAGAGAGAACCACCTACTCATGTGTTGAGGCCAAGATATTCCATTCCTACCATATGAATCTTGATCTCTAGCCTTCCCCAAGTTGCTTTCCACTCAAATCTTCTTTCCACCAAATCCAAATCATGTGAGAGAGAGTTGAGTGTTGGGGAGACTATCATTTGAAGCACAAGAGCAAGGAGTTCATCATCAACACACCATTTGTTACTTCTTGGAGAGTGGTGTCTCCTAGATTGGCTAGGTGTCACTTGGGAGCCTCCGACAAGATTGTGGAGTTGAACCAAGGAGTTTGTAAGGGCAAGGAGATCGCCTACTTCGTGAAGATCTACCGCTAGTGAGGCAAGTCCTTCGTGGGCGATGGACATGGTGGGATAGACAAGGTTGCTTCTTCGTGGACCCTTCGTGGGTGGAGCCCTCCATGGACTCGCGCAACCGTTACCCTTCGTGGGTTGAAGTCTCCATCAACGTGGATGTCGGATAGCACCACCTATCCGAACCATGGGAAAAACATCTGTGTCTCCAATTGCGTTTGAATTCTCCAAACCCTTCCCTTTACATTCTTGCAAGTTGCATGCTTTACTTTCCGCTGCCTATATACTCTTTGCATGCTTGCTTGGTATGTATTGTGAATGTTGAAATTGTGCCTAAACTCCACTTAAACCGGAAAAGCTTAAAAACTGCAACTTTAGTATTAAGTGTCTAATCCCCCCCTCTAGACACATCTACTTCAAGGTCCTACAGGGCCTGCGGAGCAAGGGTCAGTAAGAGCAACAGAAGGATCGGGAGCTAGGAAAGGAGAAGGCTTACTCATCAGTGGCGAAGTACTTCCTACGCTTCAGCAGGCGACAAGGGTAATCGTCTCCCAGGGCCTCCCTTCTCTTCCGGAGGGCCTCAAAGTCCACGCGCAAGCGGCCTAAGAGTTGGGCACAGGGATCAACCTGCGACGAAGATGGAGCGTCAAGTCGATCTGCGTCAGGGGCGCCTGCCTGATGTGCGCCGCCAATCGCCTCGCCAAGAGAAGCCGCCGGAGCCTCAGTGGCCTCGGTCGTAGGCGCAGAGGGCAGCTGCTTGTCACCCTCAGCCTCAGCGGCACGGGCCCTGATAACTGCTTCCTCATGAGCATCGCCCGGTGCTATCACCCCGCCGGGAGCCCCCTCGGCCTCTGGCGCCTCGTGCTTCCCTGCTCCGCCACTTGAGGAAGAGTCGCCTTGGCCGACTGGAAGGGCAGTCACCACCACTGGGTTCTCGCGAGGCCCCTAGAGGCCGGCGGGGCGCGGCCCCCACTCATCGAAGATAGGCATCTGCCTCACAAAATCGCCCCCGCTCTGGCAGAGGTACAGCAAGGCCCCTCCCTGCTGGATGCTGCCAGGGTTGGGGTCCCCCGTCAGGGTCAAGAGCGCCGTCCTCAGCACTTCAGGTGTCAAGTCCTCTTCCTGGAGCCTCATACGATCATCGCGCCTGCTGAAGGCCCACATCCGGCGGGAGTGGCGCTGGAGAGGAGCAACGCGGCGTAGCAAGAACTCCTTCACCACCTTGGGCGCTGTCGCGCCAAGCGACCTCAAGAACGCGAAGCGGTGCCAGACAAAGACGAGCCGGGGGCTCTCAAGCGTCTCCTGGCCCCAGCCCGAATTGGGGACAGCAAGCGAAGTTGGCTCCGGCAGCAGGGGGCTGGGCACCCCAGCATCCACATACAGCCACCGCTCGCGGAACCCAGCCGCGGGCGGAGGGAGCTTGAAGTCAATCCCAGAGGCCGCCGTCTCAGACGCGGTAACGAAGCTCACACACGCCCAACATTGGGTAGGGTCAACAAGGCACAGCGAGAAGAAGTGGCGCAGCAAGGCGACCGAAGGAAGGATGCCCATCATAGCCTCGCAAACAAAGGCGAAGACTGAAAGGAGAGTGATGGATTCAGGACCTAGATGCATCATGTGGATCTGATAGTGGGAAAGCACGGCATTGAAGAAATCAGAAAAGGGAGGAACCAGACCCGCCCACAGGGCGTCGGCAAAATACGGGACCTCGGTGGCTATCCTGTCGATGGAGAAGTGGGACGCAGGCCAGGCCATCGTCCTCCCGCATTCATTGAAGATGGTGGCCAGAGCCGAGCTGACCTTGCCCAAGCCCTCGGCGGGGGCCACCAACGGCGGCGGGCAAGGCGGAGACACGGGTTTCTTCCCTCTTCCCTTCTTCATCGGAGCCATGGCGATGGGAAGGGGGGAGGGGGAAGGTTCAAGATTGAGTTGAAAACAGAAACCAGAGTTCGAGCGGAGGAAGGACAGAGGGCGCTCGAGCAACAGAAAGGGGAACGGTTGTGTACGACTACGGGTCCGCCTAGCATGGCGCAAAATAAGGAGGGCGTGGGTGAACAGTGCCGCCCACGTCCAATCAACCACCACATAGCGCCTAAGGCCGCAGGCTGTTAGGGCCCGCGGCGCTTCGCTCTTGCCCTGCCGCCTCCCTGCACGGCCAAGTCCGGGCGCGCCTTGGGCCCGGGGGCTACTGTCGGCGTTCTGGGAATGGGGGTCCCCAGACTTGCCTGCCTGCGGCCTGCGGCGTGGCTCAAAAAGGGGGCCCAGCGCGGCCCATCTTCACCAACACAAACCCAAGCGAGGGGCCAAGCCTGGCGGGGCGGACGACGCAGAGCTTCCTCAGGCACGGCCTCGTCAGGCTGGCTCATGAGGAGGCGGAAAGACCAAGGCGGGGTACCTCACGAGGTGCCCGTGACGCAAGCCATGACGACCAAGGGCGCCAAGCGGGCGCCAGCCCGCGCAGTGTCCTCCTTTCCTCTTTGGTGCAAAGGGGGCAAGCGCAGCCGCGGAGTACCGTGGCATCAGGCAAAGGTTGCCATTTCGGTGCAATGAGACCAAGACCAGGAGGACTACGAGATGGAGGTCATCATGGAGCCCAAGACGGCGTCATCACCAGAGCTTTGCGCAGGCGAAGACTACTTTTGTCAGGATAGCTGATACTAGCCGTCCCCCTTCAAATTAGCCCGCCATTGTTGGCTCCCTTCCTGCTTGATATTTGGGAAGAGGACCAGGGCCTCTATAAATAGGACCGGCCACCCGCAGGGTGAGGGGGAAAAGGATAGAAGGATAGAGAAATAGAGGGATCGAAGGATCAAAGGATTAGAGAGAGAGAGAGAGAGAGAGAGAGAGAGAGAGAGAGAGAGAGAGAGAAGGGTGACTGAAATCCTCCCAGCAGTTCATCCCCCCAGCCAAGAACAGACCCTCGCGAGGTTGTTCTTCCTTTTATTGTTCATCATCATCAGCCCAAGAGGCAATCCACCACACCACACACTGGAGTAGGGTATTACACCACAACGGTGGCCCGAACCAGTATAAACCTCATGTCCCTCATGGTATTCTTTCCATAGCTTAGACCTTAACGAGGCGGAGGGGTGCAGGTAGGTAGGAGGAGAAATCTCCGCGTGCACCCCAGTGTTCGAACCTCAAGGGTATGCCGGAACCCAAAATCCGACATAGTCTGCCCCACATGTCGGTTTGCCTGTTTTCCCGGGCATATTCGAGCGTTAGTGCTCCGCGTTGCGCATTAGACCTTTCACTATGTAGGACAAGCGAGATAACTTATTGTTTATTTGAGCCGTTCAAGTATAATCATGTGGGGTTTGCTTATTTCTCATTGCTCTCCAACCCTCTTCTCCATCGATCATGTCGCCCTCCAGTCGAGTCCATCCTCCCGCATGCCTCATTTGAACATTCCACCGACTATCATTCGCATGTACCCACCCTAGTCCTCTTTCAATAGATCTCTGGACCCCGAGATGAAATCGAGAGGGAACGAGTGGGGGCACATGATACCTAAGGCGGATTCAAAATTTTGAACTGGTGATCATAGCATCCGCAAATCATATATAAAGGGTATTCAATGTTCGTTTCGTTTTTGAATGTACAATATACTCCCTCCTATCCTTTCTAGTTTACATATAAGTTTTATGTGTAGTCAAAGTATCTCTACTTTGATCAAAAAGGTATCAACATTCAACAATGCCCAATCAATATTGTTAGATTCGTACGTACTCCTAGATTTGTACTCGAGATGGTTTCCAATTTGACTATTGACAAGATTAATAGTACATGGGATGTATAATGTGAAAATTATATCATTGGAAACTCCTTTCACATACGAATTTGACTGTATGCTTTGTGTAAGTTGCATGTCATATATTATTACTCTAACATTTGGTCAAAGTTAGCCTCGAAAAACGCATTAGATCCTGTATGCTTTGTGTAAGTTGCATGTCATATATTATTACTCTAACATTTGTGTAAGTTGCATGTCATATATTATTACTCTAACATTTGGTCAAAGTAGATAGTGGAAGTGGATCCTCTAACATAGGTATCCCTGCCTTACCCTCCCTTTCGGTCACTTACTGGCGGACCCCATGCTTACTAGGCCCCGCATGTCAGTTACTCAATGGGTTCGACCACGTCATGGGATCCTCATCCGTAGTATACTCCCTCTATTTTTATTTACTCCGCATAAAACGGAGGGAGTGGTGGTATAATAAATGATGCGGGCGGGGGAGGGGGAGGGACGTCGGTTTACTCTCAACTGCGGTCCCACATGTGAGCGAAAACGCCATTCGGTGAGCGACGTAGAGGGTCCAACATGCCGGGCTGCAACGCGAACGCGACAAGAGCGATGTACAGTCAAAACCGATTGACCGGTCATCACCGGAACCACTATTCACACCAGAACCTTCGCTGCTCGGCCTACACCAGCCACTACCCTAAAACCACACCAAATCTCCAGCCCATTCCCCCACCTTTCGATCCCCTAGCCCGCATCAAGCGTCCCCTAGTTCGCCGGAAAGCCATGGTGCGCCGCAAGGTCACTTACTACAAGATGCTGATGCCGGAGCGCCGCACAGAAATCGCGGCGGCGGTCGGCGCCACAGACCTCCGTTCCCAAGCTCGCTTTGCGGCGGGCGAATCCCCGAGTTCTCTGGAGCCAATCTACGAGGAGGAGGAAGCCGATCCAATGTTCATGGTGGAGGTCATGGCGCAGAAGGCCCCCGATGGGTATGAGACGATGGACGTCGACTTCGTGCTGGCGTCCGAGTCCCCCATGGTGCAGGCGGACCAGCGGTTCAACATGGCGATACTAAAGGAGGACCGGGAGGCAGAGGCTCAACTCGACACGGAGTGCGCGCATGCCGCTGCCATCGAGGCTCTCCTGCAGGCGGAACCAGATGTCGTGGATGTGAACCAGGCGGCGGAGGCTCAACTTGAGGCGGAGCGCGCGGATGCCGCTGCCATCAAGGCCCTCCTGGAGGCGAAACCGGACGTCCTGGACTTGAACCGGGCGGCAGAGGCTCGGCTCGAGCAGAGCGCGCGGATGCCGCTCTCATCGACGCCCTCCTGCAGGGGGAACCGGACGTCCTGGACTTGAACCGGTTGGCGGAGGCTCGACTCGACACGGAGCATGCGGATGCCGCTGCCATCGAGGCCCTCCTGCAGGCGGAACCGGACGTCGTCGACTTGAACCGGGCTATGCTCTCGTCCGTGCAGAGCGCCCGCACGCTCCGCTTGAACGAGTAGCTGGAGGCCGAGAACAACCACGGTGCGGAGACACACGTCGGCAGCGACGGTTGGTTCGCGCCGGCAGCCAAAGACGACAATGTCGTCTCTTTCCGCGAGCAGGGATAGTTTTTCTTTATGTTGTTGTTTTTATGGATCTTTTGCTGTGTGAAAACATATATTTGTTTTGCAAGTCGCCTGACTTGGGTCAGTCTACCATTTCAGGCTGTTGGATGAATATCCCACGTTTCCTAACCCTTCTTTCCTTCTTCCTCACCTCTTCTTCTTCCCCAACAGACCACCGCACGGGCCGTATGGATACTCCCCAACATGTGGTTGGATAAACATACTCTATGAACGAAAATTATGTGTCAGTGATAGGATGGCTGAGTTTGGTTTATTCACATGCGACAACACGTGTCAGTGAGAGTGCGTTCCCTTGGTTGGGTTTGCGGCGTGCAGGAGCGACTGTGTGAGGGTGCGGTGCGACCACGCCGTGTAGGAGCGACCGTGTGAGGGTGCGGTGCGACTGCGGTAGCCGTGCTCAAGTGTACCTCCTTCTCATTTTGAAAACTTTAGGCAAGCTTGGCAAAAATGTGTGGCGAAGTTTGGCAATGCAAGCCCTAGAGCCAAACAGGATAAGTATGTACGTACTAGGAGTACTAGTGTTAAAAAAGAAAGGCGGAGTTTTCCTGTGCGGGATTTAATCGATACAAATCCTCATTTCACGTGTCAATTAATGCGTATTTTTTTCTCCAAAGACCAAAGAGCTAACCATTTCACTCCTCATCGCTTGATTAATGCAGCGCCATGCAAACCAACCTTCTCACTTCCGCATGCATGCATGTCGTCTCTCTCTCCCCTGTCCATCTCTCTGCACGCATGCGCCTCTCGCTCTCTCTAATGTTTCTGCATGCAAGCAGCTCTCTCTGCCTTGGGAAGATGCGAAGCACATGGGAAAGAGAGATGGGATTACTGCAGGCACGCATGCGGTGGAAAGGGATGGAGGGCCTGGTTGGAAAGAGCAGCAAAAAAATGCCAATGCGCAGAGCATTGCAGGGAAAACGAAATTTTCTTAGACGCAGACAAAAAAGGACCGGAGGGAGTACTACTAGGAGTACTAGTGCGGTGAGATGGTTTCTCGAAGAAGACGATGGAGAAGTGGAGTCAGTGAAGAGTGAAATGATGGTTGCTTCGTCCGTGCTTTTGTGATTTGACGCCTCACTGCTTTGTGATTTGTGATAGAAGGGACAGGGGAGTAGACTCTATGCTCTATACTATACTACATGCGTCCAAGCATGGGAGAAAGAGGAGAGACGTTGCATTTTTCTATTCCTTCAATCAATCAATCAATCAAGGAGCTTCGGTTCCATCTTTTTGGCTTTGGCAACACCGTCCACAATGGTTCTGATGATGCCAAAAGCTATTTTCACATTTGGCTACACATTGTGGTTGCCCTTAACTGTACCACTTGGTTTTGCTCCTGTGTGCTATCTATACAAATCTCAATTATATTGATCTAAAAAATTATAGAATCAAGATTAGTAAAAAGGAGGTGATTTTGTCGTGTGGATGGCGGGGGAGGTTTCTTATTTGAGCAATGCTACATCCACGTAATGGTTTACGTAAAGTTATGAACTGATGTGATGTGGGACTATTTGATTGGATTAAAGGAGAGGATTAGGCCCACCCCACCTGAAAATCAGGGGGGCATATATAGATTAGATGGAAAGTATATGTAGCAGCTACGTAGCCCTTTGTAAGTCTAGGATTAGGCTTCTTATTTTCAGAGGACGTTGTCCTCGCGGTTTGCTAACATGCGGTCCCACGTGTCAGTGCTTTACCAAGCCGATCCGCGTCCCACATGAGGTAGAACAACGGCAGAACCAACACGTGGTTAAGTTGAAGAAGATGAGGGAGAAGCAGATTCAGCAACGAGTGAAATGATGGTTGCTTCGTCCCTCCAACTTAACTGCGGGAAAGGTGCAGCTTTGTGATCTGACGCCTTATTGCTCATTACTACGCTGGCGCCATGATTGGGGTGCTTCACCCCGGCTGCTCTGCACTGTATTCCGATATGGCACGTGGACCCGATAGCTTGATGTCCCACATGTCGGCGAAAGGGACTATAAGATTTATGAAAGCGAGTGCTCCACTCTTACGACGGAGGAGTAGACGACACGACGGCCCAGTGAACTGTCACTTGTACTATATAGTACTACAGTTTTGCTGTTTCGCACAATCCATCGATACAAACCCGATTAAACAGGAAAGGGCAGGATTTTTCCCGTGCGGTAGATGATAATGGCCATACATTTCAAAGGCAATTTTAACGTATGCAAACTGAATAATTATAAGTAACAATATGATATCTAGTAAAACTAAAAACACATATGATTTATTGTGTTAGAGTGTAGTAGTAGTGTTGTATTGCATAGTTGTTAGATGTAACATGCGAGAACGTGTAGAGATGTAGTTTTGGAGGGCCTACAGAGAGAAAAGCGTAATACGGTCACCGAACTTCAGAATAAGCTGATTACGGTCACTATATACGTTTTGTGGTGATTATATGGTAACTTGCTCAAAGTTCAACATTGGATTGCACTCTGTTGACCGGCCAAATAGTCTGCGTGGCGCCATGTTGACTAGTTAAATTAACCACGTTCCTTGTGGGTCCCACCTATCAGTTCTCATAGGAAAAAGGTCAGATAAACACAAATTTATGCAGGCGCGACAAGGCTCCAACCCGTGCGCGGGAATCACCTGGTTGTGTATGTGTTTGTCAGCGCCTGATGTGTGCGCATGCACGTGTAGGTTGAGCACTTGAGCATGAGAGTGTGTGTTGGTCGTGTGGTGTACTG
The DNA here is from genome assembly GCF_002162155.2 of Triticum dicoccoides. Taxonomy (NCBI): domain Eukaryota; kingdom Viridiplantae; phylum Streptophyta; class Magnoliopsida; order Poales; family Poaceae; genus Triticum; species Triticum dicoccoides. Next base: position 511,031,207 of record NC_041388.1, read on the forward strand.
GTGTGTGCATGCATGCGTGTGTCTGTGCGTGTGAGTGTTGCGTGCGTGCGTGTGAGTGTTGCGTGCGTGGCTGCATGTGTACGTACTGGTGTGTGCATGCATGTGTGCGTGTGAGTGTTGCGTGCGTGGCTGTGTGTGTACATGTGAGTGTTGCGTGCGTGCGTGGGTGCATGCGTTTGTGTGAGTGTTGTGTGGATGCAGTTCGTGTGCATGCATGCGTGTGTGTATAATCACCACACCAGCTCCTGTGTGTTAAAATAGACGGCTCAGCATGCCAATACAAGGCCACCTTGTCCGCTGTGCCTGCGGTCATGACTTCGAACCACCGTCCAAATATTTTTTTGTCGTTTGTTTTCATTCTTACTAGTAAATCTGGGAGTGGTTTTAGAAAAACTGGTTTAAATGGGTTGGTTTTTATTATGGGCTTGATTGGTTTAGGTCTTATTGGGCTGAGCCTTTCTTAAGTTTGGTTTGGTTTCAGTTTTGAGAGGAACCAGTTTGGGTATAGTTGGTTATGGGCTGAAACCATTTGATGCATTATGGGCTACAAACCGTGGGTACAACCCGGTTCGCTGCGTCCAGTTACCCACACGCTTCCTTGATCCGGTGTTGCCCCTGTCTGGCTGTCTCTTCCCCCGCGCCGCCCCTGCCCCCCTGCCTCTTCCTTGCGCCGCCGCCTCGCCGTCACCCTCCGGCGCCGCCCCCTCCTTGCACTGCCGCCTTGCTGTCACCCTCGGGTGCCACCTCCTCCTTGCGCCGCCGCCTCGCCGTCACTTCGTTGCGCCACTGCCTCGCCGTCACC
>NC_041388.1:511032537-511035873 GCF_002162155.2 Triticum dicoccoides
TCTCTCTCTCTCTCTCTCTATCTCTCTCTTTCTCTCTCTCTCTCTCTCTGACCGGCTCCTCCTGTTGACCAGGTCCTGCTCCTCCCGCAACAAGGTGCTCCGGCGGCAACGCCGGCAAGGTGCTCCTGCTGGTCCCCTCCTCGTCTGCAACAACAATAACAACAACTAGGTTGATTCCACAACTTGGGCATTAGTTGGATTCATGATGCAGGATATACAGATCCAGAGTATTCCATTTGTTACACTTTGCAGTCACAACTTATGTAGGAATGATGGCTTTCTAGCTTTAGGTAGCCCCTTTTTTTTGAGGAAAACATAGATAGCCCCTAAATGATCTATATATATAGCATTGTTAACACACTTTAGCTGCTTCAATATTCTTTCTGTACTTCTATAACCAAGACCTACCAAGTAAAATTACTATGTTTCACAAGTAGTACTGGTTCAAAATTTGACCTGTAGAGCAGGCACTGTGGCCTCAGATCTCGGCTAGCATGCGTCTAGTGCAATCGATTTGGCAAACTCATTAGACTAGTGAAGTAAGGAAATTCCAGATCATGTTGATCATGGCATCAACAAATTGTATGATGATTTGTTGTGTAATTCATATTGATCATGGTTATTTTGCCATAATAAGATTGGGATGATTGTTGAGATATGAGGCGTGAACTTCTTTATGTACACTATACTCTATAACATTTTAATGTCGGCATACATACATTGTACTAAACCCAACATCTTTTTATCCTGTCGGCAGAGGAACTAAAATAAATGTCTGGTTCTCTCTTCTTTCACTACCTTCTTGCTCTATATTCTACCATTTTCTAACAGTAAGTTTCCACATATTTTCCCCCTGCAGTGTGCTATAAAATTTGAGGCATGTCTACATCAGAGGGTTCGGAGACTGCTGATTCCATGGATGAGGATACGAGTCAAATACCACATGTTAGAAGGTCCAAGGTATGGGAGCATTATGAAGTAGATTTGGTTCTCATAGATGGTGATTTCAAGGCTGTGTGCAAATACTGTGGAATGCAACTTCACACCAAGTTTGGGACTAGAAGTTTGAGGACCCGTATTGCAGAGGCTTGCCGATCAATCCAAGATGCTTGCAGACAGAGGTTTTTGTTGACCATGAAAAAAAACCACCCAAAGGACTTTTTGTGTTTGATGAAAAAGTTTTTCGTGAATGCATGGTCAAGTATTGCGTCCATGCTGAGATCCCCTTTCTTAAGTTTGAAGATCCCCACCTTCAGCCATGGATTGACTCAATGCAGCCAGCGTTTCAAATCAAGGGTCGTCACACAATTCGTGATGATGCAGTGAAGATGTATAAGGGAATGAAGAAAGATATCGAAGTAGAGCTACAAAATATGGATTCTCGCATTTGCTTAACATCTGACATGTGGACATCATCACAGGACTTGGTCTACATGTGCATCACCTCCCATTATATCAATGCAGAATTCAACTACAAGAAGAAGACCATAAGTTTCGCAGAAGTGAAGTATCCCCACACAGGCAATGCGATAAAGGAAGAAATAGTTCGTTGCTTAACAGAATGGGGAATAAGAGGCAAATTATTCACTTTGACACTAGATAATGCCAGCAATAATACTAATGCATGTGAGGAGTTAATAAAATATCACAAACATGAGCTGCTCCTTGAAGGTCAACATTTGCATGTCAGGTGTTGTGCGCACATTCTTAATATCTTGGTTCAGGATGGAATGAAAATAATCCATGAAGCTATTGACATGATACATGAGCTGATGAAGTATATTGACTCTTCTCCTTCAAGACTTCAAGATTTCAATACAATTGCAAGTGGGATGGGTCTACGTGCAAAGAAAGGCATCTCTGTTGATACACCAACCAGATGGAACTCAACCTGGAAAATGCTTGTAGAAGCATTGACGTACAAATCTGTTCTCACTAGTTATGCCAACAGAAAGATGATAGATTCTCCAAGTGAGGAGGAATGGGAGAAGGCAAAAGTTATTTGTGAGTTTCTAAAAGCTTTTGAAGATCTTACTTTGATTGTTTCAGCTCATAGGAAGCCAACTTCACATAAGTTTCTGCCAGTTGTGCTTTCTATTCGCCATGCATTGAAAGATCCGGGTTGGCATACCTCTGATGTGTTGAAGGAATTGGCGGCAGTGATGCAAACGAAGCTTGATAAATATTGGGATCCCGAGGAGAAGGAGAATGCAGATCCTAACCGTCGTAGAAAAAGCAAGGGCATTGAGTTTAACCATGCACTTGTCATTGCTACATTCCTGGATCCAAGGAGGAAACAAGATTACTTGGATTTCTTCTATTGCAAGTTGTCTACCGACGGGGAGCAAATTACAAAACAAGTGGAGATTGCTTTAGAATGGGTGAGAAAGTATGTCAAGGAATATGAGCTACTTGCAGCGACAAGCACTGCACACTCGACACCTTCTAGTCAAGGCAATACCATTATTGGATCACCTGTTGCAGGGAAAAGGAAGTTGGAAGAAGAGTTTGCCCAGCACAAGTCTCGTTAGAGGTCACGTGTACACAAATCCGAGCTTGATGCATACTTGGAAGAAGCATCCGAGAAGGTCGGTGATGACTTTGATGTCTTGGGTTGGTGGAAGAGGCATGGCAAAAAGTTTCCTATATTGGCATCTATGGCCCATGACTTTCTTGCAATTCCTTTGAGCATAGTGGCATCTGAATCAGCCTTCAGTTGTGGTAAGAGGATACTAGGCGACAAGAGAAGCTCTTTGAACCCTGATATGATGGAAGTTCTTGTTTGTGCTAAAGATTGGTTGTTCAAACCAAAGGAGGGTGAGTTAACCGCTTACATTTTGGTTCTACTACTTGTGTAGAATGGGATATATAAAACTTGCAGTATCGAAGTGTTCATATGCCTTCAAATTAATCCTTTGTTTCATTTGCAGGAGATGGACAGTAAGCACACGGCTAAAAACATGAAACCAAGAAAAGGTAAAAATATGATCCTGATCATCGATTTTCCTTTGCCTTGCTCCTTTTTTCGTTATAGTGATTGGACAAGCAAAACCACCGTCGCTATGCGAGTAAACATTGCCAAGACTACTCTGTAGAACTATTGGACTTTGTTTTGATATGACACTCTTGACAAGAAGTGAGTGATGAATAAAGGAGTGATGAATCAGCTAGTCCATAGGCATGTCATAAGTTCATTGAATTTGTTGGCTGGAACACAGCCGGGTCTTGTTGCCCTATTTCTTCCTCTGTTCTTGGAATGAGTGTTCATTTCGTCTAGCACGTAATAAATCCACCAAAACTTGTAATAGGAGTTGCCAGCACTATTTTTCGTTGATA
>NC_041388.1:511036092-511052482 GCF_002162155.2 Triticum dicoccoides
AGGCTTCCAGTGATAAGCAAGTGTTTTCGAAGTGAAATGATGTCCATGTTATTTTGCAGGTCATGTCCATTCTCATGTTCTCGGGTGCTTGTGTCGGGGCCAGCGTGATGATCTTTTTCATGAAGGATGTGAACTTCCGCGCCGAGTACTAGCGGCTGCCGTAGCCATGGCCAAGCTTGTTACATAGATTGTCTATTTGATAGCCCATCTTTGTTTAGATGATGTGGACTCCTGATGCTTTGGTTACTTGTGTTGTTTCTTTGTTAATTTCATTTCTTTAGAGGTCCGAGGAGTACAACTAGAACCCCGTCTCCAGATGCCCGGTCTGCCTGCATGTCTGGTTTAAACCACACAGTAACTGAAATCCACTACCCCCTAGAGTTGAACTGTCAGTCTTAAGTGCAGGACACAGTTATTGTTGGCCACCCTATCATTGCGCTATGTTATGTGAATGTTCTGAATTTCTGCTCACTCTTTTATAATCTGCAACTCATTTTTCTCTTCCTTTTTCCTGCTAGTTCTGTTACAATCTGTATTTCTCTTTGCCTTTCAGTATGTCTGTCTGTCTGTAAACATTCTGAATTTTTGCTCGTTCTTTCTATGATCTGTGGCCCATGCTTTTCTTCTTCTGCTCATTCTGCTATAATCTGAATTTCCTTTGGTCTGTCTCTGTTAGTCTGTACTCCCTCCGTTCCATACTCCGTGTCCGTGGTTTTAGATCAAACTGAACTAAAACCACGAATAACAGAGCTTCTATCTGTGCCTCTTCATCTCTTCTTCACATCATTGAGGGGATGATCCTGTTTGGGGCTACATCTGCAATCTGTGAGGCTAAACCCTTACGTTGCTCTTTCCACATTCTGCAATTTTCTTCTTCTATTCAGGCTTCAAGCTGGAGAGGGTCTGAACCTTTCCATAGTTCACTAAATCTGCTAACCTTTATGAGATCAAGGGCGTCCATTGACAACCTGCCCAAGGTCAGCATCACCGAGGGCAGTAAGTTGGTTCAGTGTGCTTGCTGTTTTTTGGTTGACTATTAATATAGTGCTTAACCCATTTAGAAACGGTTCTGAACCCATTTATGTAAACAGTTTCAACCCATGGTTGAAGGCTTGGTTCAGTTTGGTTTGGTTAAAATTCCCAGCAAGTTTGGTTTTGGTTGGGTGGCAAGAGAGCTATCGTGGGTTTAGTTTAGGTTCAAGTGTCAAGCTAGCTCGCGTGAGTTTGGTTGAGTTATGGTTCAGGTATCAAACTTTTCTCAGATTTACTTACTAGCAAGATGCCCGTGCATTGCACGTAACATCAAGATGCATTTGTATGACTTGTTTATCTTGTGAGAGAAAAGGATGAACGAGGGAAGGCCTTATTTGCAAATGTGGAGTGGGTACTGTTGGCGTTCTGGGAACGGGGGTCCCCAGACTTGCCTGCCTGCGGCCTGCGGCGTGGCTCAAAAGGGGGCCCAACACGGCCCATCTTCACCAACACAAACCCAAGACCCTCGCGAGGGGCCAGGCCTCGCGGGGCGGATGACATGGAGCTTCCTCAGGCACGGCCTCATCAGGCTGGCTCACGAGGGGGCGGAGAGATCAAGGCGGGGTACCTCGCGAGGTGCCCGTGACGCAAGCCGTGACGACTCAGGGTGCCAGGCAGGTGCCAGCCCGTGCAGCGTCCTCCTTTCCTCTTTGGCGCAAAGGGGGCAAGCGCAGCTGCGAAGTACCGAGGCATCAGGCAAAGGTTGCCATTTCGGTGCAACGAGACCAAGAACAGGAGGACTACGAGATGGAGGTCACTGTGGAGCCCAAGACGGCGTCATCACTAGAGCTTTGCGCATGCGAAGACTACTTTTGTCAGGATAGCTGATACTTGTTGTCCCCCTACAAATTAGCCCGCCATTGTTGGCTTTCTTCCCGCTGGATATTTGGGAAGAGGACCAGGGCCTCTATAAATAGGACTAGCCGCCCACATGGCAAGGGGTCGGCTGGTTGAAAGCAGAGAGAGAGAGATAGAGGAAAAGGCGACTGAGCTCCTCCCTGCAGTTCATCGCCTCAGCCAAGAACAGACCCTCGCGAGGCTGTTCTTCCTTGTATTGTTCATCATCGTCAGCCCAAGAGGCAATCCACACACCACACACTTGAGTAGGGTATTACACCACAACGGTGGCCCAAACCAGTATAAACCCTGTGTCTCTTGCGTTGTTCTTTCGACAGTTTAGATCCTAGCAAGGCGGAGGGGTGCAGGTAGGTAGGAGGCGAAATCTCCGCGCGCACCCTAGTGTTCGAACCTCAAGGGTCTACCGGAACCTGAAATCCGACATTTGGCACGCCAGGTAGGGGTGCGCCGGAATTCGTCTTCCATCACCCCGTTCTCCTCCGACCATCGCGCAAATGTCTGACGATTGTCGGGCCCGCGCGGAGCGCCGGGCCGCCCTCGCTTCCCGCGTCGCCCGGACGGCCCCTGTCGGCGGGCGTCCTCGCCGTTCCCCGTCACCTGCCGTCAACGCCGCCACCGGCCCGACGGGGGACGAGCAGCAAGCATCGTCTCAGCATCCATCCGTGCGCCAAGACGGCCGCACCGCAACTCCCTCGCTCGCCCCAGTTGGTTCTTCGTACCTGAAAGCACAAGTGCTCCCCAAGTGGTTTTGATAATTGATGACAACATATCTCTTGTTGGACTAATACTTTTACCTAGTATATTTCAGATAAGTTCAACAATGGAGTGGCATGGACTAAAGGTTGTGGGAACCTCTTCAAGATGCTAAGGACAAAGGATTGGCTAAAGCTTCAAGCTCAGGACTCTTCATTTTACACTTTTAGTGATCCAAGATCACATTGAGTCCATAGGAAAAGCCAATACTATCAAGGAGGGATGAGGTGTTGATAATGAGCCTCTTGCTCAAAGTGCTTAATCATATGCTCCAAAATCCTTAGCTACTTTCCCACTTCCACATATGACCTAAACCCAAAGCCAAACTCGGTCATACCGATTCTTTCTATCCGGCGCCACCGAGTTTCACTTGTCATTTGCCACTGCCAAACGCTAGCAATTCGGTCCTACCGATAAGGATCTCGGTCTCACCGAGATGGGCTTGCAAACTCTCTGTTACCTGTTGCAATATCTTCGGTCCCACCGAGATATGCAATCGGTCCCACCGAGTTTGCTTGGCCAACTCTCTGTTTCACTTATTACCCAAATCGGTCCCACCGAGTTTGAGTAATCGGACAAATCGAGTTTTGGATTTTCCCTAACCCTAGCACATCGGTCCCACCGAGTTGTTCCAGTCGGTCCCACCGAGAATCACTAACGGTCACTAGGTTTACTATTTCGGTCCGACCGAGTTTGTTGATTCGGTCCCACCGAGATTGGAAAATTGTGTGTAACGGTTGGATTTCGTGTGGAGGCTATAAATACCCCTCCACCTCCTCTTCATTCATGGAGAGAGCCATCAGACTAAGCCTACACTTCCAGCATCCTATTTCTGAGAAAGAACTACCTACTCATGTGTTGAGACCAAGATATTCCATTCCTACCATATGAATCTTGATCTCTAGCCTTCCCCAAGTTGCTTTCCACTCAAATCTTCTTTCCACCAGATCCAAATCCTATGAGAGAGAGTTGAGTGTTGGGGAGACTATCATTTGAAGCACAAGAGCAAGGAGTTCATCATCAACACACCATTTGTTACTTCTTGGAGAGTGGTGTCTCCTAGATTGCCTAGGTGTCACTTGGGAGCCTCCGACAAGATTATGGAGTTGAACCAAGGAGTTTGTAAGGGCAAGGAGATCGCCTACTTCGTGAAGATCTACCGCTAGTGAGGCAAGTCCTTCGTGGGCGATGGCCATGGTGGGATAGACAAGGTTTCTTCTTCGTGGACCCTTTGTGGGTGGAGCCCTCCGTGGACTCGCGCAACCGTTACCCTTCGTGGGTTGAAGTCTCCATCAACGTGGATGTAGGATAGCACCACCTATCCGAACCACGGGAAAAACATCCGTGTCTCCAATTGCGTTTGAATTTTCCAAACCCTTCCCTTTACATTCTTGCAAGTTGCATGCTTTACTTTCCGCTGCTCATATACTCTTTGCATGCTTGCTTGATATGTATTGTGTATGTTGAAATTGTGCCCAAACTCCACTTAAACCGAAAAAGTTTAAAAATTGCAACTTTAGCACTAAGTGTCTAATCACCCCCCTCTAGACACATCTACTTCTAGATCCTACAAGTGGTATCAGAGCTTTGGTCTCCATTGCCTTGGTTTAATCACCATTGGAGGAAGATGGATGTGTCTACTTTAGGGAGTCTTAGACATAGAGTGCCTATTCTTGATGGAGAGTACTTTCATGAGTGGAAAAATGAGATGCTTGTAATCTTCAATCAACATCATTTAAACAAGTATATTGCTAGCCCTTGTGCACCTCATATTGATCCTTTGTATCCTACCCTAGATGAAGATATCGACATGATTCGCAATCTTAGAACTATTGAGCTCATCATTAGAGGATTCCCCAAAAATTTGATTGCTAGTTTGCCTACTCTTAATTGTGCCTATACTATATGGAAATTTCTTGAGGAACGATTTCCCGATCATTCCTTGAAAAATTTGGATGAAATTCTCCATAAATCTATTGCCTTGAGTAAAATGAACTCTAGCGATCCTAGTTTTGGTAATTGTCTATTTGAGCTTACCAATCTTAAGCATGCTAAAGGAGATGTTGGAATCATTAGTGATATCATATTCGAAGCTATAAGAATTCATAAAAGTGACCACTTTGATGACCATTTATCTAATGAATTACCCTCTCTAGGAAATGATGAGTCACAAGATCATGATGAACATGGATACTATGATGATGATGATGATAGTGACTTCGATCTTGATGATGCAATGAGACATTTTGGTCTTATGGCAAATCTTCGGGGATATGCGTCAGGTGGAAAGGAATGGGTTCTTGATAGTGGATGTACTGATCACATGACCGGAGATGAAGAGATGTTCCGTGAGCTTGCTAAAAATGACGGCCCACGAAAATATGTCACCTTTGGTGATAATTCAAAGGGTAAAGTGGTTGGCCTTGGTAAGGTGGCCATCTCACATGATAGTTCCATTCAAAATGTCATGCTTGTTGAATCTCTCGGCTACAACTTACTTTCAGTATCTAGACTTGCTGATTTTGGCTTAAATGTTCTATTTACTGAGGTAGATTGCCAAGTGTTTCGTCGAGACAATCATAAAATGGTCTTTACCGGTATGCGTAGAGGTGATCTTTACATTGTCGATTTCTCTAGAAAGGCACAACCTAAAACTTGCTTTATTGCTAAATCCTCAAAAGGTTGGTTGTGGCATAGACGACTAGGTCACGTTGGCATGAGAAACCTTGACAAGCTTATTAAAGGAAATCATATCCTTGGAGTTAACGATGTCATATTTGATAAGGATAGACTTTGCAGTGCTTGTCAAGCAGGTAAACAGGTTGGAGGAAGGCATCCCATGAAGAACATCATGACCACAAGGAGGCCTCTCGAGCTACTTCATATGGATCTTTTTGGTCCCAACGCCTACAAGAGTCTCGGTGGAAATTCTTTTGGTCTAGTTATAGTTGATGATTTTTCAAGATTTACGTCGGTGTTCTTTCTTAATGACAAATCGCAGGTCCAGAAGATCTTCAAAAACTTCGCTAGGAAAGCCCAAAATCAGTTTGAAGTGAAGATCAAGAAAGTTCGGAGTGACAACGGAACGGAGTTCAAGAACGCAAATGTGGACACCTTTCTTGACGAAGAAGGGATTTCACACGAGTTCTCAACTACGTACACACCTCAACAAAATGGAGTTGTTGAGAGGAAGAACCGGACGCTCATTGAAATGGCAAGAATGATGCTTAATGAGTACAAGACACCGAAGCACTTTTGGGCAGAAGCAGTTGAGACAGCTTGTCACACAACAAATCGTTTGTATCTTCACAAGCTACTCGGCAAGAAGGCATACGAGCTCCTCACCGGTAACAAACCCCAAGTTGGATAGTTTCGAGTATTTGGCTCAAAGTGCTACATTCTTGATAAGCATCGTCGTTCAAAGTTTGCTCCTAAATCTCATGAAGGTTTCCTACTCGGTTATGGCTCAAACTCTCACACTTACCGTGTCTACAACAATTTCACCCGAAAGGTTGAAGAGACGGTAGATGTGAAGTTTTATGGATCTAATGGCTCGCAAGTAGAGCAATTGCCAATTGATGTAGGAGACAAAGACCCTTCAGAAGCAATCCAAGACTTGTCCATTGGAAAAGTTCGTCCAACGGAGGTGAAGGAGAGTACGTCATCCGTCCAAGTGGAAGCTTCTACTTCACAACAAGGTGAACCAAGAATTGACATGGAAGCATCCACAAGTGGGACACGCCAAGATGAAGAAGACGAGGAAGTACATCAAGACGAACATCAACAACCTCCTTCTCCACCATGACAAGAGAATGACAACGTCAACAATGAAGAAGGACAAGAAGAGGAACAAGATGAAGAAGATGCTCAACGAAGACCCAAGCAAAAGCTCTCACGAGTTCGAGCAAGAATTGCCAAAGATCATCCCGTCGAGCAAATCCTCAATGATATACAAACCGGGAGAATCACTCGCTCAAAAACTCGTTTAGCTAACTTTTGTGAAAACTATTCATTCATCTCTAGCATTGAACCTATGAAGGTTGAAGAAGCATTGGAAGATCCGGATTGGATAAACGCTATGCATGAAGAGCTACACAATTTTGAGAGAAACCAAGTTTGGACATTGGTTGAGAAGCAGACAACAACCACAACATCATTGGTACCAAATGGGTGTTTCGCAACAAGCAAGATGAAGATGGACAAGTGGTTCGCAACAAAGCACGTCTCGTCGCCCAAGGGTACACACAAGTCGAAGGTATGGACTATGGTGAGACATATGCTCCCGTTGCTAGACTTGAGTCCATTCGCATCTTACTTGCCTATGCTAATCACCATAATATCACCTTGTACCAAATGGACATTAAAAGTGCTTTTCTAAATGGTGAAATAGAGGAGGAAGTTTATGTCAAACAACCTCCCGGCTTCGTCAATCCTAAGAAACCTAATCATGTTTACAAACTTCACAAAGCTCTTTATGGTCTTAAACAAGCTCCTAGAGCATGGTATAAATGCTTGACCAAGTTCCTTATTGCAAGTGGTTTTGAAATTGGTAAAATTGATTCTACTCTTTTTACTAAAAGGGTTAATGGAGAACTTTTTGTATGCCAAATTTATGTTGATGATATCATATTTGGTTCAACTAACCCTCTCTTTAGTGAAAAGTTTGGAAAGCTAATGTCAAAGAAGTTTGAGATGTCTATGATGAGTGAACTCAAATTCTTTCTTGGTTTGCAAATCAAGCAAACTAAGGAAGGTACATTTGTCTCTCAAACGAAGTACACCAAGGACTTGTTCAAGAAGTTCAATATGCAAGAGTGCAAAGGTATGTCTACACCCATGCCCACTAGTGGACATAATGATTTGACCAAAGGTGGTGAACCGGTTGATCAAAAAGTTTATCGTTCTATGATTGGTTCATTACTATACCTATGTGCTTCACATCCCGATATTATGCTAAGTGTGTGCATGTGTGCACGATATCAAGCTGCTCCTAAAGAATGTCATCTTAAGGCTGTGAAAAGGATAGTGAGATACTTAATTCATACACCAAACTTTGGCATTTGGTATCCTAAGAGGTCTTCCTTTGATCTTGTTGGCTATTCCGACTCGGATTATGCTGGAGACAAGGTTGATAGGAAGTCCACTTCGGGTACCTGTCAATTTCTTGGTAGATCTCTTGTGTCTTGGTCCTCTAAGAAACAAAACTCAGTATCCTTATCCACCGCCGAAGCGGAATACATTGCCGCTGGTTCATGTTGTGCTCAATTACTTTGGATGACCCAAACTCTTAAAGATTATGGAATTTATGTGAAACATGTTCCACTGCTTTGTGACAATGAAAGTGCTATCAAAATTGGTCATAAGCCTGTACAACACTCTCGAACTAAGCATATTGAAGTTCGTCATCACTTCATTCGAGATCATGTTGCTAAGGGTGACATTAATCTTAAGCATGTTCGCACTGACAAGCAATTAGCGGATATATTCACTAAACCACTTGATGAGAAAGTATTTTGCAGGTTAAGAGGAGAATTGAACATTATTGATGCTTCAAACATGGAGTAGGAACTCCATTGGATACATGCAAGACATGAGCTTATGACTAATCCATGATATATCTCTTATGATGACTATCTTATGTCTTGGATATATTTGTACCTTGCATGTTGTCTAACCCATGTAGGTGCTTGGTTGAAACTAATTCCATGGGATTGCGACTCACTCACATCTTGAGCAATCTTTACATCACCAAGTCTCTACACAATGGTGGTTAAAGACAAGGAAGCACAAAACCATTCAAACATATCCTCTGACAAATTCTATGTTGAGCTTCATGATTGTCATTTTTGGATACACAAGTGCTCTTCCTTGCAAGAACTAACCTATGTAGGTAGATGAACTCAAACTCCAAGTGGTGTTCCAAATTCTTGATGGACTACATCAACCATGAGCACCCACACAAGTTCAACTACATGAGCAAGAACCACTCCACCACCCAAGGTATGTTATTCCATCTTAGAGAAGCTTTACTCCAAGACATGAGTCAAAGCAACTCAACAAGATGTGAATACATCAAGATGCTTAAACGAAAAATGGCAACCCCATTTGAGCTTAAACGATGAGTATGACCTATGATCAAGTGTTCTTACTTGACTCCCAAGTCAATATACTCTAACATAGGTGACTATGTCACCGCCCAACTCTAGATGAAGTTCTCTTGTGTTCTTTCTTTGTGTTATTGCATTTGTCTCATGCTTGTTTATTTGTTTCCTTCTACTTCATCTAGACCTTTTAGTTCCTTTTTGTTTTTGTTCTGCATTTTCTGCATCCAATTCCTTGCAAATCCTTCAGGTAATTCATTGCAAATCTTTGTGAGATCTTATTTGCCTAGTGAGCTGAGGTGACAAGTGTTTTTCTCTGTGTTAACTCGGTTTCACCGAATTGTAAGTTTCGGTCCAACCGAATACCTTCGGTACCACCGAAACATACCACTCGGTGCCACTGATTTAGCACCAAGAAAAACAGTTTGTCACATATTCTATATTTCTTCTGATCCAGCTCCACTCAATGAATCTTGTCCTCTACAAGCATCCCAATTTTGTCCATTGCTTTATGTTGAGTCTCAAGGACCAAACCTTTTGGACGGATTCCAGAAGAACCTTCTTGGAAATTGATGTCAAAGGGGGAGAGAGAGATCACATCAAAGCTTATCATCAGGGAGAGAGAGATCACATCAAAGCTTGTGGGAGAGAGAACACACTAAAGGGGGAGAGAAAGTCTCAAGGATCCCAGATGTCCCAGATAATGTTTTAAGGGGGAGAAAGAGATCTCTAGGGGGAGAGACAATACTCAAGGATCCCAGATGCTTGATGTTCAAGAGGAGAGATGTCACATGTCTTTTTAGGGGGAAAGACATGTTCATTTGTTTCTTTTAGCTCTGATTTTCTATTCCCTATCTTCTCCCAATATCCCATATAAGATTCAGGGGGAGCAAGACACCTATGGGAAAGAAATCAGTCGAATTCTTTGCATATCTTTACTCTTGGGGACATGTTGAATTCAATGTAGTACCTAGTACTTACTCTCTACATGTCATCCCAGTCTTGGTATTCTTGCGGTTTCTGTTGTTTGCTCTAGCTAGTGGATGTACCTGTGTTATCTAACCTTGTTTGTGCAGGTTCATTCCATCCTAAGCCAACTCAAAGACTACAAGGTAAATGTATGCATCAAAATCATGAGTATGAGGAGTTCTTGCTTATGTACATACTGTTTGCAAGAGAGACTCATGAGCATGAAGGTATTTTCCTTAACAATCTTTTGCTCTGATGCATATGGCCAAGATACATGTAACACATTGCCCACTCTGTCATGGTTATGCTCTCACATGCCTCTATACTTCATATTCACATGAGTGCATACATGTAGGGGGAGCCTATGCTTGTTACATGTCCTTCCAAAGCTTTACTTGCTGTTCTTTATATCTTTATCTAAAGCTTTGATGTATGTTGCCATCAATTACCAAAAAGGGGGAGATTGAAAGCACAAGTGCTCCCCAGGTGGTTTTGATAATTGATGACAACATATCTCTTGTTGGACTAATACTTTTACCTAGTATATTTCAGATAAGTTCAACAATGGAGTGGCATGGACTAGAGGTTGTGGGAACCTCTTCAAGATGATAAGGACAAAGGATTGGCTAAAGCTTCAAGCTCAGGACTCTTCATTTTACACTTTTAGTGATCCAAGATCACATTGAGTCCATAGGAAAAGCCAATACTATCAAGGAGGGATGAGGTGCTGATAATGAGCCTCTTGCTCAAAGTGCTTAATCATATGCTCCAAAATCCTCAGCTACTTTCCCACTTCCACATATGACCTAAACCCAAAGCCAAACTCGGTCATACCGGTTCTTTCTATCCGGCGCCACCGAGTTTCACTTGTCATTTGCCACTGCCAAACCCTAGCAATTCGGTCCTACCGATAAGGATCTCGGTCTCACCAAGATGGGCTTGCAAACTCTCTGTTACCTGTTGCAATATCTTCGGTCCCACCGAGATATGCAATCGGTCCCACCGAGTTTGCTTGGCCAACTCTCTGTTTCACTTATTACCCAAATCGGTCCCGCTGAGTTTGAGTAATCGGACAAACCGAGTTTTGGATTTTCCCTAACCCTAGCACATCGGTCCCACCGAGTTGTTCCAGTCGCTCCCACTGAGAATCACTAACGGTCACTAGGTTTACTATTTCGGTCCGACCGAGTTTGTTGATTCGGTCCCACCGAGATTGGAAAACTGTGTGTAACGGTTGGATTTCATGTGGAGGCTATAAATACCCCTCCACCTCCTCTTCATTCGTGGAGAGAGCCATCAGACTAAGCCTACACTTCCAGCATCCTATTTCTGAGAAAGAACTACCTACTCATGTGTTGAGACCAAGATATTCCATTCCTACCATATGAATCTTGATCTCTAGCCTTCCCCAAGTTGCTTTCCACTCAAATCTTCTTTCCACCAGATCCAAATCCTATGAGAGAGAGAGTTGAGTGTTGGGGAGACTATCATTTGAAGCACAAGAGCAAGGAGTTCATCATCAACACACCATTTGTTACTTCTTGGAGAGGGGTGTCTCCTAGATTGGCTAGGTGTCACTTGGGAGCCTCCGACAAGATTGTGGAGTTGAACCAAGGAGTTTGTAAGGGCAAGGAGATCGCCTACTTCGTGAAGATCTACCGCTAGTGAGGCAAGTCCTTCGTGGGCGATGTCCATGGTGGGATAGACAAGGTTGCTTCTTCGTGGACCCTTCGTGGGTGGAGCCCTCCATGGACTCGCGCAACCGTTACCATTCGTGGGTTGAAGTCTCCATCAACGTGGATGTAGGATAGCACCACCTATCTGAACCACGGGAAAAACATCCGTGTCTCCAATTGCGTTTGAATTGTCCAAACCCTTCCCTTTACATTCTTTCAAGTTGCATGCTTTACTTTCCGCTGCTCATATACTCTGTGCATGCTTGCTTGATACGTATTGTGTATGTTGAAATTGTGCCCAAACTCCACTTAAACCGAAAAAGTTTAAAAATTGCAACTTTAGCACTAAGTGTCTAATCACCCCCCTCTAGACACATCTACTTCTAGATCCTACAGTCCCGCGCGCTCCGCGCGCCCATGGAGCCCCGCAACCTCTCCCCGCCCATCGTGCTGCACCAACACCCCCAGTCGTCGCAGCCCTCTTGGGCGGATCACATGCGCCGCCTACAAGTTACCACGTCAAGCCGTTCATCCGCCGGGTTAGCGCCGCTTCCACGCGGCAGGGAGCTCCCCTGGATCGGGCGGCGCCCGAGACCGGCCTGAGCTTCAGCTCGGAGGACCACCCCTCCAACTCGGCCTGCTCGGGCGCGCTCCCCATGCTGTGCACCCCCACCATCTGCCAGGTGGCCGTCACCAGAACACTCATCGATGGCAGGGCAGGCCTCAGCGTGCTCTCAGTCGAGGCCTTCAACCTCCTCTGCATACCCCGGGAATGGCTGCAGCCCAGCCGGCCCTTCTCAGGCGTTGGGGGTAGGTCGTCCAGCTCCTTGGGACAGATCCGGCTCCTAGTAACCTTCGGCACCTACGACAACTTCCGCACGGAGCTGGTCGACTTCGACATCGCCCCCATCGGCCTCCCCTACAACGCCATCCTCGGCTACCCAACGCTGGCCCAGTTCATGGCCGCGATGCACCCGGTGTACAACCTCATGAAGATGCTCGGGAGCAGCGGTGTCCTCACCGTGCACGGGGACACTGGGGACGCTCTGCAGGTGCTCAAGCCCGTTTTCAAGACAGCGGCATCGGCACAGCCCGCCGCCTTGGAGGCCCCCGAGCCCAAGGGGGCTGCGCCCGCCAAGAAGAAACAGTTGTTCACCCAAGACAAGGCAGAAACCAAGAAGATACCCGTCGATGACGACGGATCCACCAACGCCACTTTCACCATAGGCGCCCACCTCAAACCCGAGCAGGAGGAGGCCCTGGTCGGGTTCCTAAGCGCAAACAAGAAGGTATTCGCTTGGGAGCCAGATCAGTTGGAAGGGATCCCCAGGAGTGTAATCGAACATCACCTCAACGTGTGACCCAACATGCGCCCTGTGAAGCAGAAGGCCAGGCGGCAGTCCACAGAAAAGCAGGCCTTCATCGTCCAAGAGACCCGCAAATTAGAGGCTGCTGGGGTCATTCGCGAGGTCCGATACCCAGATTGGTTGGCCAACCCTATCGTTGTGCCAAAGAAGGGAGGGAAGGAACACATGTGTGTTGACTTCACCAACCTCAACAAAGCGTGCCCGCAAGATCCGTTCCCGCTCCCCCGCATCGACCAGATCATCGATTCCACTGCGGAATGCGACCTGCTATGCTTCCTGGATGCCTTCTCTGGGTATACTAGATCAATATGGCGGTTGAAGACGTCGAGAAGATAGCCTTCCTAACCCCGTGTGGGGTGTACTGCTACACCTGCATGCCATTCGGGCTGCGTAACACAGGGGCGACCTTTCAGCGGCTGATGCATATCACCTTGGGCCCGCAGCTCGGGAAGAATGTTGAAGCTTACGTCGATGACATCGTGGTAAAATCTCGGGAGGCCAGGACCTTGATACAAGACCTGGAGGAAACCTTCGCGAGCCTCAACGCAGTGAACCTACGGCTCAACCCAGAGAAATGTATGTTCGGAGTCCCCTCGGGCAAGCTCTTGGGTTTCCTCGTGTCTCACCGAGGCATCGAGGCTAACCCGGAGAAGGTCAAGGCAGTGGAAGACATGAGCCCGCCAAAGACCCTCAGAGAAATGCAGAAGCTCATGGGGCGCGTGACCGCGCTAGGGCGCTTCATCTGCAAGTTGGGGGAGCGAGTGCTACCCTTCTTCCAGCTAATGAAGAAAAAGGGGCCCTTCGGGTGGACTGAAGAGGCCGACAAGGCATTCGAGGATCTCAAGAAATACCTGACCAGTCCACCGGTCATGGTGGCTCCGCACCCTCAAGAGCCCTTGGTGCTTTACCTCGCTGCCACTCCCTACTCCGCCAGCGCAGCCCTGGTGGCAGTCAGAGAGGAGCGTCGAATCAAAACCGCGGCAGCAGCCCGGGACAAGGCGGAACAGGTACGAGGAAAGCCCACAGAAGCCGCCACAACGGCTGATGAGGACCAGCCACCGCAGAGGGGCGCACCAGAGGCAGAAGAGGCCCCTCTCCCAGATGGCCACTCTCAGGAGGCCTCATTGTCTTGAGAGGCTCCATGGTCTCCAAAGGGAGCCGCCAGCACTAACGCACTCCACCTCGTTGAGCACCCAGTATACTTCGTTAGCACAGTGTTGCGGGATGCAAGGGCGCGGTACCCTATGCCTCAGAAACTCCTCCTCGCGCTACTGGTGGCCTCGCGCAAACTGCGGCACTATTTTTAGGGTCACCCCATCAAGGTCGTCTCGTCATACCCCCTGGAGAGGGTGCTCAGGAGCCCCAATTCAGCTGGGAGAGTTGCTGAGTGGAACATAGAGCTGCAAGCGTTTCAGCTCGAATTCAGCACTACCAGAGTCATCAAGGGAGCAGCGTTGGCGGATTTTGTGGCAGAATGGACGGAGGCGCCAGGCCTCAAGGCCTACGAGGATCGGTCCCTATCCCCGGGAAGTGAGGCGCCAGAAGGCTGGGTCATGTACTTCGATGGGGCGTTCTCCAGACATGGCGCAGGGGCTGGGGCGGTGCTTATATCGCCCACCCAGGACAAACTCTATTACGCCGTGCAACTTTGTTTCCAGCAAGGCGAAAAGGTCTCCAACAACATAGCGGAGTATGAAGGTTTAATAGCGGGCTTGAAGGCCGCAGCTGCCCTGGGGGTGAAACGCCTCACCATCAAGGGCGATTCGCAGCTCCTTGTCAATTTCTCCAACAAGGTGTACGAGCCGAAGGATGAGCACATGGAGGCCAACCTTGCAGAGGTCCGCAGGATGGAAAAGCAGTTCTGGGGGTTGGAGTTGCAGCATGTGCCCCGTGGCACCAATCAAGAGGTCGATGACATCGCCAAACGCGCGTCCAGGCGGTTACCTCAGGAGCCTAGCATTTTCGAGGAACGTCTCTTCAAGCCTTCAGCCTTGCCGTCACTATCAAACACGGCTCAGCCCCGGGAGGAGCTCCCCCAGCCACCTGCCTCCGGAGCTCCGGCCTGTGGCCCGGCCTCAGGAGCACGCCTGCTCCTGACTGTGGAACCTCAGGAGGGATATTGGATCACGGAGCTCCGGAGCTACTTGACGCAAGGGACCCTACCGGAGAAGGAGGAGGAAGCAGAGCGAGTGGCACGCTAGGCCACGACATACTGCATCAGAGATGGAGAGCTCTACCGAAAGCGACCAAACGATGTATCACTGTGCTGCATCTCCAGGGAGCAAGGGAAGGAACTACTGGAAGATATACACAGCGGGGACTGCGGACATCATTCATCGTCACGGACCCTCGTCGGCAAGGCGTTCCGCAGTGGGTTTTACTGGGCCACCGCGCTCAATGACACCGTTGAACTAGTGAAAGCTTGTGAGGCCTGCCAGTTCCACGCCAAGCAGATCCATCAGCCGGCAGGGGGCTTGCAGACTATCCCCCTTTCGTGGCCATTCACAGTCTGGGGGCTCGACATCTTGGGTCCGTTTCCTCGGGCGCCAGGGGGCTACCGCTACCTTTACGTTGCTGTAGACAAGTTCACCAAGTGGGCTGAAGTGGAGGCTGTCCGCACCATTCCTGCGGGTTCCGCGGTCAAGTTCATCAAGGGCATCGTGAGCCGGTTCGGGGTGCTGAATTGCATCATCACGGACAACTGTTCACAGTTCACCAGTAACCTCTTCAAAACATACTGTGCTAACCTTGGAACGCAGATATGCTACGCTTCAGTGGCGCACCCCCGAAGCAACGGCTAGGCCGAGCGAGCCAATGCGGAGGTCCTGAGGGGCCTCAAGACTAGGACGTTCAAGAAGAAGCTGGAGGCCTGCGGTAGAGGTTGGTACGACGAGCTTTAGTCCATGTTGTGGTCCATCCGCACAACCGCGACCAAGTCGACTGGGGAGACCCCGTTCTTCCTGGTCTATGGAGCCGAAGCGGTCCTCCCTCACGGAGTCAGACGTCGCTCCGCGCGGGTCCTGGCGTTCAACGAGGCGCAACAGGACGCCATGCGGGGGATGGACCTCGTGCTGGGGGAGGAACGTCGCCGAGAAGCCGCGCTACGAGCGGCGAGGTACCAACAAGCGCTGCGGCGATATCACTGCCGCAACATCCGCCCCAGGACACTCGAGGTAGGAGACCTCGTGCTCAAGCGGGTCCTCTCTAGGGAGGGGCTGCACAAGCTCTCTCCCATGTGGGAGGGCCCGTTCAAGGTTGTTCATGTTTCCAGGCCCGGCTCAGCGCGCTTGGAGACTCAGGAGGGAGTGCCGGTCCAGAATGCATGGAACATCCAGCACCTCCGGAGGTTCTACCCCTAAAAAGGCCCGGAGCCTGTGAAGCAAGGCGAATGCCTGTGAAGCTATCACGTTTTGGGAAAGGCTCGGAGCCTGTGAAGCAAGGCGAATGCCTGTGAAGCTATCGCGTTTTGGAAAAGGCCCGGAGCCTGTGAAGCAAGGCGAATGCCTGTGAAGCTATCGCATTTTGGAAAACGCCCGGAGCCTATGAAGCAAGGCGAATGCCTATGAAGCTATCGCGTTTTGGAAAAGGCCCGGAGCCTGTGAAGCAAGGCGAATGCCTGTGAAACTATCGCGTT
>NC_041388.1:511052658-511206986 GCF_002162155.2 Triticum dicoccoides
TTTTGGAAAAGGCCCGGAGCCTGTGAAGCTCTCGCGTTTTGGAAAAGGCCCGGAGCCTGTGAAGCAAGGCGAATGCCTGTGAAGCTATCGTGTTTTGGAAAAGGCCCGGAGCTTGTGAAGCAAGGCGAATGCCTGTGAAGCTATCGCGTTTCGGAAAAGGCCCGGAGCATGTGAAGCAAGGCGAACGCCTGTGAAGCTCTCCGCCCGTGACACTCTCACGTAATAATGAGTTGGAGCTGTACACGCCCCGGAGTATTAGGAGCGCCGGCCTCAGGCCCTGGGGCTCCCTCCCACGCCCAGTGGCAGCACTTAGCTCCTCGCTGGTGAGAATATGTCGAAGACTAAACTAGGTGCTGGACGCGGCTTTTCATTTGCTTTCAGCAGTTGGCTTGTTCCTCTTCATTTGAAGTTTTATTGAAGTTCTTGCCGTCTTTGGCTTGCGGTTCTTCGGCTTTTCACGCTCCTGCCTCGATTTCTCTTGTGCAAGGCCTCGCGAGGGGGAGAGCCGAGTGCCCTTGCGAGTGTTCTATCCTAGTCACTCAAAGGGTTCGCGACCCGGGCCCCTTGCAGGAGCACCCCTCCAGTCCGTGTCCCTCGGGCACCGCGACACAAACACAGGGCCTGGGTCGGTCGCCCCCACGGCTAGGGCCGGGAACCATCAATGCGCGGGCACATAGTCGGAAGGTACGATGAAGAAAGCAAAACGATAGTTAACAGCAATAACCCATACACGCCCCCGCGGGGCACCACACTACTGTCCTTTTTACGCAGGAAAAGGGAAGAGAAAGAACAAATCTGATGTGGCTCGCCTCGCACCGGCCCACAGGGAAGCCCGAGCTGCCTCCGGAGCTCAGGCGGACTCCCTCTCGCGCTTCACTAGGGCGCGACGGTGGGCGGACACGCTACCACCCCCCAAGAAGATACGATGGCGTGGGGGCTGACTGCGGCCACCACTAGAAGAGTCGCAGCCTGAAGAAGAACTGGAGAAGCTTGAGGAACCCTGAGCGCCACCAGCCCCGCGAGCGCCGTCCTCTCCATCAACGCCGGAGCCGGGTTCCCAGCCGCGGTCGTCGCCCTCGGGGCAACACCCTGCGCGGCGACCATCTTCCCCAAACACCCTCACGTAGAGGGTGGCATCGCCGTCGAACCTGAAGTGTAGGGTGCACCGACGGCCCAGGCCATGCGCGCGGGCAAACGTCTGCCAACCGTGGGCCAGGGCCAGGCTCCCGGCTGCGGAGACCTCCAGTGAAACCCATGAGGCCCGGCTGCAGCAGCCGTCGCCTGAAGCCAGAGGCCGCCCGGGGCGCCGGCCGGGAGCTCGCTGAGGAGGAAGCAAGGAAGTGGGAGCCGGGTGCCAGTCGGCTCCGCCGACCACACGACGAACTTCGGCAGCACCTCTGCAGCGCGAAAGCGCAGCATAGGGGGACGTGCAGCCGGAGCACACCCCCCGGCCGCAGCAATCCGCCCGCCACCGCGCTGGAAAGCGTCTCCGCGGCCGCGGGGAGCTGCCGTGGTGGCCACAGGATGTTTGCGGGGGCGCCCTCGACCGCGCTTGGGTAGGGGAGAGGCATGCTCTGCCTGGCAGGCCTTCCCCTTCTCCGCGGCCGAGAACCTCCTCGACGGGGCCATGAAGAAGAAGGAGAAGCAAGGGGAGATGAACCGAAAGGGCACACGCCGTTCCGTACTTATAGCCGGCGGAGGCCAACCGCCGACCTCCACGATCGCAGGTAATCATGACCCGTTTTGCGTGCAGGGACTTGTCCAGTCAGTGCAGTAGCCGAGGCGTCATGGGGAAGTGGAGACGCCTGCGCCCAATCAACCGCCACGCGGCGCCTAAGGCCGCAGGCTATTAGGGCCCGCGGCGCTTCGCTCTTGCCCTTCCGCCTCCCTGCACGGCCAAACCCGGGCACGCCTTGGGCCCGGGGGCTACTGTCGGCGTTCTGGGAACGGG
Source organism: Triticum dicoccoides (assembly GCF_002162155.2). Classification (NCBI taxonomy): domain Eukaryota; kingdom Viridiplantae; phylum Streptophyta; class Magnoliopsida; order Poales; family Poaceae; genus Triticum; species Triticum dicoccoides. Next base: position 511,054,610 of record NC_041388.1, read on the forward strand.
GGTCCCCAGACTTGCCTACCTGCGGCCTGCGGCGTGGCTCAAAAGGGGGCCCAGCACGGCCCATCTTCACCAACACAAACCCAAGACCCTCGCGAGGGGCCAGGCCTCGCGGGGCGGACGACGCGGAGCTTCCTCAGGCACGGCCTCATCAGGCTGGCTCATGAGGGGGCGGAGAGATCAAGGCGGGGTACCTCGCGAGGTGCCCGTGACGCAAGCCGTGACGACTCAGGGTGCCAGGCGGGTGCTGGCCCGTGCAGCGTCCTCCTTTCCTCTTTGGCGCAAAGGGGGCAAGCGCAGCTGCGAAGTACCGAGGCATCAGGCAAAGGTTGCCATTTCGATGGAACGAGACTAAGACCAGGAGGACTACGAGACGGAGGTCACCGTGGAGCCCAAGACGGCGTCATCACCAGAGCTTTGCGCGGGCGAAGACTACTTTTGTCAGGATAGCTGATACTTGCTGCCCCCCTTCAAATTAGCCCGCCATTGTTGGCTTCCTTCCCGCTCGATATTTGGGAAGAGGACCAGGGCCTCTATAAATAGGACTAGCCACCCACATGGCAAGGGGTCGGCTGGTTGAAAGCAGAGAGAGAGAGAGAGGAAAAGGCGACTGAGCTCCTCCCAGCAGTTCATCGCCTCAGCCAAGAACAGACACTCGCGAGGCTGTTCTTCCTTGTATTGTCCATCATCGTCAGCCCAAGAGGCAATCCACACACCACACACTGGAGTAGGGTATTACACCACAACGGTGGCCCGAACCAGTATAAACCCTGTGTCTCTTGCGTTGTTCTTTCGACAGTTTAGATCCTAGCAAGGCGGAGGGGTGCAGGTAGGTAGGAGGCGAAATCTCCGCGCGCACCCTAGTGTTCGAACCTCAAGGGTCTGCCGGAACCCGAAATCCGACAGGTACCTTTTGCAAAATTGCCATAGTTTCTTTCCTATCCATCAGATATAAATCGGACGGCCTATATTGCAGGATGGGAGGCACACCATCATCACCAACTCTATTTTTTATAAGAGTGTATTTTATGTATTTTATAAGAGTGTAGATGTAGATTAGATACAAGTCGACAGGTGGGCACGATGGTAGTGAGATAATGTGATGCAACACTAGAGGTGCCACGTGGAGCGTTTAACTGGTCAACTAGTCATGTCATGAGCAAATACAGAGTTGTACGGTGAGCCCGTGACTGTATAATAACCACTAAACGTAAATGGTGACCGTAATGAGTGGATTCCGAAGTCCAATGTACGTATCGTGCTTTCGCTACAAATACAATGATCGTCATTGCATATATCGCGAGAGAAAGATGAAACATGCATGAATTTTCTGGGGGCTTACTTTTAGAGGACATGGAGATAGTTTTGTGTGCATACGTGAAAGGGGCGTACAGGGGGGTATGCGATGGAGAGAGAGATGCTCTTCGTTTCTCTTTATTATGACTAACTTTGTATATAGTATAAAAATATACAAATTCACAGTGCGGAATAAATATCATTGTGGGCACCATGCAATGCAAATTAGCGTTCGTACTCCTCCATATAACTTTGTAATGTTGTATATATGTAGAAACTCTAAAATAATTTTTTGGCCACACTTTATTCAAAAGGAATGTTGTATGCGAAATAAACGTGAAGAGAGGGCTTTTTAGATCAATGGGGTACGTGATGTAACATGTGTGAATGTGTAGTTGATGCATTTGGCGGGGCCTAGAGAGGTATGTGTGTGTATTGCGTATTCGAGAGAGGCATGGATAGAGGGGCCGACGAGGGGTGTGGGAGAGATAGCACGAGAAATGAGAGTGGTCTAGAGAGAGAGAGACCAATATGACGTCACGACATGAGATTCCATTCCCTTGAGTGTGTATATGCAAGGGGGAGGGAATAGAGGCACCAGGAGAAATTTTCTGTGTGTTTGGTGTTTGTGTTGGTATGTGTAGGTGTGAGAAGATAATGAGACGTGGGGGCAGAGGGTGTGTCACCGCGTGAGGTCCGGTGGGTCGAGGTGAGGCCCTTCGTTCGGTTCCGTCCTGCGCCACATTGGTCGGCCCATGATGCATTTAGGAAGACCCATGGATGACTAGTCGTACAAGACAAACATAGCGGAATTGTGAAGGACTCTGTGTCCACTGACAAAGCCGTCTAGGATTTGTAACCCTTGGTTCTTGAACTAAGGTAACCCCTTTATCTCTGATATTACTATTCATCCAACCTAACTTTAAGGGGCATCCTACAGAATGCTCTACTAGAATCATACTCTTCGATTAGGAAGAGAGGTGTGAGACAATGCGTGAGAGATAGGCGTAAAGATAATGTGCGTACATGAGACACGTAGGCAGGTCCATGTATATAGAAAGGGTCGATGAGGATTGTGTGTGTGTATGTTTGTGAGAGGAAGAGTTCTTGTGATAAAGGTTAGTGGAAACAGTTGTAAATGGTTACGAGAGGGAGGGAGGGTTATATCTAGAGCATGTGTGCGAGAAAGACACCTCGGGAGAGAGTGTGTGAGCATGTGTGAGAGACCACTGATGGAGAGTGAAACTACACAGAAAAGACTGCTCTACACATTGATTAAAGATATAAATTGTATCCAAATATTAGGATGGGATCATGATATTTGCAATTCGCGTAAGGAGCAGTCATTGATCCATCAGACATCTAGATTCTATTGAATTTGAGCATGTCTATGTTATTATTCGACACAATTGATCCACATAGTTAGTATTTGGAACTCCAGACAATGCATCACTTTAGCAATCGAATATAAACGTGAGTATAGTTCATGTTGTGTGTGTAAAGCACATTATATATACGAAAGTTACACAATGAACATTATAAATAGCTACCTATGAACTAGCATACATTTGAATTCAACTTAAGGTGGTTTACAAAATCGAATTCAGCATGAAGTCCATTCAATTATTTGAATTTGATATCATGTCATTTGTAAACCATACCTAAATTATGGGGGCACAAATCTTTGCTTTGATTTTGTACATAATAGCATATGTAGTCGTGTACAAAATAGATTCAAATTTAGCTCCTCCATTCCAAAATAATCGTAGTTATAGGATTTTCAAGTGTCAAAATTTCAAAAAGAAGCGGAAAATTTAATGAGTTTTTCAAACATATAAGGTCAAATATAACGTTGTCTATTTAAGTCAATCCTAATAGTTCAAGAGTACTCTAAACGTGAATGCTTGTGTTTCAAAATTTCGAACGAAGCACCAAAAGAGCCTCTACTCGCCCGAAACCGCGTGAGACCAATGTTTGGTAGTACAAGTAAATTACTTTTCTAATAACTCCGACCCGTGAAACCTACCGGCCCGACGTCCAAAGGTCTAAACCGGGGTAGGTTTGTAGCTTCATCTAGACGCCACTCAACAGCATCCGAAAACATTCATACACAATGGCCGCCTAAGCACACATGCGCGTGGCTGAAATCGCTCCCGCCCACTATTTGGGACACCTGGGATTACCATCCTACCCCCGACCCGCAGTAGGTCCGAAATTTAGAGGGGGGCAAAGTTTGTACTTTCCCCAAATTTCAAACAAGCGCGTCCCATCTTCTGTTCAAAAAAGCCAAAAACAAGCGTGTCCCAGACCGAAACATGGTTCCCCCCACCCGTCCGATTCCCCATTCGTACTCCGTGGGCGCCAAAACTACCTCTCCACCAGCCGCGAAACCCCGACGTCCTCTGTCCACCACCCCATCCCACCCATCAATCGCCGCCCTCCTCAATCACGTCGGAGCCGATACCCCGATGTCGTCGTCCACCGCAACCTCAACCGCAACACCCTCCACGGCTAGTAGTTGAAGCCGAGGCCGAGCCGTCCGTACCCGAGCCAGTTCAACCACACCATCCTGCGCGGCACCGCTGCCGCTCCACCTTCGCCACCCTCCCCCGCACCAGAGTTGTTCCTGCTACGCCGTCCTTCGCGGCCTCGGATCTGCTTCCCCTCCGCCAACATACAACCATGGCAACACAGTCAACAATTTGGCCATGGGTTCGTCCAAGCCTGCACCCTCTAGAACATCGGTTTCCTCGGTAAAAAGAAGAAGATCGGTGCGACATGTGGAGGTGACCACACCGGCAACCAAAAAAGGTACTCCTCTTCCCTTATTCGTGCAAATCTTACGTCTCTGCTTGCACAGTATTCATCCCACAGAAGACACTAGTTGACCGCTTCTTCTTGATACTAGATGTTCCTAGTAACTCGCGATGCACAAGGTTTCTCCTCATATACTATTTCACCTTAGCTAGAGGTTCGTCGCCCCCCTGAATTTCAATTTCTGGCCAGTTGATTCCCAATTAATGGAAGCATTCCCCGGTGTAACAGGCGCTAGTACGCCTATTACGCCGGGGAAGCAGCGCCTTGGTGTTTATCTTAGGGGCGTGTGCGGCCTAGAGCTACTGCCGCCCGATCTGGAGGTCGGACGGGATTAAAGGGATGGCCTGGGGGCGCTGCCAAGCACGGCGGTGGTGTGAGGTCGATGGGAGGGCAGGGCGGCGGAGGCAGGGGTCTGGGCCGGTGGTCGCTGGCGGTTAGAGAAAGATCGTCAATAGTGACTGGCGGGAGGTAGACGAAGGCCATCTGCCCCTTCCTTATAGATCGGACGGTTGATTAAAAAATCGACTGACCTATTTATTTTCAGTCGACTATTGTCTTAGATATGACCACATGTGGTGGTGTGCTGGAGGAGTACCTGCATTTCCTGTGCTCATATATTACAAAATCATATGGAGTCGAATCTAATTTTGTTTGTCATGCAATGCTGTAGAGCTATCATATGTCTCCTGTCATTTATTTTTCAGCTATCTGCTACTTTTACAGTGCACTAGTTCTGCACACACTTCACCCTTACTCTCACTATTGTGTTTTTATGCAAGGGTATTTCAGACTCTGCTTCCATGAGAGAAGCCAAAAAGAAAAGAGAGAAGTCGCTCCAGCTTCGTATGCGGGTAGGCAAGACACGTTGCAATGCTATAAAGGGTGCAGTGTCAGCAGATGGAGACGGTAAACGTAGCTCTGGAGTTGATGACCTCGCTCGCAATGAACCACCATCCCAGGTGCTTGCTTTAACTTCGCGGTGTCATATGTGGTTGCATGTTCCATACGGTGTCTAGCTTGTATTCGAAAGGCCGAAGCCGGTAAGATAAGGAAAGATATTTTTTATATGAACCACCATCCCGTGAGCACCAGAAGACAAATAGCTAGTCAGGGCACTGGGCGAGCCAGTGACAAGCCCAGTAAAGATAGGCATCACCTGGAAGCCAACTAAAAAGCTGCGATGGTGGCGAAGCAGCCCGCCTCCCACCAGGCTCTCAAGTCCTAGAAGATCATGCTCACCGCTCCAGCCGGATGTCTAGCTTGTATTGCTTCCAATTTGGTTAAATTGCATCTGCTTAGCTTACACATTATACCTTTGAATATGACATGCCTTTCTGTTTTTGGTACATACTAGTACATCTGTGTATTAACCATGTTCTTACATCAAACTAATGTTCTTTTGTATCCCTCATCAATCACTTATGACAAGACAGGCAGGCAAGGGGACTACTCCTCATTTAAAGAATGCAGCGTCAGCCTCTCGATATGATTCTCAAGAAACAGAAATGCTAGATGAAGATAGTGAACGTAGCTCTATAGTTGATTACAGCATTTCCCCTACACTAGCATCGCAGGTGCTTGCTCTAACTTGGCAGCGTGATATGTGGTTGCATGTTGCATATGGTGTCTAGATTGTAATTCTTCCAATCTGGTTAAACTACATGTGCTAGTATGCTTAGCTTATACATTATACCTATTAATGTGACATGTCTTCATGTATTTAGTACATAGTACATCTGTCTATTAAGCATGTCCTTACATAAAACTATTGTTTTTTTGTATCCCGCATCAATCAACATGACAAGACACCTTTAGTATATGCAGTGCGATATTAGTTGCATCTTTCATATGATTTATAGCATGCGCTACTTCTGATTTGTTGAAATTCCATTTATGATGGGACGCTTTTAACTTGGCAGAGTCATATTGGTTGCATCTTTCATGTGGTGTCTAGCTTGCATTGCTTCTTATTTGCTGGAATGGTTTCTGCTTAGTTTACACAAATAGTTGTGAACATGCCATGTCATCCTATTTTTCGTACATATTCCATCCTGGTATCATGTGTTTGCCTTACATCAAAGTAGTGATTGTCAGTATCATGCATGAATGAGTTCTGAAGAGAGAATTTTATTGCTTTTTCTTGTCGGTTTTACTTGACAATTCAAAATCAATAAAGCGGAAGGAAGTTAGCAAGGCAGCGGATAAAGGTGCTCCTTCTGCATGGAGGGCCTCTACAGTTTCAACTCCTCCACACCCCCAAGATGACTCCCAAGCCAACACATGCATAGACACTCAATAAAGCTGTGTTTATGATGAGCACGTCTCCCCTAGTGCAGCATAACCGGTGCTCCCTCTAACTTGGCACTGTTATATGTGGTTGCATGTTATGTGTGATGTCTAGCTTGTATTGCTTCTAATTTTGTTGAATTCCATCTGATTACTTTACATATTATACTTGAATAAGACACGTGTTTCTGTTTCTAGAACATACAATACCTGTCTATCACACCATGTTCTTACATCAAATTACTACTATTGTGTAACCTGCAACAATCACTTATCATAAGACATGTTTGACTTCGGAGTGTGATATAGGTTACATCTCACATTCTTTTCTAGCTTGTACTACTAATTTGTTGGAACGGCACTTATGACGAGACAATTTTAACTTGGTAGAGTGATATTTGTTGCATCTTTCATATGGTGTCTAGCTTTCATTGCTTCTAATTTGTTGAAATGCCTTCTCCTTAGTTTACACATCATAAGCTGTGAATATGCAATGGCACTAATGACAAGAGACCTCTAACATGGTAGTGTGATGTTGTTTGCATCTTGCATATGATTTATTTCTTGTACTGCTTCACATTTGTTTAAACGCCATTTATGATGAGACACTGTTAACTTGGCAGAGCGATATTTGTAGCATCTTTCATATGGTTTCTACCTTCCATTGCATAACTTCTAATTTGGTGAAATGTCTTCTTATTAGTTTACACATCATAGTTCTGGTTATCTCTTCCGTCCTGTTTTTCATACATATTACATCCTCCTATCATGTGGTTGTCTAACATCAAAGTTCAGTTTGTCTGCATCACGCATCAATTTGTTTTGAAGAACTAAATTGTTATTTGTTTTTATTGTCGGCTTGACTTAACATGGCACAGAGAAAGAGGAAGAAACACATAATGGTAGGGAATGAGAAGCGGATGAATCCTGCAGATTCTGCTGGTACTGATGGTGCAATAGAAGGTCAAAGTCTAGTGGAAAATTCTACAAACACGGCATCCCATGCTACACGAGTTGCAAAAAAAGCCAAACAGAAACAAATAGCTGCCACCAAACAAGCAGAGACAACGCTAGTTCTTGCAACACCTACCATAGTACTACCAGCTGCGTGACTTACTCGTGCGTCAACTAAGCTAGCAGCACGTTCCCAAGCTCCCTTGCCACCTGACACTACTTCCCAAGCACTCTTGACACAAGACGAGTTGGCAATATCATATGAACCTTGTGAGCTTCAACAGCAAGAAGGTAGTTGCTAGAGTCAAGTTACAGTTGCATGCTTCTTTATATGTCGTCTCACAGTTTGATGTACACTAACACTTCCTATGTTCGTTGTTGGACTAGCACCTAGGCACAAGAGGAAACAAACATCAGGGATAATGCTCGATAGGTTAACTAAATCTAGAGGAGGAAGAATGGAGATCCGTTTTGAGGCAGGTTTAAAAAGGCCACATGATGCTACAGAGTCAGCCAAGTTAGTAGCAGAGGCAGCGGTTGCCGTTAGGTGTCATGTACGTATCCTCCCAACATGGATTCAGTACAGGAATGACAAAAACGAAACCCAGTTCAACACCTTCCTCGACCATTTATCTGTAAGTATGATTATGTATGGAAACTAGTAATATCGTCTTGCTCGGTCCCATACTTTCTAGGTTGCTGATAATGAGACTCCCATAATTTTCAACACATGAGGTTCAAGTTGGATAGCCAAGATGATGCAACCAGACAAGCTTGCACCCATGTTTTCAAGTCTGCTCTGCGACAGTATCGGTATAACTTGAGGAAAACTCACTTTGAAGGCAAGGCTAACAATGAACTTTCCCAAACATCTCTAGTGGAAAATATATCGGATGAAGACTGGAGGGGCCTTGTTAAACACTGGTCTGATCCGAAGTATCAGGTACATTATATATATATGTGATCAGATCACATGTTGAAGTCCTATTTACGCATGTTCCACACAAATCTATCTTCTTGTAGTTGAACTGTTCGAAGAACAAGGCCAACCGTACGAAAGTGAAATTCCAACAGATGACAGGATCTCGTAGCTATATTGCACACTGCGAGGCTCTTGTAATTAGCTGTTGTTTCACTCTTTTCGCTGTACCATATTATCAGAGCTATATTGACTTGTTCGAAATGCAGAGGAAAGCCCGCAAGGACCAAAAAGTACCTGAACCAAATGTTGTGGAAATCTTCAAGGACTGTCACACCAGCAAGAAGAAGGGCATGACTACATCAGTCAAAGCCGCTGTTGTAAGTCCTTAATCCTCATGCCTTTTAACTAGTACTTACTCTGACTTGTGCCTTGAACTGCATGGTTTGCAGCCAACGTCTATTACTCTTTTCAATTTTATAAACAATTTTCTTAGCGTATCATTGCACCTTACAAGGTTTAAAAGAGAGGAGTGATGTTCCTTTGATCTTGACCCATAATCTAGTTTCGTGCTGGACTTGCCCACACAATGTTACAATTGCCTATTTGTCTGTTCTCAGTTGTTTTGTGATATGAATGATGTCATTCTATGCTTATCGTATTATAAACTTCGTCTCTTTATCCTTAGCCCTCAATACAATGTGAAGAAATAGATAATACATTAGCGATGGTACATGGTCATATGTTTGGAACCTGGTTTTATTATGTACTTTGCAATGAAATACAACTAATATTTTACATGGGTTCACCAGAATAAGTTTTGTATATAGACCAAAGCTATTTTGTTTGGTTTTGCTGCCTCATTAATATCTTCTGTTCTGGTACTACTAATGTAAAACCTCAACTTTTCAGCGAGCTATGGAAAAAATGGTGGAACCACCACCTTCTGAAGGTGGCAAGGCAACTATAACCGCAATGTCAGCTCTTGCTGCAGTGGGTCAGTACCTGTCCACTAACAGTGCCAAAAGCACGTTCCTGCGTAATACTGGGTTGGTTGTTAAGGAAATATCGTCCAAACTGCCTCATGATCAAGATATGCAAGCTCAAAGCAATGTTGTATCTGCGCTCCAGACACAAGTCCATTCCCTAACAGAGACCCTTTGTGAAACAAGGAGAAACATTGCTCAATGTCGTCAAGATATGCATGGTTTTGAAACCAGACTATCAGACATTTGCTATGTTGTTCAGGAGCCTAGGGGAAATGAAGGCGAGGGTTATGGTGCTCCATCGGACAATACAGCATGAAAACGTAACAGTCAGGTCAAATGAACTGATCTTCTGAACTTCTGGTGGTGCATTTATCTACTATATAGTTGTAATTTGTTTTGGTGCGATACAAAATTTATTCTTAATGTGCAGCCACCGGCTGAAGAAAACAGCAAGCCATTTTTGTATAGTGTAGGGTGTTCCCTATATTTGCACTGGTGGCGATCTTCGATGCCGAGTGGATGTAATCTGTGCAATCGCCTTAATAGCCTAGCATTAGTTTCGGCCTTATTTATTTCCTAGTCTTCTTTTTCCCTTGTTTGCTAGTGGCCGCAACTACCATGGGCCATATACGGGCCGTAGGATCCATGGGTCTCCTATGGGCCGTCGATAAATGGGCCTGTAATCGATGGGCCTCAGGTCGTCGGATAAATGGGCTACATGGGCCGTAATCGGGCGTAATTGGTATCGGCCCAGCACGGTAATAGGCCATTAACAGGCCGTAGGACAGCAAAGGCTTTATTCTATCACAGGCATAACGGGTCGTTAATGGGCCAGAATATAGGACGGGCTAGAAACTGTGCAACGGGTTAACAGGCCAGAAACGGGCCGACTCTTGCCATGGGCCGAATTTGGCCCATTAGGGTAATAGGCCTGTAACGGGTCGACTCTTGCCATGGGCTAGATTTGGCCCATTAGGGGAATAGACCAGTAACGGGCCGACTCTTGCCATGGGCCAAATTTGGCCCATTAGGGGAACAGGCCAGTAACGGTTTGGAAGTAATCGAGGGCCGAAAAGGAGCCCAAGAATGTATGGGCCGTCAATAGGCCAAAAGCTAACACGGGCTGGAAACGGCCCATGTAAATCACGGGCCGTTAACGAGTATAAAGAAAATTACTGTTCATTATGGGCTAGAGTCACCGTGGGCCTGTAAAGGGCCGAAAGATACGAAGGCCTCATATGGGCCAAAAGACGTCGTGGGCCATACATGGGCCGAAAGTGAAATGGGCTGGTGTTATATTCGATGGCCCACATGACGTTGTTGGGTCGATTTCCTTTAGGGCCTAACGGGCCGTAAAATGGGCTATTTGCGAAGATACCATTAATAGGCTTTTCATGGGCCAGCCTGTTAACTTTTGACCAAGTCAAACGGGCCGGCTTTGTAAGCTAAATGGGCTAGTGGTGGGCCGTGGCACGCGTCGACATATCATAGGCGCCTATCTGACCCACTAACGAGCTGACACATGTTTCGTCCAGCCAATAAGAATTTTACATGTGGAAAATTCCCATTGGTCAGGGCTGTTAACGGGTTATCGGATCCAAAACCCGACCCGATAGCTTAACGGCGTTCCGTTATGGTGGATGCCACGTGTCGATCACCCTTGATGAAAGCACTTCTATGACGCGCGATTTATCGTCATGGAAGTGGACACTTCCGTGATGATAATTTTGGTAATGTAATGGAACACTTCTACGACAGCACAGGTATGACTATCTTGATTCTGTCAAAAATTTGTCATGGATGTACATGCATGCCAAAAAACACGACCTACTGTGACAAACACGTATCATCTCGGAAGTGTATTTTTTGTAGTGGTGGGTGTCTATTTCTCCAACTTTAGTTGAATCGAGTGTGACTACCCCCGGTCTTGTTGAAGGTTAAAACAGCAAACTTGACAAAAAATAATTGTGATTTTGATGCATAGGTAAGAACGGTTCTTGCTAAGCCCATAGCAGCCACATAAAACTTGCAACAACAAAGTAGAGGGTGTCTAACTTGTTTTTGCAGGGCATGTTGTGATGTGATATGGTCAAGACGTGATTATATAAACTGTTGTATGAGATGATCATGTTTTGTAACATAGTTATCGGCAACTGGAGAGCCATAGGGTTGTCGCTTTATTGTATGAAATGCAATCTCCATGTAATTGTTTTACTTTATCACTAAGCGGTAGCGATAGTCGTAGAAGCAATAGTTGGCGAGACGACAATGATGCTTCGATGGAGATCAAGGTGTCAAGCTGGTGACGATGGTGATCACGAAGGCGCTTTGGAGATGGAGATCAAAGGCACAAGATGATGATGGCCATATCATATCACTTATATTGATTGCATGTGATGTTTATCCTTTACGCATCTTATTTTGCTTAGTACGGCGGTAGCATTACAAGATGATCTCTCACTAAATTTCAAGGTATAAGTGTTCTCCCTGAGTATGCACCGTTGTGAAAGTTCGTCGTGCCGAGACACCATGTGATGATCGGGTGTGATAAGCTCTACGTTCACATACAATGGGTGCAAGCCAGCTTTGCACACGCACAATACTCGGGTTAAACTTGATGAGCCTAGCATATGCAGATATGGCCTCAGAACACTAAGACCGAAAGGTCGAGCGTGAATCATATAGTAGATATGATCAACATAGTGATGTTCACCATTGAAAACTACTCCATCCCATGTGATGATCGGACATGGTTTAGTTGATATGGATCACGTGATCACTTAGATGATTAGAGGGATGTCCATCTAAGTGGGATTTCTTAAGTAATATGATTAATTGAACTTTAGTTTATCATGAACTTAGTCTTGATAGTATTTGCATAACTATGTTGTAGATCAATAGCTCGCGATGTAGCTTCCGTTATACTTTTTATATGTTCCTAGAGAAAAACTATGTTGAAAGATGATAGTAGCAATGATGCGGTCTAGGTCCGTGATATGAGGATTATCCTCATTGCTACACAGAAGAATTATGTCCTTGATGCACCGCCAGGTGACAGACCTATTGCAGGAGAACATGCAAATGTTCTGAACGTTTGGCAAAGCTCGGTATGATGACTACTTAATAGTTTAGTGCACCATGCTTTATGCCTTAGAACCAGAAATTCAAAAAAGGTTTTGAATGCCACAGAGCATATAATATGTTCTAAGAGTTGAAATTGGTATTTCATACTCATGCCCGTGACGAGAGGTATGAGACCCCTGACAGTACTTTGCCTACAAGATGGAGGAGAATAGCTCAACTGGTGAGCATGTGCTCAGATTGTTTGGGTACTACAATTGCTTGAATCAAGTGGGAGTTAATCTTCCAGATAAGATAGTAATTGACAAAGTTCTCTAGTCACTATCACCAAGTTACTAGAACTTAGTGATGAACTATAATATGCTAGGGATGACAAAAGTAATTCCCAAGCTCTTCGCGATGCTGCAATCAGCGAAGGTAGAAATCAAGAAATAGCATCAAGCGTTGCTGGTTAACAAGACCCCTAGTTTCAAGAAAAGGGCAAAGGGAAAGAAAGAAGAACTTCAAAGAAGAATAGCAAGCAAGTTGCTTCTCCCACGAAGAAGCCCAAAGCTAGACCCAAGCCTGGAACTGAGTGCTTCTACTGCAAAGGAAATGGTCACTAGAAGTGGAACTGCCCTAGATACTTGGCGGATAAGAAGGATGGCAAAGTGAAGAAAAGTATATTTGATATGCATGTTATTGATGTGTACTTTACTAGTGTTTATAACAACCCCTTAGTATTTGATACTGGTTTAGTTGCTGAGAGTAGTAACTAAAAACAGGAGTTGCAGAATGAACACATACTAGTTATGCAAAGTGATGATGTGTGTTGGAAATAATTCTAAGGTTGATAAGATCACCATCACACACTCCCTCTACCTTCGAGATTAGTGTTGGACCAAAATAAATGGTATTTGGTGTTTGCTTTGAGAATAATATGATTGGATCATGTTTATTGCAATACGGTTATTCATTTAAGTCAAAGAATAATTGTTATTCAGTTTACATGAATAAAACCTTCTAAGGTCATACACCCAAGGTGAATGGTTTGTTGAATCTCAATCGTAGTGATACACATATTCATAATATTGATGCCAAAAGATGCAAAGTTGATAATGATAGTGCAACATATTTGTGGCACTGCCATTTAGGTCATATTGGTGTAAAGGGCATGAAGAAACTCCATGCTGATGGACTTTTGGAATCACTTGATTATGAATCACTTGATGCTTGCGAACCATGCCTCATGGGCAAGATGACTAAGACTCCATTCTTCGGAACAATGGAGCGAGCAACTGACCTATTGGAAATAATACATACGGATGTATGCGATCCGATAAGTGTTGAGGCTTGCAGTGCGTATCGTTATTTTCTGACCTTCACAGATGATTTGAGCAGATATGGGTATATCTACTTGATGAAACATAAGTTTGAAACATTTGAAAAGTTCAAAGAATTTCAGGGTGAAGTGGAAAATCATCGTAACAAGAAAATAAAGTTTCTACGATCTGATCACAGAAACGAATATTTTAGTTATGAGTTTGGTCTTCATTTGAAACAATGTGGAATAGTTCCGCAACTCACGCCACCTAGAACACCACAGCGTAATGGTGTGTCCGAACGTCATAACCGTACTTTATTAGATATGGTGCAATCTATGATGTCTCTTACCGAATTACCACTATGTTTTGGGGTTATGCATTAGAGACAGTTGCATTCACGTTAAATAGGGCACCATCTAAAAATCCGTTGAGACGACACCGTATGAACTGTGGTTTAGCAAGCTGTTGTTTCTTAAAATTTGGGGTTGCGATGCTTATGTTAAAAAGTTTCGACATGATAAGCTCAAAACCCAAATCAGAGAAGTGTGTCTTCATAGGATACCCAAAAGGAAACTGTTGGGTACACCTGCTATCACAGATCCGAAGGCAAGATCTTTGTTGCTAAAAGTGGATCCTTTCTAGAGAAGGAGTTTCTCTCGAAAGAAGTGACTGGGAGGAAAGTAGAACTTGATGAGGTAACTGTACCTGCTCCCTTATTGGAAAGTAGTTCATCACAGAAATCAGTTCCGGTGATTCCTACACCAATTAGTGAGGAAGCTAATGATGATGATCATGAAACTTCAGATCAACTTACTACCGAACCTCATAGGTTAACTAGAGTAAGATCCGCACCAGAGTGGGACTATAATCCTGTGCTAGAGGTCATGTTACTTGACCATGATAAACCTATGAACTATGAGGAAGCGATGATGAGCCCAAATTCCACAAAATGGCTTGAGGCCATAAAATCTGAGATAGAATCCGTGTATGAGAACAAAGTGCGAACTTTGGTTGACTTGCCCATTGATCGGCAAGCCATTGAGAATAAATGGATCTTCAAGAGGAAGACGATGCTGATAGTAGTGTTACTATCTACAAAGCTCAAATTGTCGCAAAAAGTTTTCGACAAGTTCAAGGTATTGACTACGATGAGATTTTCTCACTCGTAGCGATGCTTAAGTCTGTCCGAATCATGTTAGCAATTGCCACATTTTATTAAATCTGGCAAATGGATGTCGAAACTGCATTCCTTAATGGATTTCTTAAAGAAGAGTTGTATATGATACAACAAAGAAGGTTTTGTTAATACTAATGGTGCTAACAAATTGTGCAAGCTCCAGCGATCCATCTATGGACTGGTGCAAGCATCTCGGAGTTGGAATATACGCTTGGATAAGGTGATCAAGGCATATGGTTTTATACAGACTTGCGGCGAAGCCTGTATTTACAAGAAAGTGAGTGGGATCCCTACTGCATTTCTGATAAGTATATGTGAATGACATATTGTTGATCAGAAATAATGTAGAATTTTTTCTACGAAGCATAAAGGAGTGTTTGAAAGGAGTTTTTCAAAGAAAGACCTCGATGAAGCTGCTTACATATTGAGCATCAAGATCTATAGAGATAGATCAAGACACTTGATAACTTTTTTCAATGAGTACATACCTTGACAAGATTTTGAAGTAGTTCAAAATGGAACAGTCAAAGAAGGAGTTCTTGCCTGTGTTGCAAGATGTGAAATTGAGTAAAGAGTCAAAACCTGACCATGACAGAAAATAGAAAGAGAATGAAAAGTCATTCCCTATGCCTTAGTCATAGGTTCTATAAAGTATGCTATGTTGTGTACCAGAACTATTGTGTACCTCACCATGAGTTTGGCAAGATGGTACAATAGTGATCCAGGAATGGATCACCGGATAGCGGTCAAAATTTTCCTTAGTGGAATAAGGAAATATTTCTCGGTTAGGGAGGTGACAAAGAGTTCATCGTAAAGAGTTACGTCGATGCAAGCTTTGACACCGATCTGGATGACTCTAAGTCTCGATCTAGATACATATTGAAAGTACGAGCGATTAGCTAGAGTAGCTCCGTACAGAGCATTGTAGACATAGAAAATTTGCAAAATACATACGGTTCTGAATATGGCAGACCCGTTGACTGAACTTCTCTCACAAGCAAAACATGATCATTCTTTGGGTGTTAATCACATAGCGATGTGAACTAGATTATTGACTCTAGTAATTCCTTTCAGTATTAGTCACATAGAGATGTGAACTATTGGTGTTAATCACATGACGATGTGAAACTAGATTATTTGACTCTAGTGCAGGTGGGAGACTGAAGGAAATATGCCCTAGAGGCAATAATAAAGTTGTTATTTATATTTCCTTATATCATGATAAATGTTTATTATTCATGCTAGAATTGTATTAACCGGAAACTTCGTACATGTGTGAATACCTAGATAAAACAGAGTGTCCCTAGCATGCCTCTACTTGACTAGCTCGTTAATCAAAGATGGTTAAGTTTCCTAACCATAGACATGTGTTGTCATTTGGTGAACGGGATCACATCATTAGAGAATGATGTGATGGACAAGACCCATCCGTTAGCATAGCATAATGATCATTTAGTTTATTGCTATTGCTTTCTTCATAACTTATACATGTTCCTATGACTATGAGATTATGCAACTCCCGAATACCGGAGGAACACTTAGTGTGCTATCAAACATCACAACATAACTGGGTGATTATAAAGATGCTCTACAGGTGTCTCCGATGGTGCTTGTTGAGTTGGCATAGATCGAGATTAGGATTTGTCACTCCGATTGTCGGAGAGGTATCTCTGGGCCCTCTCGGTAATGCACATCACTATAAGCCTTGCAAGCAATGTGACTAATGAGTTAGTTGCGGGATGTTGCATTACGGAACAAGAAAAGAGACTTGCCAGTAACAAGATTGAACTAGGTATGATGATACCGATGATCGAATCTCGGGCAAGTAACATACCGATGACAAAGGGAACAATGTATGTTGTCATGCGGTTTGACCGATAAAGATCTTCGTAGAATATGTAGGAACCAATATAAGCATCCAGGTTCCGCTAATGGTTATTGACCGGAGATGAGTCTCTGTCATGTCTACATAGTTCTCGAACCCGTAGGGCCCGCACCCTTAACGTTTGGTGACGATCGATATTATGAGTTTATGTGTTTTGATGTACCGAAGGTAGTTCAGAGTCCCTGATATGATCACAGACATGACGAGGAGTCTCGAAATGGTCGAGACATAAATATCGATATATTGGACGGCTAGTTTTGGACATCGGAAGGGTTCTGAGTGAATTCAGGCATTTACCGGAGTACCGAGGGGTTACCGGAACCCCCGGGGAGTTATTCGGCCCTAATGGGCTTTAGTGGAGAGAGAGAGGGGCGGCCAGGGTAGGCCGCGTGCCCCCTCCCCCTTAGGTTCGAATTGTACTAGGGAGGGGGCGGCGCCCCCCTTTCCTTCTCCCTCTCTCCTCATTCCCTCTTCTCCTACTCCAACAAGGGAAAAGGGGAATCCTACTCCCATCGGGAGTAGGACTCCCCCCTTGGGCGCGCCATAGAGGCCGGCCCTCCCCCTCCTCCACTCCTTTATATATGAGGGAGGGGGGCACCCCATAGACACACAAGTTGACAGTTGTCTTAGCCGTGTTCGGTGCCCCCTCCATAGATTTCCACCTCGGTCATATCGTCGTAGAGCTTTGGCGAAGCCCTGCATCGGTAACTTTATCATCACCGTCACCAAGCCGTCGTGCTGACGAAACTCTCCCTCGGCCTTAGCTGGATCAATAGTACGAGGGACGTCACCGAGCTGAACGTGTGCAGATCACGGAGGTGTCGTGCGTTTGGTACTTGAATCTGTTAGATCGCGAAGACGTTTGACTACATCAACCGCGTTACTAAACGCTTCCGCTTTCGGTCTACGAGGGCCCCTGGACACACTCTCCCCGCTCGTTGCTATGCATCACCTAGATGGATCTTGCGTGTGCGTTGGCAATTTTTTTCAAATACTATGTTCCCCAACAATATATTTGGCCACTTCCAGGTGGTTCTTGACTTCTGGCCCTTCTCATCGATCTTTGATGACGCGCCCAACCATGGGCCCGCGCAGTCAAAGTTGTACATTGGAATTTTGAACATCACAGACCACCCTTTTCACTCATATATATTTGGGCCACATGCTGGTGTGGCTGTCTTCTGACCCTCTCTAACGTTATTTTTTGCTGCAAAGACTCTGATGACGCTCAATGGATACGTGTATAATATCTTAACCGTGTGCAATACAAGTGTGTTGTGAATCACCACTGCCGCGCAAGCGCGAGCAAATTAAGGTGGAGGTATTGGCTCAACCATGTGTGATGCAAGTGCGCTGAAATCACCACGGCCGGGCAAGCGCGAGCAAATTAAGGTGGAGGTACTGACTCAACCGTGTGCAATGCAACTGCGCTGAAATCACCACGACCGCGCAAGCGCGAGCAAAGGGGTGGATGTACTGGCTCAACCGTGTGCGATGCAAGTGCGCTGAAATCACCACGACCGCACAAGCGCGAGCAAAGGGTGGTGGTACTGGCTTAACCGTGTGCGATGCAAGTGCGCTGTAAAACCATCACCTGTGCAAGTTAAAGGCGGGTAAGTTTATTTGGAAATTAGGACGAACCGTGTGCTATAGACCAGCTAGCTAGAAATATAAAAACAAACTACTCGCCTTGAGCGTTGCAAAAAGCGGCGGTTCCGTGCCACTTTTCCTTATTATCATACACGCATAATGTTATTGGACCGTGGGCGATCTTGGGCACTCGAGCCCCGCATCAATTCCTTTACCCAAATTTTGGTATCCGCCGTACTTCAACCGTCGCCCACACTCCTTCAACAATACCGGTTTGAATTCCAATATTTGATGGCTGTTAAGCCTACTGTCGGTAACATTGCATTTCATTTTATATCTGCTTTAACAGCATGCTGAAACCAACACATTCAAGCTATCATTTGGAGATGATGTTGTTTACCTTTGCTATATTTGCTTCATGTTAAGGTTGATGTACTTATCATGCCTTTCCACTACTTATGCAGGACAACAACGGGAGTGGCCACCATTTTCCGCCGAGATTAGCTTCATCCCTCGGCTTGTACTCCCCCCATCGTTCCATAATGTAGTGCATATATATCCAGGCCTAGACAGTTGTTAGCTTCTAATATTGACTTGTTGCTTGTAGGTAGATATCCCCTCGGCAATGATCCATGCATTGACCCTTTTTGCGTATGGGGCAATGAGATATTCATGAACAAGCATCAAGTGAGGAAAATGATAAGGATTATTAGCAAAAAGATACGAATGGTGGCAAGCAAATTATTTGTTTATGCTCTATCCAAAACAACAGTGAGCTGTAGGATGGTAACTACAAACTCTGCAGCCTTCTTTTTTTTACTCCCCATAATGAGTTGTTAGACAACAATGTCTGAATCTTTTTCGTTCCCAGTGGTTCCTGAAGCAGTTCACTCATTATTACCTCGCAAAGTACATGATTGGTGGACACGCAATGAAGGTTAAAGTATTTCATCCAGATACAATGAGCATCGAGAAGTCGTAATGAAGACAGTGAAGGATGGACGGGCAACCATCACAAGGGGTTGGCCTAGAGTCGTGCACGCATTACGCATGGAAGAGGGCACAATATGGGCATTCCACTTCACCTTCTCCAGCAACCAGAATGTCTTTTGCCTCTCTCTTTACAGTCTTTAGTACAACTATGGTTCATCATTCTTTACTTGGTGCTTCTGTAGTTCTTCAGTATATGTATCTCTGCATCGAATTATGCATTCATGGTTGAACCTATATTTTTAATAAACATGGTTGGATATGAAATAAGTGATTACCTACTTTCAAATTCAAAACATGTGATTTTTAAATTAGGGATTAATTAGGGATTACACTACACACATTTGCAAAAGCGAAACGTCTGCGATAGACATGGAGATCAGAAATGTTTGCGATCAATCTCCACTGCACACACGACATCCTCTTGAAAACTGTTTGCGTTAGGCCACCTTGTGCAAACGTGTCGGAGTAATGGGCCACGGGTAGGATAACCCGAGTCCCAGAACCTTTCAAGACATCGGGGCAGGCTGCGCCCCTCAAGACCCCAGGACAAAGAGCCGCCTTCTGAGGAGTCGGCGGCAAGGCCACCGACTAGCCACTCGCGGCCGAGTCCCAGGGACGACTTCAGGACAAACCGACTCCTGACTGACGACTTCCCAAGAAGCCGGCCTTGGGGAGTCGGCCCACGACTCCAGCAAAACCCCATGTCCTCATCAAGAGGGACAGGACAGGGGAGTGGCTAAAGTGAAGACTGCTCCCACCCCTTTCCAAAGGAAAGCATGGTCACAGTACGCCGTACCTGCGGAGATCTTCGTGCGGCGTGGCACTATTGCCATGCTGGCCCTGACATCAGCACCGATGGACCGAATCCTGCGCCCACGACGGCTTGTCTGTACGACCTTTGGGCGGCGGGTCCCACCGGCCAGCGGGATCCCAAAAGATGGCAAGTGCGCCACAAGTCGGACCCGTCGGGAGTCGGCCCCCGAGAGTCGGCCGGCTCCTCCCCCGGGGCCCACGCGCCATTAACCAGATGTGACGGAGAGTGGCAATAGTGATCGCCCGCCAGGCGGCGGGGCTGTTGCCACGACTCCATGACCAAGCCCGTGTCATTAGAAGCACGGCTACAGTAATCAGCAGCTGGCAAGACCCGCCCATGGCGGACGCGGCCTGTCGGCTCCGTACCGGGCCAGTCGGCGGGGCCCACCAGTCGGCGGGCCCCAGGAGTCGGTGGATAAAACAGTGGCCGGAGAGACTGACGGCTGGGCCCGCATCCAGCCGGATTACCATTGTACCCTAGGGGTAGGCCTATATAAACCCCCAGGGCACCCATGCAAAGGGTTGGAATCCATTAGTACTAGACCAGATCATATAGGAAGGAGAGAGCTAGCCTTGCCTTCTCCTACCTCTAGGAAATAGCTCAAGGAGCTATCGTGTAAACACTTTGCCATAGTGATCATGCAGAGACCCCGCAGAGCAGCAGTAGGGGTATTATCTCCCCGGAGAGCCCTGAAGCTGGGTAAGATTCACCGGCGTGCATGTCTTTGCCTCATCTGTTTCCAGGCACCAGTGACATTCTACTCGCCCCCACCATGATAAGCCATCCTTTGGCATATGTCGCACCCAACCCCCGACATTTGGCGCCCACCGTGGGGCCTGGTGCACCGCCGTCCGGGGACCTGCTCTGGACGGGAACCCTTTTCCTCCCTGGCGAGCGCAGCCAGCCAGGCACACCAGACGGAGTTAGCGCTGACGCGCTGCACGGTGTTGAGATCGCCTGCGCAGCCAGCTGCCTCGCCGAACTTGTCGGCGAGGTTCGCCTCTCAGACGAACCTGCATCCAACGCAGGCACAGGCGGCTCCGAGAGCCTCCTCGCGGGCCTCCTCGATCAACTCCACGTCGCCGGTGAGCGTGCCGTGGACTTGGAGTCTGTAGGTTCCACCGACCCGATGCTGGTCGACTCTGACACTGCATCGCTCGACGCGTTCCCCACTAATGTGGTGGTCTACGACGAGCCTCTCCTCGTGCGGAGAGCGGCGGAAGCACCGTCACCGAGGTGCTCGTCATCAGTCATGACGAGCCTCCCGGCGGAGGAGCGCATGACCCACTTGGCACGGCGCTACAAGACCTAACTGTGCCCATTCCGGAAGATGCTGACGCGGAGACGTTGGAGGCGCGCTGCCTTCAGCTCGTCGAAGGCGCGAAGAAGCTGGCTAGCATGAGACGCTTGTCAGAAGCCTACCAGCGAGAGATGGATCGCGCTATTGGCGGCTCGCCGGCCCCAGCAGGGCCCAGCCGCCTTGGCGCGGTCCAGCAGCGTGGCGTAGCCATCGCCAATCTGTTCGGGGCAAGCCGCCCTGTGTACGCTACCCCTGCGGAGAACATTCGAGCCGCCCAGGCGGCGGCGGACGAGATGAACAATTTCAAGGGCGAAGAACGCCGCCTGATGATGGAGCGAGTCAAGCGGCTCCTCGATGCGGCTGCCGCGCAAAGCGAGGCCGGCTGCCGCACGGAGGCGCCGCAGCGGAAAAATGACGACCTTCGCTAAGACCAAGGCGCGACGTCTCGGACGCCGAGTGACGGCGCCTGAGGAAGAAGAGACAAGGATCTGGCTGTGAGCCACAGTCGGACTCACATTACCATAGAGCGCGTCCGAGACGGCCGCCCGAGAGCAGTGGAACGACGGGACGACTGTCCGCCTCCTCCTCCTCGCAAGGAGAGGCGAGTATCCCCGCCGCCTGTTGACCATCTGACTCTCGGCGACCGCCTTGGCTGCCGAGAGGGAGTTGGAGAAAACGACGCCTGCCACCGGATCGACCGACTTCACCGATCCCTGGCGCTGGAAGAAGAAGACGAGTTGGGTCCGCCTTGTTTCGGGCCCCGCATTCGAGACGAGCCCTTCCCCAAAGGGTTCACGCTCCCAAGAGACATGCCCAAAGTACACCGGCTCCGTGAAGCCGGAAGACTGGCTGGTCAACTACTCCACGGCTGTCAGCATAGCGAACGTCAACAAGCGTGTCGCCGTAAAATACGTTCCGCTCATGATCCAGGGCACGGCCCGGACATGGCTGAACAGCCTGAAGCCCCGCAGCATCAACAGCTGGGTCGACTTCACCGAGGCATTCGCCCGCAACTTCACCAGCACGTACAAGCGCCCTCCCAAGCCTCGTCAGCTTTCCTTGTGCATTTAAGGTCCCGACGAGTCAACTCGCGACTACCTCACGCGTTGGACCGAGCTTTGGAACTCCTGCGAGGGCGTGCACGTGGTGCAGGCTATCAAGTACTTCACCGCCGGGTGCAGAGAAGGCACCCTCCTCAAGCACAAGATCCTCTGCGACGAGCCAGAAACCCTTAACGAGCTGCTGATCATAGCAGACAAGTACGCCACGGCCGACTCCTCCATGAAGGCGGAGATTCAAGTCAGTGCAACTGGCAAAGTGGCCCCTCAGGCTCCAAGAACTCCGGCGGGAGACGCCAGTTAGCGACAACAGCAAAGCGACCACAAGCGCAAGGCCCATGCGGCCGGTTTCCAGCAGCCGGCAGGTCACGACAGTTGAAGCCCAGCAGCCGGATGGGCAGCCTCCGCCCAAGCGACAGAAAGGCGGCAAGCCCAACTGGTTGCCGGCCTTCTCCTATGAGCAGACCCTGGATGGACCTTGCAAGTTCCATAGCGGCGCAAAGCCATCGAATCACACCACCCGGAAGTGCCACTGGCTCACCAGGATCGCCAAGGGAGATGGCCTCCTACCTTCCCTGCCTGCTAGGCAGCCACCTCCGCCTCCGCCCCAGCAGCCGGCTGTCAGACCAGTCGGCGCAGTACAAGACGAATACCCCGAAGAGCACGGAGCTTACGTGGTGTTTACCAGTATGGCTGACGATCGACGCAGCAGGCGGCTGCTGCGACAAGACGTGAATGCAGTAGCATCAGAGACGCCAGAGTTCATGCACTGGTCTGAGAAGCCCATCGGCTGGAGCAGGGCTGATCATCCAGAGGTGACACCGAGTCCGGGCTCCTATGCCTTGGTCTTGGATGCCACCTTTGCCACGGATAGACGAGCCGCTCGTTTCTCACAAGTTCTGATAGACGGAGGCAGCAGCATCAATATCCTGTACAAGGACACCATGGAGAAATTAGGAATCAAGTAAAGACAACTTCAGAACAGCCGGACTGTGTTCCACGGCATTGTTCCTGGGCTTTCCTGCTCACCAATCGGCAAGATCCTGATGGACGTCCTCTTTGGAGACAAAGATCACTTCCGCCGAGAGTCAGTTTGGTTTGAGGTGGTGGACCTCGAGAGCCCATACCATGCACTACTTGGCCGACCCGTCCTGGCCAAGTTCATGGTGGTCCCCCACTACACCTACCTGAAAATGAAGATGCCCAGTTCCAGGAGAATTCTGACTGTAGCCGGCGACTACCGGAAGTCGTCTGCCTGTGCGGCTGAGAGCAGTCGGCTAGCCGAGTCCCTGGTGATCGCAACCGAGAAGCGGCTCCTTGAGCAGGTTGTGGCGATGGCTGGCAAGCAGCCAGAGGTGTCGCCCAACCCAAAGGAGTCGGAGGCTGACGGTTGGTTCAAGCCGGCCAAGGAGACAAAGAAGATACCCTTGGATCCGGAGCACCCGGAGAGGTACGCTGTCGTAGGCGCAAACCTCGACAGCAAATAGGAAGGCGAGCTCGTTGATTTCCTCCATGAGAATTAGGACATCTTCGCATGGTCCCCCAAAGACATGCCAGGTGTACCGACGGAATTCGCCGAGCACAAGTTACATGTCCGATCTGATGCAAAGCCGGTCAGGCAGCCCCTACGCCACCTATCAGAAGAGAAGAGAAGAGTTGTCGGAGAAGAGACAGCCCGACTCCTAGCAGCCGGCTTCATTATGGAAGTATTCTTTCCAGAGTGGCTAGCCAACCCGGTCCTGGTACTGAGGAAGAACAAGCAGTGGCGAATGTGTTGACTACACGAGCCTCAACACCCGTGAATGTGTATTGACTACACGAGCTCATTCACGGGCTTCGGCTTGCCAAAGAACTCGGCATTCGCCGGATCCTGTGTTATGGCGACTCGGACTTAGTGGTCCAGCAGTCGTCTGGCGACTGGGATGCCAAAGATGCAAACATGGCGAGTTATCATTTCCTCGTGCAGCAACTCAGTGGGTATTTCGAGGGGTGCGAGTTCCTCCATGTGCCAAGAAACGACAACGACCAAGCAGGCGCCTTGGCATGAATCGGCTCTACCCGCCAAGCAATACCATCCGGCGTCGCCCTTCAACACCTCCTCAAGCCGTCTGTCAAGCCTTCACCAGAATCAGACTCCATCTTCATGTCGGCTCCTCCCGAAGAAGTCAGATCCGACTCCAGAGCCCTGGCAGACGGTACGGGGATCTCAGCAGATGGTTCCAAAACCTCCACAGTAGAGGCCGGCCCAGGAACTGTGGCGGCGGACTCGAAGACTCCAGAACTAGGCCCAAGAGCCGCGCCAGTCGGCCCAGGGACTTCATTAACCCAGCAAGCGGTTGTTGACCCCACCCCGCTGCCTCCCAGCCCAGCCACCCTCGTCCAAGTCGCAGCTCTGGCAGTCGAAGAAATAGCAGCACCCTCATGGGCCTAGCCCATCCTCAAATTTCTGGTGATAAAGAGTTGCCAACCGGTGAGACCTTAGCTCGACAGGTACAACGCTGAGCGGCAGCCTACACCATAATCAACAGAGAGCTGGTCAGGCACAGCGTCACTGGTGTCTACCAGCGCTGCGTAGAGTCAGAGCAAGGCCAAACAATCCTCAAAGACATTCATCAAGGCGAGTGCGTCCACCATGCGGCTTCAAGAGCACTCGTCGCCAAAGCCTTTCGACACGGCTTCTTTTGGCCAACGGCCTTAGAAGAGGCCAAGGAATTGGTCCGAAAATGCAAAGGGTGCCAGAAGTTCCGCTCCAAGCCGCATCAGCCGGCTTCTGCACTCAAGACCATCCCCATTGCCTGGCCTTTCGTAGTTTGGGGTCTAGACATGGTGGGACCATTCAAGATGGCACGAGGTGGCTTAACTCACTTACTTGTCGCAGTGGACAAGTTCACCAAGTGGATAGAAGCGAAGCCAATCAAGAAACTGAACGGTCCGACTGCCGTGACTTTCATCTCCGATATCACAATTCGATACGGCATACCACATAGCATCATCACCGACAACGGCACAAATTTCGCCAAAGGCGCCTTGGCCCGTTTCTGTGCAACACAGGGCATCCGACTGGACCTAGCGTCCGTCGCCCATCCACAGTAAAATGGCCAGGTGGAGCAAGCAAACGGCCTCATCCTGTCCGGCATCAAGCCCCGACTGGTCGAGCCTCTGGAGCGTTCGGCTGGCTGCTGGCTCGACGAGTTGCCAGCCGTCCTCTAGAGTCTGCGCACGACTCCAAACAAGTCAACCGGCTTCACGCCATTCTTCCTCGTCTACGATGCTGAAGCCGTCATCCCAACGGACATAGAGTTCGACTCCCCGCGAGTCACCATGTACACCGAGGAGGAGGCAGAAGAAGCACATCAAGATGGCGTCGATCTGCTGGAAGAGGGCCGACTGTTGGCACTGAGCTGGTCCAGCATCTACCAGCAGAGCCTGCGCCGATACTACAACAGGAAGGTCAAGCCGAGATCTTTCCAAGAGGGCGACCTTGTGCTCCGGCTGATCCAGCGAACAGCCGGCCAGCACAAGCTGTCGGCGCCTTGGGAAGGCCCTTTCATCATCAGAAAAGTACTGGGCAATGACTCCTACTACCTGATTGACGCTCAGAAGCCCCGAGCACGCAAGAGGGACGACTCCGGCAAAGAGACGGAGCGGCCATGGAATGCAAATCTCCTACGAAGATTTTACAGTTGATGCAGTAGGTACCACGCTACCTTTTGTATTAAAAGTACCAAGACTTCGCCCCCCCCCCCCGAGATGAGCTCGGGACTGCCCTCTTTTGTCTGTATGATAAAAATTATGCCTACAAGTATGTTACTCTTTGTTATGCCGCTTGACACCGGGCTCGACAGGTCAGCCTGGGGACTTGCCACCTTGCACTATGAAACGCTTCCTGCAGCCGGACAAGTAGTGTGTGGCGTCTAAGCCATCTCCTGTCAGAAGCCACAGCTCGCAGAGCGACTGTATGGTGGGCAGGAGTAAGGCAGAATGGGCGCTCGCATGAAAAATGGCTAAGGACCCAAAGCATAAAACATAGCTCAAGACGGTTTCCAGCCTTCCTATTTCTTTTCACAAACTGACTATTAACTAGTCGGCTCACCGCCTTCTATCCAACTTGCTAAAAAAAACTCTAAAAACGGCTAAATACTTGCCTTCCCAAAGTAGCCAAGCATTTGATCCAATGGGAGTCCGCAGAGCGGCTGTCTGACTGGCAAAACAGGCAACTAAGGGAAAGCGGCAAAGGAAAAGGCCAAAAGAGCAATCAGCAAGGAAAGATAGAATTCGGATAAATATTTACATAACATAGGCCCTTGGCCGAATCTTCGAGCAGAAGTTCAAAATACACCCCGCGGGTGGAATTGTGCGAATTAACAAGTTCTTCAAGACTACTAAAGCAGATAAAATAAAGACAAGGCGGCAACTTAGGAAGCGGCAGACAGATTCGGAGGGTCGGAGGAGGTGGCAGCATCAGGCGTTGGGGCGGCCGGCCGGGCAGTCTTGGCTTGATCGCCTCCGGCGGCAGTTAGCTCGGTCGCACGCGGCTCGTTGCTGGAGGCACGGTCGAGCTGAGGCTGGTCGTCTGCCCCGTCTTCTGGTGCCTCCATCTCGCCTCCGTCCTCTGCCTCGCCTTCCTCCTTGACGCTGGAGCCGATCACGTCCGCCGAGTCCTCACCGTTGTCTGGGTTCATCCCAAACCACTCCAGCGGTACCTCCTCGCCGTCTTCAGACCGCTCGGGGACGAAGATGCTGGTGTTGGTGTACTTGGTGATCGCCGCGGCACGCTTGACGAGGGCGTCTTCCGCAACTGCCAGCTCCGGCTGGGCCTCTGACCGGAGTGTGGCCAGCCGGTCTAGATCCAGCCCCAGATACCACGCCTTTACAAACTCCAAGGCCCGACGCGCTCCAGCTCGGGCCGAGGAACCCTTCCAGGCCTCAAGACGACTAGCCGCAACCTCTAGCCAGTCGGCAGTCAGGCTGGGGGTGCGCGGAGCCTGCATGTCCGTCCACAGGGCAGCAATCGCCTGGGCACCGACACGTTGAAGCCGGCGCAGCATCCGGTGAGTCGGCTGAAGGCGAGCCTCTATGCTCAGGATATGCTCATCAAGGATTCGGGGAGCGTCGGCAGCGATCTCTGCGCCTTCCGCCCTCCGACCTTCACGGTCAGCCTCGATGGCTTGGATGGCAGCCTGCGAGTGCCCGGGGAAGAAGTCTGCCAAAAATGGAAGAAACGAAGAAGCAAGTCAAAAATCAGGAGTCGGCACGACTTATAATCGGCAGCTTGAAAAAAGAAAGTAAAGAAACTCACCATCAACAATGTCTTCAATCTCATGGAAGCCGGAGGCCAGCATTGCCTCCTTGTCCGTCCAGGAGGAGCGTTCACTCACGAACTCGGCCAGGAGGGCGGCTTCCGCCTCTTCCGCCTCCTTCTGCGTCTTCGTAAGTAGCTCCCTCCGCTCTGCCAATTGTGTGGCCAGCAGATCGCGCTCTATGGCGAGCTTGCTGCACTCCTCCCCCTTGGTGCGCAACGCAGAGTGGGCTTCGCTCAGCTGCTATTGAAGAACAACGTTGGCTTCTAAAGAGAAGGAAGAAAGAAGGCGTTAAGTCATCAATAAAGAAGGTCGCCGGGGATATCTGGCCCGACTGCTTAGCAGTCGGCCCGAATCTTGGGGACTACAGCCCGCGGGTGTGCCAGCGCGCCCCCGCAAGGAAGGAAAAGGACTCACGCCGGCTCTCTGACAGGTCGGCGGTCCGCTTGCCCAGCTCTTCAACGTTGCGGTTGAAGGCGATGACTCGAAGGTTGTGGTAGTCCTGTGACAAGCATTTTAGATAAAAATTAGTACCTGGAACTCACCAATTGGAAGTTCCGGGCTGCCTGCTCAGCAGCCGGCCCGAAACTCGGGGACTACACCCAGTGGGTGCACTGGCGCGCCCCCATAGAAAGGAACAAGAAAACAAGGATCAACGAGAGAGCATACCCGGACGGCTGCCCGCGAAGCCAGGTACGCCTTGGTGCAGTTCTGGATGGCGTCACCCTCAGCTCGCAGCTTCGTTTGGACGTCCAGAAGCGCTTGGTTCAGCAGCCCTGTGCCGCCTCCTCGCACCCACCCAATGGGCGCGGCGCTCGTTGCTTCGGCGTCAGGGATGGCCGAGCTGGCAGTGCCGGTCTCCAGGGGGCGGGGTGCCGAAGTCGCCTTCTCAAGACGGCGACGTGTTGGCGAGCCGACTTGGAGGAGTAGCCTCACCACGGCCTTGTCTTCAGTCGGCGGCACCAGAGGGTCCGCTGGCTGTTTGCCTTGTGCGCCCCCAGACGGCGGCGGAGGCGGCGGCGGAACAATCACGTCCGGCGTGGAGGAGTCGCCACTTTCCCTCTCCATGACGGGGTTCTCGCCGCCGGCTTCCCCAGTCTGCCCCGTGAACTCCGGAGGCGGCGGCGCGGAGTTCAGCGGAGTGATGAACACCGCCGATTGGCGGTGCGCGGCCTCCTCAGCCTGCCGCTTCGTCACGGCGACGGCTTCGGCCTCCGCCAGTTTCTTCTTGGTGGAGGCCTCCGCCTTATCAGCCTCCACCATCTCCAGGCGGGCGGCCTCTTCCTCGTTGCACTTCTCCTACGCGTTCTGCTCCGTCGCCTCCCGGAGGTCGGCAGCGGGGTCAATCCGCCGAGTGCTGGCGGACGTCTCCACTGACCCCATGACAGAGACAGCGACATCGCTCTCAAGAGTGAGGGGAGCCCTGAAGCGAGGGAAGCAAGTAAAAGACTCAGACAAAAGCTACAAGAAAGAATAAAGCATTAAGACGAGATACTCACGCGGAGACCAGTGGCGGCTTCTTTACTTCCTTGTGGAAGCGGATGGCCTTCGCGGCCGCCTTGTCCCGCTTGGTCGCCGCAGCCGAACTCTTGGGCTTCTTCGGCCGACTGCCGAACAAGGTCGGCACGGCTCTACGTTTTTTCCCACCGTCCGGAGCACCCAGCACGGCAGAAGAGCCCGCGCCGGGATGACTGGCTCCTGGCCGGTGGCGGGGGGCGACCTCCTCCTCATCATCAGGCCAGTCCTCTAGACTGGCCCCGAGCCGCGGGCCGCCTCCCCCCTCGGCGTCGTCTTCCAAAGCCGCCGCCCCCATATCGGGGTCGTCAACGTCGCTCTCCGCCCGGTCGGCAAGGAACTCGCGGGCCGGCCCCGAGGTGCCGGCTGGTGGATGGAGGAGGGGATTCTGACCAAAGCCGACTAGTCAGGTGTCACGACCGGTTTTCCGGGTAATAAATTTCCAGAAAAGACCGTCGTGCTCATCAGCCCCAGGATTACTGTTAGCTGATGAGGCTCCAACTTGATACAGAAATTCCAAGCAGAATACAACATATGTAGTACAAGACCATTCTGGCCTGTGAGTACAACAAATGGTTTCTAGTGGTTGATGGCGGAAGCGGGTTGTGAAACATCAGTGTCTATGGGACTCCATTTCCCATGGGAACAGCTGACAAGGTTAACTCCTATCTTCGCGAGGCTACTATCTCCATTACTTAGGTTCCGGGGCTGTCATCGCGTCGCTCCTCTTCGTGCAAGAAAATCTGGCCAAGACAATAGCCAGGGACAAGCCAGTGAGTACTTTGAATGTACTCGCAAACATTATGAACACAAGTATAATATAACAATGATGTGCTGAAAATATTTTATGCTCATGACATCAGTCACAAAAGATAAATAAATCTCTGATGCGTGCAAGCAAGTTATTTATAAAATTGCAATAACATAGTAGTATTAAAATTTATGAAATAAATAACAAGCAATGCCACCGTCGGGCGTGTTAGCGACACCACATAAAGGGCTTTAAAAGAAATGCCACAGTCGGGCGTCTGAGCAACACCACATAAAGGGCTTTAAAAGAAATGCCACAGTCGGGCGTCTGAGCGACACCACATAAAGGGCTTTAAAAGAAATGCCACAGTCGGGCGTCTGAGCGACCCCACATAAAGGGCTTTAAAAGAAATGCCACAGTCGGGCGTCTGAGGGACACCACATAAAGGGCTTTAAAAGAAATGCCACAGTCGGGCGTCTGAGCGACACCACATAAAGGGCTTTAAAAGAGATGCCACAGTCGGGCGTCTGAGCGACACCACACAAAGGGCTTTAAAATAAACAATCATAGTGAATATCCCGGAGGTTGAACCATCCCAGAGATACTCGATAATAACAATAATATCACGGGTTAGTCAACAATAATAATAATCATAATTATCACAAGTCACAGGTAGTAGTTCCAGTTCTGGTTAACAGTTTCACCTGTGAAGACCGACACTAAGACCGACACCTGACCCATCCCAGACTGTAATCCTTAACCATGGACACGGCTATTCGAATAGGTTTAATCTCTGCAGAGGGTGTACTCTTTACCCACGAGTAACGGATTTCTTTAGTCCATCGGGGCTAATTCCGTCTACGGTCTTTTTGTTGAAAACACATCTAACTTGCACACACCAGCTTAACTCACACGTGTCTGGAATCACCCACGACACCTGTTAAGCAAACTCTAAGTGGGGAGGCTACAACCTCGCGTAGCATGGGATCAAATTTATATCACGCGCTCTAAGGGGTGGCCTCCCCTCTCGGTCCCAACCGGAAACACCCATGCCCTCGGACCAGGTGGCCTGCCTACCAGCTACAACCGGTATCTTCCACCATGGCCACTCTGTACAGTGTGTGCTAGAAAGAGGTTGACAACTTACTGAACCGTACTCTACTTGCCGTAGAGACGAGTGGTAGTACGAAACAAGTATGGGGGTTACTGGCACAAGACTCGATCTACGGTCGACTCAGGAGGTCTAAGTATTCCCTGCATGATTAGCATGACGAATATATTTCAACCAACAGAGTCACCGCTCATATCACCTTGCCATGCCTCTACCAGACATAACCGTCCCGACGGAGACCGGCGACAAACTCATGCCTACCCAAGGCAGAGGTTTTCCCGGGTTCCTGCCGGTATGCATGAAGGGCACATGAGGGTGATTATCATCACAAGTCTGTCCATTTCCAACAGCATGGAAATCAATAACATGCACCCATGCATATGATCATATCACATGAAATAACAAGTCCTTCAAAATGCGGTGGTGTTATAAATGTATCAACGGTCACACCAAAAATATTATGCCGGGATTCAGAATGCTTGCCTTCAATGTGTGGAAAGGCAGGGTGCACTCCAAAACTTGAAACATTTCTCCTCTCTTCAAAAATCCTATTTTAGCAATATAAAAGAATTAACACACAAAATAAAAACAGCACCAAAAGTTGTTCTGAATTTTTTTCAAATAAATCTTAAAATAAACTAGGTGAAATTTGAGAGAGGTAGGAAAAAGAATCATTCCATTTGGAGTTGTATTTAAAAAGTTATAGCCAGTCAAAGTTCTGGTCAAAATCTGTTATTTAAATAAAACAGAAAAGAAAACGTTTCGGAGGGGAATACGCTTTCGGAGCGGGGGAAACGTACTGGGGGGATTACGCCTTCACTTAATCCCACGTGGACAGGCAAGGGGTCGCTGACAGTGGGTCCAGAGAGTCCCACTAGTCAGGTTTGACTAGTCTCTCTTTCCCCCTCCTTCCCCTGTCCCGAGCGGAGGCGGAGCTCAGGCGATCGTCACCGGCGACTGGCAGCTCTTCGCGGTGCCCCGAGGGCGGGGATGGATGCGCCACTCCAGTGCGGTCCTCCCGGTGGTTGCCAGGCCGGTGGGGACGGAGGGAGCTGCCGGCGGCGAGCTTCGCGGAGGAGGAGGCTTCGGGGGCGGAGTGAAAATTCTCCCGTAGTGAGCCCCGATCGAAATCGAGTAGAGGGAAAGGTTCACGGGAGGATGAGGAAGCTCTTGGTGGAGAGAACGGAGAGGGGGAGGTACTGGAGGTGCCAGATTGGCCGGGGCGGTGGCGGCGGCAGGAGTTGCCGGAGATGAGGAAGGAGACCTCCCCGGATCGATTGGCTGCCACGGGAGAACTAGGGGAGCATTCTGAGGTTGCCTGTGTGCTTGAATGGGTTCGGGGCCTCCTTTTATAGGCGTGGCAAGGCGGTTCCGCGGCGGCTGCGGATAAGGTCGCCGGCGACCGCCATTCTGTAGCTAGGGTGTCGTGGCGGCAACGAGCGCTAGTGGACACACTCGTGGATGAGCACGCGCTGTTCCAGGGGCCAGGTGGCGAGCGGGAGTGGCTTTGGCGGCGCCGACATGGGCAGAGGCTGTCGGGCGGCTGTGGCGGCTAGCTCTTGGCCTGCCGGCGTGGCGAGGGGCGGCTTGGCGCGTAGCGGTGAGAAGGGGAGCGCGTGGCGCGGTGCTGCAGAGCGGGCTAAAACCGCGGGGCCAGCGTGTCGGCTCGGCGCACGTCCGTGCCAAACGCACGCTCTGCTCGCGCCCTGGGAGTGCACGGGATGTGCTCGACGTAATGCCAGAGCATGCTACAGAGCTTGGGTGAGGCTGGCATTTAGCAGATCTAGGTTAGGAGTAACGGGGAGTCTAGTGGACATGCTTGTTTGATCAGAGGTGCAAGTTCACAGTGCAATGCCACAATTCATGTCAAAACAGATCATGGCCGTAAGGTGTTTGACAAAATGCTAAGGGCACTTAGGCAGGTCTTGGAGTGGCCAAAAACTCCAGATGGTGGTCTCTTTAGATGTACAAGAGGGTGGTGAGGTTAGTTTGCCAAAAGCAGAAACTTGTTAGTGCAAGTTTTGCAAAACTACATTTCTGGACAGGAAATAAATGACATTATTTCATGAACCAAAATTAATCCAAGGGTTGCATGCTCCTGGATTTAGGGGTTTGGTAGGGCTGTCTACCAGTAGGAGAAAACACAAGATCATTGGAGCAAAAATAAATAGGGTTGCAATAGAAATCACAGGGCTGGACCAGAATGAAAATGAGGTTGATTCACTCAAAATTTTCAAAGAATAGCACTAGGTTTTTGCACAAAGTGGAATAATATGCTCCTACTGACCTCCCCTAATTTTGGTAGAAGTTTTAAATAAATATTTAAATAGGTTGTAGTTCAAATATGGCCATATAACCTTGAAAAACCATTTTCAAGCAAATAAGGGTCAAGCAATTTAATTAGTTAATTAGTTATATTAAATAAGGGAAAGTTTCTCTTGAGAGATTAAATATGTCCAATGACATATTTGAAAAGTTTTCTCTTTGGGAAAAACTCATCATAACAGGGAAGGAAATGATTTAAAAATCAAAATGGAGCTCAGAAAATCAAAGTTTTAATTCCTGGCAAAAATTTTAATTCATTAAAACAAGGCCAAATTTTTGAGGTGTCACAACACTACCCCCCTTAAGAAAAAATCTCGTCCTCGAGATTTGTTAAAAGCTGTTCTAAGAAAAACTATACGCAATAAAAACGTGGCTACAGTGAGAGGGCCATAAGTGGTGAAAAACCACAGTGTGAATACTGGTGCTGTGTGGAAAAGTCTACGGTTCGGGACAAAAACGTGAGATTTCTATGCTGGATATAAATTTAGAATAACTCCTAAATTTAGATATACGCTGGTCGTACCTGAGAGCACAGTGCTCCCTCTGGCTGACAGGTGGACCCGGGGTCCACTGTCAGTCTCCTCTTCTCCCTCTGGTTCTCTCTTCTTCCTCTCTCCCACGCGCTTTCTCGCGCTTTCTCCACTGGCTATGCCTAGTGCGTAGGGCATCTAGGCCGTACCGTGGTAGTGCACGGCGTGCTAGCTGCCGGTGCAGCGTGCACTCACCTCGCGGGCCAGCGCGCTGTCGGCACTGCTCGCGGATTCGACTCCGAACACCGGCGATCGGCGATGAGCGGCGTTGGTGGACTTCGCCCACCGTACACCGAGCTCGAGCTATAAAAATGGCCGGGGTGCCTCTCTCTTCTGGCCTTACTTCTCCTCCTCCTTCTTTCTCCATTACTGCTTACAGAAGCTCGGGTAAGGCTCTAATGGCGGAGGCGATGCCAGACTGGTTTGTGATCCTGATATTTGGAGGGCTGGCGACACTACTGGGGCTCTCTGTGCTCCTGTGCGCGATGATCCTCGATGAGTGTCGCGATGCTGCGGCTCGGGTGTTGGCTCTCCACGGTGGTGGTGATCATGAGGAGTAGATGGGGTGTGCCGGGTGCTAACTGTTGTTAGGGGGTGATTAGCTGGATGCAACACTGTTGCAAAGTTTTGCAAACAGTGTATGTGTCCGAATGATTACGGTTGTGAGTCTGCTGCGTGGTGCTGTGTGAAATTAAATAATCC
Organism: Triticum dicoccoides; assembly: GCF_002162155.2. Lineage (NCBI taxonomy): Eukaryota > Viridiplantae > Streptophyta > Magnoliopsida > Poales > Poaceae > Triticum > Triticum dicoccoides. The sequence continues at coordinate 511,089,304 of NC_041388.1, forward strand.
ACGTCGTGAGAAGGGGCAGGTGTAGCAACTCAGGGAAAAGAAATCTCACTCCAGGATTTTTGTGAGGGAAAAACAATTAATTTAAAGGAGCATAAACCACAACAAAAACTACACACATTAGTAGAAGCCAAATAATTGACTCGTCGTACAAACTCAGGGTATCACGCATAAGTCACACACATAAATAAATGTTGCAATAATGAACACCGCAGCGATGTTCTAAAATGGTAACGGCAACTGGACGGGGTCCCTAGAAAACGTCTCTGGTACTGGGATACACTCTTCTTCTATCGGGGGAAGTGGATTGACCAGTCGATGTATGCGTGTCTCCGGGTCGGGTCTCAGTGATCTACCGATGGCAATCTGAGGACTTAAATCTGCGAGGCTCTGAAGATAACCCATCACACGTTGGGTTAAATGCTCTTGAGCGATGACGTACTGGACAAGGTTGGCCAGGACTGGGTCTCTCTCAATTCGTCCACCGGGAAAAAATGTCACTCCTCCGGGTGCTGCACGGCTCGGGAAGTAATAATATCCTCGTTCGCGGGCATAGGGTACTGCGGATCGAAGGCGAGCAATCGCTTCTTTCGCAGCAGCTTCTATGGCCAAGTGTGGGGTTGGCATAGATTTCCCCACGAAGGAAACTTCCGTTGGATCTTGATTGGAGTCTACGGGAGGGATGTGCACTGCTGCCCAACATTCCGAGGTGGAAGGGGTGATCCTTGATTTGAACAGCTCGTACTGAGGTGGCTGGGTAGAACCCATGGTACTGCGGGTAAAATCCCACAATATTTTGACAAAGCTACCTGGGGTTGCATCTGGGGTTCTCAGATGAATGCTGGGGCTCGGCATGACAGGAAAAAGTTGTGAGTGTGGTGCACAAAGTGAGGGTTGCTGGGTAAGGTCACAAGGTGGCCTTTATATAGCAATGGAGCCGGATCGTTTTACCGTGGTGAAAGGTAATAAATTTGCCAGCTTAGCTCCAAAGGTCAGGTCAGTGTCAGAGATACACATATCTCATAAAGAGACGTGTTACTGTGGTTGTCGTCCGGTTGGTTTTGGTAGTTGCGCCCGGAAAAATATGCAACTATGCGCTGACCAAATATGCAAGGCTACTATTAAAACAGAGGCACAACGACAGGCTGCGTTAATATACATGGTCGCATGATTACAAAGTGACGATACACTGAGACTCGGTACTACTCGTACGGCTTAGTCTACCTCGTTAATGTCTAAGCGTGCCTGGTGGATGTCGAGGCTTCTCCATGTGTCTCACTGCCGGGATTAGTCGGAGATGGCGGAGGAACTGCAGGGTCGGGGTAGTGATGATGACCATCGCGGGGATTGTTGGCCACAACCCCGTTGGAGTGTGCTCCCAAAAGGCGACGAAGCACTTCTAGGGTCATCAAAGCATCTCGGCTGATGGCTGGAGCTGATCTCGGGGTCTCGATCGGTTGTCCAAACAGCACGACTGGGTTGTCGGCGTCGGGCTCGTCTTCTTCTCTCGCCGGGGCTCGACGAACCAGCTCTCCACGAGCTGCAATTAAATCAATAGTGATTTGATCGCACAGTTCCTCTAGTGCACTTACATAGCGCACTAGGTGCAACAATGCAGGATCTGTCTCGTGATCTCCGTTGGCAACTTGGGGTGGTCTTCCATACCCTTCACGTCTGGGGTAGTAGTGGAACGAGCGACAGTTAACTCTGGGCAACAAGTGCCTGAGATGAACTATAGCTTCTCGAGCGGCTAGCTGGATGGCTTGTGGCTCGAAGGAAGTTGTTCTTCCGGTGAACCTGTAGGGGCGTTCGGGTGCTAGACCCCTACCGTAGATGTGCATAGTGGCCAAAAATTGTCGGTCTTCACCGCTCATGGGTCCTTGGTACACAACAAATTCTGGGGGCTCTTCTAACGCATAGGCACGACGGGTGAGGTTTGCGAGTATGGTCACAAAACCTCCAAGGTTGGTTGTTGTGGTTTCATTGTGCACGACATGGCCAGGCATTGTGGCTAGGTTGGGGAAGAGACTGTGCTGTGCTGTGTTGGGACTAGTGTGCCCCTTTTATAGGAAAAAGGGGACGGAGTCTTCCTTCGCACGCTTGCGAGAAAGGACTATTTAGGGGCCGGTCACTAGCGCATGAGTGACAGGTTAGGTTGATAGGTTGGGCACCGACTGCCAAAAAGGTGTTGGGTCACTGTGTGGCTATCTTGCACGAGAAGCTTGGCTGGGGTTTGGCTAAGGTCTAGTGGGTTGGTTTGCCTAAGTTTTTTCGACCTGGCTAAGATAGGATTAGCCAATGGTCAACCTGGCTCTGATACCAAGTCTGTCACGACCGGTTTTCCGGGTAATAAATTTCCAGAAAAGACCGTCGTGCTCATCAGCCCCAGGATTACTGTTAGCTGATGAGGCTCCAACTTGATACAGAAATTCCAAGCAGAATACAACATATGTAGTACAAGACCATTCTGGCCTGTGAGTACAACAAATGGTTTCTAGTGGTTGATGGCGAAAGCGGGTTGTGAAACATCAGTGTCTATGGGACTCCATTTCCCACGGGAACAGCTGACCAGGTTAACTCCTATCTTCGCGAGGCTGCTATCTCCATTACTTAGGTTCCGGGACTGTCATCGCGTCGCTCCTCTTCGTGCAAGAAAATCTGGCCAAGACAATAGCCAGGGACAAGCCAGTGAGTACTTTGAATGTACTCGCAAACATTATGAACACAGGTATAATATAACAATGATGTGCTGAAAATATTTTATGCTCATGACGTCAGTCACAAAAGATAAATAAATCTCTGATGCGTGCAAGCAAGTTATTTATAAAATTGCAATAACATAGTAGTATTCAAATTTATGAAATAAATAACAAGCAATGCCACCGTCGGGCGTCTTAGCGACACCACATAAAGGGCTTTAAAAGAAATGCCACAGTCGGGCGTCTGAGCGACACCACATAAAGGGCTTTAAAAGAAATGCCACAGTCGGGCGTCTGAGCGACACCACATAAAGGGCTTTAAAAGAAATGCCACAGTCGGGCGTCTGAGCGACACCACATAAAGGGCTTTAAAAGAAATGCCACAGTCGGGCGTCTGAGCGACACCACATAAACGGCTTTAAAAGAAATGCCACGGTCGGGCGTCTGAGCGACACCACATAAAGGGCTTTAAAAGAGATGCCACGGTCGGGCGTCTGAGCGACACCACACAAAGGGCTTTAAAATAAACAATCATAGTGAATATCCCGGAGGTAGAACCATCCCAGAGATACTCGATAATAACAATAATATCACGGGTTAGTCAACAATAATAATAATCATAATTATCACAAGTCACAGGTAGTAGTTCCAGTTCTGGTTAACAGTTTCACCTCCGAAGACCGACACTAAGACCGACACCTGACCCATCCCAGACTGTAATCCTTAACCATGGACACGGCTATTCGAATAGGTTTAATCTCTGCAGAGGGTGTACTCTTTACCCACGAGTAACGGATTTCTTTAGTCCATCGGGGCTAATTCCGTCTACGGTCTTTTTGTTGAAAACACATCTAACTTGCACACACCAGCTTAACTCACACGTGTCTGGAATCACCCACGACACCTGTTAAGCAAACTCTAAGTGGGGAGGCTACAACCTCGCGTAGCATGTGATCAAATTTATATAGCGCGCTCTAAGGGGTGGCCTCCCCTCTCGGTCCCAACCGGAAACACCCATGCCCCCGGACCAGGTGGCCTGCCTACCAGCTACAACCGGTATCTTCCACCATGGCCTCTCTGTACAGTGTGTGCTAGAAAGAGGTTGACAACTTACTAAACCATACTCTACTTGCTGTAGAGACGAGTGGTAGTACGAAACAAGTATGGGGGTTACTGGCACAAGACTCGATCTACGGTCGACTCAGGAGGTTTAAGTATTCCCTGCATGATTAGCATGACGAATATATTTCAACCAACAGAGTCACCGCTCATATCACCTTGCCATGCCATACCAGACATAACCGTCCCGACGGAGACCGGCGAAAAACTCATGCCTACCCAAGGCAGAGGTTTTCCCGGGTTCCTGCCGGTATGCATGCAAGGCACATGAGGGTGATTATCATCACAAGTGTGTCCATTTCCAACAGCATGGAAATCAATAACATGCACCCATGCATATGATCATATCACATGAAATAACAAGTCCTTCAAAATGCGGTGGTGTTATAAATGTATCAACGATCACACCAAAAATATTATGCCGGGATTCAGAATGCTTGCCTTCAATGTGTGGAAAGGCAGGGTGCACTCCAAAACTTGAAACATTTCTCCTCTCTTCAAAAATCCTATTTTAGCAATATAAAAGAATTAACACACAAAATAAAAACAGCACCAAAAGTTGTTCTGAATTTTTTTCAAATAAATCTTAAAATAAACTAGGTGAAATTTGAGAGAGGTAGGAAAAAGAATCATTTCATTTGGAGTTGTATTTAAAAAGTTATAGCCAGTCAAAGTTCTGGTCAAAATCTGTTATTTAAATAAAACAGAAAAGAAAACGTTTCGGAGGGGAATACGCTTTCGGAGCGGGGGAAACGTACTGGGGGGATTACGCCTTCACTTAATCCCACGTGGACAGGCACGGGGTCGCTGACAGTGGGTCCAGAGAGTCCCACTAGTCAGGTTTGACTAGTCTCTCTTTCCCCCTCCTTCCCCTGTCCCGAGCGGAGGCGGAGCTCAGGCGATCGTCGCCGGCGACTGGCAGCTCTTCGCGGGGCCCCGAGGGCGGGGATGGATGTGCCACTCCAGTGCGGTCCTCCCGGTGGTTGCCAGGCCGGTGGGGACGGAGGGAGCTGCCGGCGGCGAGCTTCGCGGCGGAGGAGGCTTCGGGGGCGGAGTGAAAATTCTCCCGCAGTGAGCCCCGATCGAAATCGAGTAGAGGGAAAGGTTCACGGGAGGATGAGGAAGCTCTTGGTGGAGAGAACGGAGAGGGGGAGGTACTGGAGGTGCCGGATTGGCCGGTGCGGTGGCGGCGGCAGGAGTTGCCGGAGATGAGGAAGGAGACCTCCACAGATCGATTGGCTACCACGGGAGAACTAGGGGAGCATTCTAAGGTTGCCTGTGTGCTTGAATGGGTTCGGGGCCTCCTTTTATAGGCGTGGCAAGGCGGTTCCGCGGCGGCTGCGGATAAGGTTACCGGCGACCGCCATTCTGTAGCTAGGGCGTCGTGGCGGCGACGAGCGCTAGTGGACACACTCGCGGATGAGCACGCGCTGTTCCAGGGGCCAGGTGGCGAGCGGGAGTGGCTTTGGCGGCGCCGACATGGGCAGAGGCTGTCGGGCGGCTGTGGCGGCTAGCTCTTGGCCTGCCGGCATGGCGAGGGGCGGCTTGGCGCGTAGCGGTGAGAAGGGGAGCGCGTGGCGCGGTGCTGTAGAGCGGGCCAAAACCGCGGGGCCAGCGTGTCAGCTCGGCGCACGTGCGTGCCAAACGCACGCTCTGCTCGCGCCCTGGGTGTGCACAGGATGTGCTCGACATAATGCCAGAGCATGCTATAGAGCTTGGGTGAGGCTGGCATTTAGCAGATCTAGGTTAGGAGTAACGGGGAGTCTAGTGGACATGGTTGTTTGATCAGAGGTGCAAGTTCACAGTGCAATGCCACAATTCATGTCAAAACAGATCATGCCCGTAAGGTGTTTGACAAAATGCTAAGGGCACTTAGGCAGGTCTTGGAGTGGCCAAAAACTCCAGATGGTGGTCTCTTTAGATGTACAAGAGGGTGGTGAGGTTAGTTTGCCAAAAGCAGAAACTTATTAGTGCAAGTTTTGCAAAACTACATTTCTGGACAGGAAATAAATGACATTATTTCATGAACCAAAATTAATCCAAGGGTTGCATGCTCCTGGATTTAGGGGTTTGGTAGGGCTGTCTACCAGTAGGAGAAAACACAAGATCATTGGAGCAAAAATAAATAGGGTTGCAATAGAAATCACAGGGCTGGACCAGAATGAAAATGAGGTTGATTCACTCAAAATTTTCAAAGAACAGCACTAGGTTTTTGCACAAAGTGGAATAATATGCTCCTACTGACCTCCCCTAATTTTGGTAGAAGTTTTAAATAAATATTTAAATAGGTTGTACTTCAAATATGGCCATATAACCTTGAAAAACCATTTTTCAAGAAAATAAGGGTCAAGCAATTTAATTAGTTAATTAGTTATATTATATAAGGGAAAGTTTCTCTTGAGAGATTAAATATGTCCAATGACATATTTGAAAAGTTTTCTCTTTGGGAAAAACTCATCATAACAGGGAAGGAAATGATTTAAAAATCAAAATGGAGCTCAGAAAATCAAAGTTTTAATTCCTGGCAAAAATTTTAATTCATTAAAACAAGGCCAAATTTTTGGGGTGTCACATCAGGTCGCACAAACAAACTCAGCAAGAAAGAACACAATTCAAAGAAAGAAAGAAAGAAAAGGCAACTCATTGTGGGTGGGGGGTTGGCGCGGGAGTACGGCTCCTTGCCGAACCGCCAGTCCTCTAGGAGCTTGCTGTCCGAGAGGTAGTTCACCATGTAGGCCACCTCCTCGTGAGGCATGTCCTTGGTGCACATCTGACTCGGGTCATGGCGCCCGCTCATCTGGCATATCATGTGGGGGCGGCCTTGGAGCGGGAGAACTCGGCGCGCCACGAAGGCGGCCAGCAGGTCCGGACCAGTCAGGCCCTCCGACTGCGTCAGTACTCGGAGTCGTGCGACGGCGCTGGCTCCCGCAAGCGTCAGCGACTTGGCCCGGAACGACCAGTTGGGCAGTCTCCCAGTAGGCAGGCCGGCTTCGAAAGCTGGCAGGTTGACCCAATCGCCCCCCGTGAAGATGCTCTTCACGTAGAAGTACGATCGCTGCCACATCTTCACCGACTTTATCAGCTTGATGGCGGGGAAGGGGTTGTCGGCCCCTGACCCCCACACGGCAATGAATGCGCCGCACTGAGCCGGCACGCCTGCAGCCTGAGTGCCGAGTTTGGAGTAGAAGAACTCCCCCCACAGCTCGAGGGTGGGGAGCACTCCGAGGAAGCCTTCGCACAAGGCCACAAAGGCAGACAGCAGCACCACCGTGTTGGGCGTGAGGTGGTGCGGCTGGAGGCCGTAGAACTCCAGAAAGGAGCAGAAGAAGCTGCTCGCCGGCAGCCCCAATCCATGCACGCAGTGCGAGCGGAAGATAACCCACTTGCCCTCCTCCGGCGCCGGAGAGATCTCCCCCTCGGCGCAAGGTGTACCCACACGTAATCTTCGCCGGGAAGCCGACGAGTCTTGCGGAGGAACTTGATGTGGTCGTCGTGGACTTCTGAGCCATCCCAGGTGCCGGAATGCACCAAGGGAGGCGCGGCGGCAGAAGAAGAACTCATCGTGAGCGGATCGCCGCGGCGTTCGACAAAGCTTGGGAGCGCGGCGGTGCGAGGAAGAAGGATAAGATGAAGAAAAGCAAGGAGTAGCATGGAGAAGGGGCGCGCATGCTCCACCACGCCCCCTCCTCCCCCTACTTATAGCCTCATGGGCTGCGAAGCCGAGGGGCGGTCGTGGGATTTACTGCGCCCACGGCCCCACGACCCCCACGTTTCCACGACAAAGTTACTACACGCAGTAACTCCACGGGAATCCCAACCGTCCGCCTGGGCCACAGCGGATCCGCTCAGGCGCCGAGGCATGGTAGTGGCGGGCCCCGCCTACGGGCTTGTCCCGTCACGCGCGTAGGCTGGCAGACTGGCCCGGCCGCGTGTTATCACGTGACAGGCTCGGAACGGGCGACGGCCTGGAGGCTTAGCCAACACGCTACTTGGATCCCGCCGCGACGTTTGAAATATTGTGCGAGTCAGAGTTGGGCGAGTCCGACTCCTTCTAGCCAGCCCGGCAGAAGTCAAGCAAGATCCATGTCTCGGGCATCCAGAAAGAGAAACTGCTGAGGCTCCTTGGCCGATCGTCCGCGGTGCCTCATCAGCTTCGGGGTCTACTGTCGGAGTAATGGACCAAGGGTAGGCTAACCCGAGTCCTAGAACCTTTCAAGACATCGGGGCAGGCTGCGCCCCTCAAGACCCCAGGACAAAGAGCCACCTTATGAGGAGTCGGCGGCAAGGCCACCGACTAGCCACTCGTGGCCGAGTCCCAGGGACGACTTCAGGACAAACCGACTCCTGACTGACGACTTCCCAAGAAGCCGGCCTTGGGGAGTCGGCCCGCGACTCCAGCAAAACCCCATGTCCTCACCAAGAGGGACAGGACATGGGAGTGGCTACAGTGAAGACTGCTCCCACCCCTTTCCAAAGGCAAGCATGGTCACAGTACGCCGTACCCGCGGAGATCTCCGTGCGGCGTGGCACTGTTGCCATGCTGGCCCTGACATCAGCACCGGTGGACCGAATCCTGCGCCCACGACGGCTTGTCTGTACGACCTTTGGGTGGCGGGTCCCACCGGCTAGCGGGATCCCAGAAGACGGCAAGTGCGCCACAAGTCGGACCCGTTGGGAGTCAGCCCCCGAGAGTCGGCCGGCTCCTCCCCTGGGGCCCACGCGCCATTAACCAGATGTGGCGGAGAGTGGCAATAGTGATCGCCCGCCAAGCGGCGGGGCTGTTGCCACGACTCCATGACGAAGCCCGCGTCATTAGAAGCACGGCTACAGTAATCAGCAGCCGGCAAGACCCGCCCGTGGCGGATGCGGCCTGTCGACTCCGTACAGGGCCAGTCAGCGGGCCCCAGGAGTCGGCGGATAAAACAGCGGCCGGAGAGACTAACGGCTGGGCCCGCGTCCAGCTAGATTACCATTGTACCCCTCGGGGGTAGGCCTATATAAACCCCCCAGGGCACCCATGCAAAGGGTTGGAATCCATTAGTACTAGACCAGATCATATAGGAAGGAGAGAGCTAGCCTTGCCTTCTCCTACCTCTAGGAAATAGCTCAAGGAGCAATTGTGTAAACACTTTGCCATAGTGATCATGCGGAGACCCCGCAGAGCAGCAGTAGGGGTATTATCTCCCCGGAGAGCCCTGAAGCTGGGTAAGATTCGCCGGCGTGCATGTCTTCGCCTCATCTCGTTTCCAGGCACCGGCGACGTTCTACTCGCCCCCACCATGATAAGCCATCCTTTGGCATATGTGGCACCCAACCCCCGACAAAACGTTTACCACATAAAAATTGTGTGTGATGGACAGCCTTTGCCACACAGTTTCTGTTGGGGAACGTAGTAATTTCAAAAAATTTCCTACGCACACGCAAGATCATGTGATGCATAGCAATGAGGGGGAGAGTGTTGTCTACGTACCCAACGCAGACCGACTGCGGAAGCGATGACACGACGTAGAGGAACTAGTCGTACGTCTTCACGATCCAACCGATCAAGCACCGAAACTACGGCACCTTCGAGTTCGAGCACACGTTCAGCTCGATGACGATCCCTGGACTCCGATCCAGCAAAGTGTCGGGGAAGAGTTCCGTCAGCACGACAGCGTGGTGACGATCTTGATGAACTACAGCAGCAGGGCTTCGCCTAAACTCCGCTACAGTATTATCGAGGAATATGGTGGCAGGGGGCACCGCACACGGCTAAGGAATAGATCACGTGGATCAACTTGTGTGTATTAGGGTGCCTCTACCTCAGTATATAAAGGAGCCAAGGGGGGAGGGGGGCGCCGGCCAGAGAGAGAGGCGCAGGAGGAGTCCTACTCCTTCCGGGAGTAGGACTCCCCCCCCCCCCAATCCTATTCCAACTAGGATTCCCAAGGGGGAGGCGCGCAGCCCTTGTGGGCAGCCCTTTCACCTTTCCACTAAGGCCCATGAAGGCCCATATGGCTCCCGGGGGGTTCCGGTAACCTCCCGGTAACCCGGTAAAATCCCGATTTCACCCGGAACACTTCCGATATCCAAATATAGGCTTCCAATATATCAATCTTTACGTCTCGACCATTTCGAGACTCCTCGTCATGTCCGTGATCACATCCGGGACTCCGAACAACCTTCGGTACATCAAAATGCATAAACTCATAATATAACTGTCATCATAACCTTAAGCGTGCGGACCCTACGGGTTCGAGAACAATGTAGACATGACCGAGACACGTCTCCGGTGAATAACCAATAGCGGGACCTGGATGCCCATATTGGCTCCTAAATATTCTACGAATATCTTTATCGGTTAGACCGCATAACAACATACGTTGTTCCCTTTGTCATCGGTATGTTACTTGCCCGAGATTCGATCGTCGGTATCCAATACCTAGTTCAATCTCGTTACCGGCAAGTCTCTTTACTCGTTCCGTAATACATCATCTCACAACTAACATATTAGTTGCAGTGCTTGCAAGGCTTATGTGATGTGCATTACCGAGAGGGCCCAGAGATACCTCTCCGACAATCAGAGTGACAAATCCTAATCTCGAAATACGCCAACCCAACATCTACCTTTGGAGACACCTGTAATGCTCCTTTATAATCACCCAGTTACGTTGTGACGTTTGGTAGCACCCAAAGTGTTCCTCCGGCAAACGGGAGTTGCATAATCTCATAGTCATAGGAACATGTATAAGTCATGAAGAAAGCAATAGCAACATACTAAACGATCGGGTGCTAAGCTAATGGAATGGGTCATGTCAATCAGATCATTCAACTAATGATGTGACCTCATTAATCAAATAACAACTCTTTGTTCATGGTTAGGAAACATAACCATCTTTGATTAACGAGCTAGTCAAGTAGAGGCATACTAGTGACACTTTGTTTGTCTATGTATTCACACATGTATTATGTTTCCGGTTAATACAATTCTAGCATGAATAATAAACATTTATCATGAATATAAGGAAATAAATAATAACTTTATTATTGCCTCTAGGGCATATTTCCTTCAGTCTCCCACTTGCACTAGAGTCAATAATCTAGATTACACTGTAATGATTCTAACACCCATGGAGCCTTGGTGCTGATCATGTTTTGCTCGTGGAAGAGGCTTAGTCAAGGGGTCTGCAACATTTAGATCCGTATGTATCTTGCAAATCTCTATGTCTCCCACCTGGATTAGATCCCGGATGGAATTGAAGCGTCTCTTGATGTGTTTGGTCCTTTTGTGATATCTGGATTCCTTTGCCAAGGCAATTGCACCAGTATTGTCACAAAAGATTTTCATTGGACCCGATGCACTAGGTATGACACCTAGATCGGATATGAACTCCTTCATCCAGACTCCTTCGAACGCTACTTCCGAAGCAGCTATGTACTCCGCTTCACATGTAGATCCCGCTACGACGCTTTGTTTAGAACTGCTCCAACTGACAGCTCCACCGTTTAATGTAAACACATATCTGGTTTGCGATTTAGAATCGTTCGGATCAGTGTCAAAGCTTGCATCAACGTAACCTTTTACGGTGAGCTCTTTGTCACCTCCATATACGAGAAACATATCCTTAGTCCTTTTCAGGTATTTCAGGATGTTCTTGACCGCTGTCCAGTGATCCACTCTTGGATTACTTTGGTACCTCCCTACTAAACTTATAGCAAGGCACACATCAGGTCTGGTACACAGCATTGCATACATGATAGATCCTATGGCTGATGCATAGGGAACATCTTTCATATTCTCTCTACCTTCTACAGTGGTCGGGCATTGAGTCTTACTCAACTTCACACCTTGTAACATAGGCAAGAACCCTTTCTTTGCTTGATCCATTTTGAACTTCTTCAAAATTTTGTCAAGGTATGTGCTTTGTGAAAGTCCAATTAAGCGTCTTGATCTATCTCTATAGATCTTAATGCCTAATATGTAAGCAGCTTCACCGAGGTCTTTCATTGAAAAACTTTTATTCAAGTATCCCTTTATGCTATCCAGAAATTCTATATCATTTCCAATCAGCAATATGTCATCCACATATAATATCAGAAATGCTACAGAGCTCCCACTCACTTTCTTGTAAATACAGGCTTCTCCAAAAGTCTGTATAAAACCAAATGCTTTGATCACACTATCAAAACGTTTATTCCAACTCCGAGAGGCTTGCACCAGTCCATAAATGGATCGCTGGAGCTTGCACACTTTGTTAGCTCCCTTTGGATCGACAAAACCTTCCGGTTGCATCATATACAACTCTTCTTCCAGAAATCCATTCAGGAATGCATTTTTGACATCCATCTGCCAAATTTCATAATCATAAAATGGGGCAATCGCTAACATGATTTGGACGGACTTAAGCATCGCTACGGGTGAGAAGGTCTCATCGTAGTCAATCCCTTGAACTTGCCGAAAACCTTTTGCGACAAGTCGAGCTTTGTAGACAGTAACATTACCATCAGTGTCAGTCTTCTTCTTAAAGATCCATTTATTCTCAATTGCTTGCCGATCATCGGGCAAGTCAACAAAAGTCCATACTTTGTTCTCATACATGGATCCCATCTCAGATTTCATGGCTTCAAGCCACTTTGCGGAATCTGGGCTCACCATCGCTTCTTCATAGTTCGTAGGTTCATCATGATCTAGTATCATGACTTCCAGAACAGGATTACCGTACCACTCTGGTGCGGATCTTACTCTGGTTGATCTACGAGGCTCAGTAGTATCTTGATCTGAAGTTACATGATCATTATCATTGGCTTCCTCACTAACTGGTGTAGGTGTCACTAAAACAGTTTTCTGTGATGTACTACTTTCCAGTAAGGGAGCAGGTACAGTTACCTCGTCAAGTTCTACTTTCCTCCCACTCACTTCTTTTGAGAAAAACTCCTTCTCTAGAAAGGATCCATTCTTGGCAACGAATGTCTTGCCTTCGGATCTGTGATAGAAGGTGTACCCAACAGTTTCCTTTGGGTATCCTATGAAGACACATTTCTCCGATTTGGGTTCGAGCTTATCAGGTTGAAGCTTTTTCACATAAGCATCGCAGCCCCAAACTTTAAGAAACGACAACTTTGGTTTCTTGCCAAACCACAGTTCATAAGGCGTCGTCTCAACGGATTTTGATGGTGCCCTATTTAATGTGAATGCGGCCGTCTCTAGAGCATAACCCCAAAACGATAGCGGTAAATCAGTAAGAGACATCATAGATCGCACCATATCTAGTAAAGTACAATTACGACGTTCGGACACACCATTACGCTGTGGTGTTCCGGGTGGCGTGAGTTGCGAAACTATTCCACAATTTTTCAAATGTACACCAAACTCGTAACTCAAATATTCTCCTCCATGATCAGATCGTAGAAACTTTATTTTCTTGTTACGATGATTTTCAACTTCACTCTGAAATTCTTTGAACTTTTCAAATCTTTCAGACTTATGTTTCATTAAGTAGATATATCCATATCTGCTTAAATCATCTGTGAAGGTGAGAAAATAACGATATCCGCCACGAGCCTCAATATTCATCGGACCACATACGTCGGTATGTATGATTTCCAACAAATCTGTTGCTCTCTCCATAGTACCGGAGAACGGTGTTTTAGTCATCTTGCCCATGAGGCATGGTTCGCAAGTACCAAGTGATTCATAATCAAGTGGTTCCAAAAGTCCATCAGTATGGAGTTTCTTCATGCGCTTTATACCGATATGACCTAAACGATAGTGCCACAAATAAGTTGCACTTTCATTATCAACTCTGCATCTTTTGGTTTCAACATTATGAATATGTGTATTACTACTATCGAGATTCAATAAGAATAGACCACTCTTCAAGGGTGCATGACCATAAAAGATATTACTCATATAAATAGAACAACCATTATTCTCTGATTTAAATGAATAACCGTCTCACATTAAACAAGATCCAGATATAATGTTCATGCTCAACGCTGGCACCAAATAACAATTATTTAGGTCTAATATTAATCCCGAAGGTAGATGTAGAGGTAGCGTGCCGACCGCGATCACATCGACTTTGGAACCGTTTCCCACGCGCATCGTCACCTCGTCCTTTGCCAGTGCCCGCTTATTCCGTAGTCCCTGTTTCGAGTTGCAAATATTAGCAACAGAACCAGTATCAAATACCCAGGTGCTACTGCGAGCTCTAGTAAGGTACACATCAATAACATGTATATCACATATACCTTTGTTCACCTTGCCATCCTTCTTATCCGCCAAATACTTGGGGCAGTTCCGCTTCCAGTGACCAGTCTGCTTGCAGTAGAAGCACTCAGTTTCAGGCTTAGGTCCAGACTTGGGTTTCTTCTCCTGAGCAGCAACTTGCTTGCTGTTCTTCTTGAAGTTCCCCTTTTTCTTCCCTTTGCCATTTTTCTTGAAACTAGTGGTCTTGTTAACCATCAACACTTGATGCTCCTTTTTGATTTCTACCTCCACAACTTTCAGCATTGCGAAGAGCTCGGGAATAGTCTTGTTCATCCCTTGCATATTATAGTTCATCACGAAGCTCTTGTAGCTTGGTGGCAGTGATTGGAGAATTCTGTCAATGACGCAATCATCCGGAAGATTAACTCCCAATTGAATCAAGTGATTATTATACCCAGACATTTTGAGTATATGCTCACTGACAGAACTGTTCTCCTCCATCTTGCAGCTATAGAACTTATTGGAGACTTCATATCTCTCAATCCGGGCATTTGCTTGAAATATTAACTTCAACTCCTGGAACATCTCATATGCTCCATGACGTTCAAAACGTTGTTGAAGTCCCGATTCTAAGCCGTAAAGCATGGCACACTGAACTATCGAGTAGTCATCAGCTTTGCTCTGCCAGATGTTCATAACATCTGGTGTTGCTCCAGCAGCAGGCCTGGCACCTAGCGGTGCTTCCAGGACGTAATTCTTCTGAGCAGCAATGAGGATAATCCTCAAGTTACGGACCCAGTCCGTGTAATTGCTACCATCATCTTTCAACTTTGCTTTCTCAAGGAACGCATTAAAATTCAACGGAACAACAGCACGAGCCATCTATCTACAATCAACATAAACAAGCAAGATACTATCAGGTACTAAGTTCATGATAAATTTAAGTTCAATTAATCATATTACTTAAGAACTCCCACTTAAATAGACATCCCTCTAATCTTCTAAGTGATTACGTGATCCAAATCAACTAAACCATGACCGATCATCACGTGAGATGGAGTAGCTTTCAATGGTGAACATCGTTTATGTTGATCATATCTACTATATGATTCACGCTCGACCTTTCGGTCTCCGTGTTCCGAGGCCATATCTGCATATGCTAGGCTCGTCAAGTTTAACCTGAGTATTCTGCGTGTGCAAAACTGGCTTGCACCCGTTGTAGATGGACGTAGAGCTCATCACACCCGATCATCACGTGGTGTCTGGGCACGACGAACTTTGGCAACGGTGCATACTCAGGGAGAACACTTCTTGATAATTTAGTGAGAGATCATCTTATAATGCTACCGTCAATCAAAGCAAGATAAGATGCATAAAAAGATAAACATCACATGCAATCAATATAAGTGATATGATATGGCCATCATCATCTTGTGCTTGTGATCTCCATCTCTGAAGCACCGTCATGATCACCATCGTCACCGGCGCGACACCTTGATCTCCATCGTAGCATCATTGTCGTCTCGCCAATCTTATGCTTCCACGACTATCACTACCGTTTAGTAATATTACATCGCGATTGCATTGCATACAATAAAACGACAACCATATGGCTCCTGCCAGTTGCCGATAACTCGGTTACAAAACATGATCATCTCATACAATAAAATTCAGCATCATGCCTTGACCATATCACATCACAACATGCCCTGCAAAAACAAGTTAGATGTCCTCTACTTTGTTGTTGCATGTTTTACGTGGCTGCTACGGGCTTAAGTAAGAACCAATCTCACCTACGCATCAAAACCACAACAATAGTTTGTCAAATAGACTCCGTTTTAACCTTCTCAAGGACCGGGCGTAGCCATACTTGGTTCAACTAAAGTTGGAGAGACAGTCGCCCGCAAGCCATCTCTGTGCAAAGCACGTCGAGGGAACCGGTATCGTGTAAGCGTACGCGTAAGGTTGGTCCGGGTCGTCTCGTCCAACAATACCGCCGAACCAAAGTATGACATGCTGGTAGGCAGTATGACTGGTATCGTCCACAACTCACTTGTGTTCTACTCGTGCATATAACATCAACATAAATAACCTGGCTCGGATGCCACTGTTGGGGAACGTAGTAATTTCAAAAAATTTCCTACGCACACGCAAGATCATGTGATGCATAGCAACGAGGGGGAGAGTGTTGTCTACGTACCCAACGCAGACCGACTACGGAAGCGATGACACGACGTAGACGAAGTAGTCGTACGTCTTCACGATCCAACCGATCAAGCACCGAAACTACGGCACCTCCGAGTTCGAGCACACGTTCAGCTCGATGACGATCCCCGGACTCCGATCCAGCAAAGTGTCGGGGAAGAGTTCCGTCAGCACGACAGCGTGGTGACGATCTTGATGAACTACAGCAGCAGGGCTTCGCCTAAGCTCCGCTACAGTATTATCGAGGAATATGGTGGCAGGGGGCACCGCACACGGCTAAGGAATAGATCACTTGGATCAACTTGTGTGTATTAGGGTGCCTCTACCTCAGTATATAAAGGAGCCAAGGGGGGAGGGCGGCGCCGGCCAGAGAGAGAGGCGCAGGAGGAGTCCTACTCCTTCCGGGAGTAGGACTACCCCCCCCCCAATCCTATTCCAACTAGGATTCCCAAGGGGGAAAGAGGGAGAAGGGTGGCCGGCCACCTCTCCTAGTCCTAATAGGACTAGGGGAAGGGGGGAGGCGCGCAGCCCTTGTGGGCAGCCCTTTCACCTTTCCACTAAGGCCCATGAAGGCCCATATGGCTCCCGGGGGGTTCCGGTAACCTCCCGGTAACCCGGTAAAATCCCGATTTCACCCGGAACACTTCCGATATCCAAATATAGGCTTCCAATATATCAATCTTTACGTCTCGACCATTTCGAGACTCCTCGTCATGTCCGTGATCACATCCGGGACTCCGAACAACCTTCGGTACATCAAAATGCATAAACTCATAATGTAACTGTCATCGTAACCTTAAGCGTGCGGACCCTACGGGTTCGAGAACAATGTAGACATGACCGAGACACGTCTCTGGTCAATAACCAATAGCGGGACCTGGATGCCCATATTGGCTCCTACATATTCTACGAAGATCTTTATCGGTCAGACCGCATAACAACATACGTTGTTCCCTTTGTCATCGGTATGTTACTTGCCCGAGATTCGATCGTCGGTATCCAATACCTAGTTCAATCTCGTTAACGGCAAGTCTCTTTACTCGTTCCGTAATACATCATCTCACAACTAACATATTAGTTGTAATGCTTGCAAGGCTTATGTGATGTGTATTACCGAGAGGGCCCAGAGATACCTCTCTGACAATCGGAGTGACAAATCCTAATCTCGAAATACGCCAACCCAACATCGACCATTGGAGACACCTGTAGTACTCCTTTATAATCACCCATTTACGTTGTGACGTTTGGTAGTACCCAAAGTGTTCCTCCGGTAAACGGGAGTTGCATAATCTCATAGTCGTAGGAACATGTATAAGTCATGAAGAAAGCAATAGCAACATACTAAACGATCAGGTGCTAAGCTAATGGAATGGGTCATGTCAATCAGATCATTCTACTAATGATGTGACCTCGTTAATCAAATAACAACTCATTGTTCATGGTTAGGAAACATAACCATCTTTGATTAACGAGCTAGTCAAGTAGAGGCATACTAGTGACACTCTGTTTGTCTATGTATTCACACATGTATTATGTTTCCGGAAAATACAATTCTAGCATGAATAATAAACATTTATCATGATTATAAGGAAATAAATAATAACTTTATTATTGCCTCTAGGGCATATTTCCTTCATATCATCCATATAAGCTTCCACATTCCGACTGATTTGGGTGAGTAGACACTTCTGAATCATTCGCATAAAAGTGGCTCCGGCATTCTTGAGGCCGAATGGCATGGTGATATAGCAGAAGCACCCGAATGGAGTGATGAAAGCTGTTTTTACCTCATCGGGCCCGTACAGACGGATCTGGTGGTACCCGGAGTAAGCATCTAAAAAAGACAACCTCTCGCATCCCGCGGTCGAGTCAACAATTTGATCTATGCGAGGGAGAGGAAAGTGATCTTTCGGGCAGGCCCGGTTGATGTGCTTGAAATCAATGCACATTCGGAGCGACTTGTCCTTCTTAGGAACCATGACGACATTAGCGAGCCACTCGGAGTGGTATATCTCTCGGATAAATCCTGCCGCCAACAGTCGAGCCACTTCTTCACCGATGGCCTTTCTCTTCTGGACGGCGGACCGCCGAAGATGCTCTTTGACTGGTTTTGCAGACGAGTCGACTCTTAGGCGATGCTCAGCCAGTCCCCTGGGAACACCTGGCATGTCAGCGGGCTTCCATGCAAAAATGTCCCAGTTCTCACGGAGGAACTGGATGAGCGCTTCTTCCTATTTTGGGTCGAGTGTTATGGAGATGCGGGTCGTGTTGGGTTTCGTAGTAATTTCAAAAATTTTCCTACGCGCACACAGGATCATGTGATGCATAGCAACGAGAGGAGAGTGTTGTCTACGTACCCAGCGCAGACCGACTGCGGAAGCAATGACACGACGTAGAGGAAGTAGTCGTACGTCTTCACGATCCAACCGATCAAGCACCGAAACTACGGCACCTCCGAGTTCGAGCACACGTTCAGCTCGATGACGATCCCCGGACTCCGATCCAGCAAAGTGTCGGGGAAGAGTTTCGTCAGCACGACGGCGTGGTGACGATCTTGATGAACTACAGCAGCAGGGCTTCGCCTAAACTCCGCTACAGTATTATCGAGGAATATGGTGGCAGGGGGCACCGCACACGGCTAAGGAATCGATCACGTGGATCAACTTGTGTCAACTTGTGTGTTTAGAGGTGCCCCTGCCTCCGTATATAAAGGAGGAGAGGAGGGGAGGCTGGCCGGCCAAGGGGGGGAGGCGCAGGAGAGTCCTACTCCCTCTGGGAGTAGGATTCCCCCTCCAATCCTAGTCCAACTAGGATTCCTCGAAGGGGAAAAGAGGAGGAGGGGGCCGGCCACCTCTCCTAGTCCTAATAGGACTAGGGGAAGGGGGTGGCGCGCAGCCCATCTAGGGCAGCCCCTTCTCTTTTCCACTAAGGCCCACTATGGCCCAAATAGCTCCCGGGGGGTTCCGGTAACCCTCTCGGTATTCCGGTAAAATCCCGATTTCACCCGGAACACTTCCGATATCCAAATATAGGCTTCCAATATATCAATCTTTACGTCTCGACCATTTCGAGACTCCTCGTCATGTCCGTGATCACATCCGGGACTCCGAACAACCTTCGGTACATCAAAATGCATAAACTCATAATATAACTGTCATCGTAACCTTAAGCGTGCGGACCCTACGGGTTCGAGAACAATGTAGACATGACCGAGACACGTCTCCGGTCAATAACCAATAGCGGGACCTGGATGCCCATATTGGCTCCTACATATTCTACGAAGATCTTTATCGGTCAGACCACATAACAACATACGTTGTTCCCTTTGTCATCGGTATGTTACTTGCCCGAGATTCGATCGTCGGTATCCAATACCTAGTTCAATCTCGTTACCGGCAAGTCTCTTTACTCGTTCCGTAATACATCATCTCACAACTAACATATTAGTTGCAGTGCTTGCAAGGTTTATGTGATGTGCATTACCGAGAGGGCACAGAGATACCTCTCCGACAATCAGAGTGACAAATCCTAATCTCGAAATACGCCAACCCAACATCTACCTTTGGAGACACCTATAATGCTCCTTTATAATCACCCAGTTACGTTGTGACGTTTGGTAGCACCCAAAGTGTTCCTCCGGCAAACGGGAGTTGCATAATCTCATAGTCATAGGAACATGTATAAGTCATGAAGAAAGCAATAGCAACATACTAAACGATCGGGTGCTAAGCTAATGGAATGGGTCATGTCAATCAGATCATTCAACTAATGATGTGACCTCGTTAATCAAATAACAACTCTTTGTTCATAGTTAGGAAACATAACCATCTTTGATTAATGAGCTAGTCAAGTAGAGGCATACTAGTGACACTTTGTTTGTCTATGTATTCACACATGTATTATGTTTCCGGTTAATACAATTCTAGCATGAATAATAAACATTTATCATGAATATAAGGAAATAAATAATAACTTTATTATTGCCTCTAGGGCATATTTCCTTCAGTTTCTTCTACGCACTGTGTGTGATGCGTTCAATAACGCAAACGATAAAATTGTTAATATTGTGTGCAATGGCAACGCTATCACAAACGATTTAACCGGAAAAATTGTGTGCGATGTACCTGTGAACGGAAACGTTTTCCTTGGAGCGACTATGTGGGATGTACATACGAACGGAAACGTCTAGCGGGGGCTGACTGTGTGGGATGTACTTGCGACCGGAAACAATTTCGCCTGTATAATTGTACTTTTTAGCTCTACTATATGTATTTACGTATTTGAGTGCTCGCCGGTCACACACGACCTCATTTTGCCGAGCGTGTGTGCCTGGAGGGCATATCCCCGACGGTTTCTGGGCCGTGTGGGAAGGAACCCCCTATCGCCGTCACTCACTCGGCGACGGTTTCAAATCCCATCGCGGAAAGGGGTTTAAAACCGTTTGTTGGCACCGACGCATACCAGTGTAAGAAAGACCGCTGGAAAACCGGAAAGTTGATAAAACGGAAAACCCCATCTAAAAAGATGAAAACGCATGCAAAAAATTAAAAAAAGTCCAGAGGGAGCGTCCAGGGCACGACATGTGGCGGCGGCTGAGATCATTGCGAGGCTTCCCAAGGAGCACTCATCAACTAGTTGGTCTCTCGTATTCTGCGCAATGGGTGGTGCGGGGCGTACAAACGCGTACACACGGTTTGGTCCGGCCCAAAATGGGGATGCGGGGCTCCTGTTTTTTTCCTTCCCTTTTCTATTTTATTATTTTTATCCGTATATTATAAATAAATTCTAAAATTATCAAGAATTTAAAAAACAATTGCAAATACAAAAAATGTATGTGAATTTGGAAAAATGTTCTCGGGTTTCAAAGATGGTCATGTATTAAAAAAATGTTCATGGTTTCAAAACAATGTTTTGAACTTCAAAAGATGCTCACTGATTCAAAAAATGCCCGCAAATTTTGAAAATGTTCCTTAATTTCAAATAATGTTTATTGATTCAAAGAGTGTTGCAAATTCAGAAAATTCTTGTGAATTTCCTAAGATATTTTCCAAATCGTAAAATGTCCAAGAATTCCGAAAATTGATTGTGAACTAAAAAATGTTATGAATTTCGGAAAATCGCCAATTCAAAAAATATACGCAAATTCAAAAATTATTCATGAATTTCAAAAATTGTTCTTATTCTATGAAAAATCAAAAATATCAAAAATATTTATGAACTATAAAAGGGGTACTCCCTCCAATTCACATTAACTGTCATTGACTTATTACAAAGTTGAACTAAATTAGCAACATTCCATATTAATTGTCGCTGACTTAGTATAAAGTTGTAGTGAATCAGCAACAAAATGGGTCGGCCTATGTAGCGTCACCGTTGCCCCCAGAGGTGCGCGTTTGCACGCTAACCAATGAAGTACATGGTAAATAAGAATAACCCTATACCTCCCCTCATAGCGAGTAGCAACATACGCTCGCTCATGTCCAAGTCTCATAGGCCAGCCCAAGGGCTTCAATCATTGGTTTGGTGCTTAGAAGTTTTGCTACATCATCTCTAACAAGTTTTATTTTACAAATGCAG
Source organism: Triticum dicoccoides (assembly GCF_002162155.2). Taxonomy (NCBI): domain Eukaryota; kingdom Viridiplantae; phylum Streptophyta; class Magnoliopsida; order Poales; family Poaceae; genus Triticum; species Triticum dicoccoides. Next base: position 511,111,090 of record NC_041388.1, read on the forward strand.
TTGTTATTTAGACAGAAGCTCACGTTCCCTCATGTTACAGTATTCTTCCCTATCGTCGTTCTGCATCCCAAGACCTGGTTCAGGCTGGTCGAGAGGTGATCTGGCATCACTACTCGGTCTTGATTAGGTTTCTTAGGTATACTTTGGGATTAGGGTTTTCATGGAACACCCGGTGATCCTAAAACGGGTCAGGGTTCTAAGATGGCGGCAGAACTGCTGGCGGGCCGATTACGGCTGCTGGATCTTCATCTGCAAGTGAGATTGAAAAGCTGATGCAGAGCTTGGTCTCTAAGAGGAGAATCTTGACGATGTAGTTTTTGATGAGGCGGTTGTTCCTCCGGAAGCTACACGGTGGATGGCAGTAGCAAGAGTCCACATTGCTAATCCTTATACCTAGGGGTGGTTCTTCAGGAATATGAGAGCCGCCTGGGATCTAGCGCATAATGTGAACTTCAGACTGCTTGAAGTGAACTTATATACTCTGCAATTTTTCCGCCTTGCGATTGAGAACAAGTGATGCAAGAGGGGTCGTGCAACTTCAGGGGAAATGATGTGATACTAAGTCCATACGTTGGTGCGATGCAACCCTCCAAGGTCAAGCTAGATACTCTAGATATTTGGATAGAGATACATGATGTTCCTAGCATGTATGCCCACTTGGTTCCATCTCTCGCGGCTAAAGTGGGCGAGGTTCTATTTGTGGAGACACAATCCCATGACTTCAGAGGCAACTTTTACCACATTTGGATAAAGATCAATGTTCATAAGCCTTTGAAGAAGGCTGTACCGATGATTAGGGACTCAAAGCATCAAATCTATATGGTGAAATGTGAGCGATTATCTGACTGGTGTGATGTTTGTGGACATCTCGGGCATAGTTTAAGGAGCACGAAGATGGAATCCACCCTAAGTTAGCTCTGGTTTTAAAGGATATCTATGCTTCTTGGTTCATCTGCCTGGGAGCGGGTCCTAGTGGTAGTCGACGACACCATGAAGGTAGGCGTGATGACCGATCTAGAGGTAACAGGGACAGGATAAACCAAGATGTTGGTGGGAATCGGTCAGAGGAGGATGAAGACCCATAAGTGGTATGGGCTGACTTAACAATGGAGGACCCTAGCAGGAAGAGGTCCAAAAGGACATAACTGGGCAACAACACTATGGCGATGCTACAAGTCCAATTTCAAATCCTAATGGTAATCACTTGCTATTGTCCCAGCAGGAAATACTGAGTCTGCCCCCGGAGAAATATCTCAATAAGTCCCAAGACAGGGAGTGAGCCAAGGATGGAATAAAGTCATCATCGAATAATTTGGTGGGCTCCCTAGAGGGGGGCCACTGGGCCCAATGAGTGCGCTATGCTGGAACTATCGCGGGAAAACAACGCTGTGACAGTTCATGAACTTCACAAATTAGTGAAGAGATTGCCCTGACTGAGGGAATCCTGGACTAAGGGGTCCTCGGGCGTCCGGCCTGTTATCCATGGGTCGGACTGATGGGCTGTGAAGATACGAAGACCGAAGACTGTACCCGTGTCCTGATGGGATTCTCCCTGGCGTGGAGGGCAAGCTTGACGACCTAACATGTAGATTCCTTTCTTTGTAACCAACCTTGTGTAACCCTAGATTCCCCTGGTGTCTATATAAACCGGAGGACTTAGTCCGGAGAAGACACATACTCATTACCATAGTCATACAGGCTAGACTTCTAGGGTTTAGCCATTACGATCTCGTGGTAGATCAACTCTTGTAATACTCATATTCATCAAGATCAATCAAGCAGGAAGTAGGGTATTGCCTCCATAGAGAGGGCCCGAACCTGGCTAAACATTGTGTCCCCTGTCTCCTGTTACCATCGACCTTAGACGCACAGTTCGAGACCCCCTACCCGAGATCCGCCGGTTTTGACACCGACATTGGTGCATTCATTGAGAGTTCCACTGTGCCGTCGACGAAAGGTTCGATGGACCCTTCAATCGTCGACTGTGACGCTGCCCAAGGAGAAATATTCCTCCCTGGACAGATCTTTGTGTTTGGCGGCTTCACGCTGCGGGCCAACTCGTTTGGCCACCTGAAGCAGATCGATAGCTACGCCCCTGGCCATCAGGTCAGATTTTGGAGCTTGAATGACGTTGCGGACATCCGTGGAGATTTGATATTCACTGGATTTGAGACCGCAGCGACTGCTCCTGACGAACATGACCTAAATCTGTCGGCAGACCGCACCCCGGAGGTAGCTCCTCTAATCACTCTGGCCTTAGATCCAGAGCACACTGCGACATCCAAGGATTGGAGGCTCAACCCCACCACGGAAGCCACAAATTCCCCGGCGTTGGAGCCGCACATAGACTTAACCCCACACAATATCTGTGTGACCGAAATTCCGGACTCGTCTCTGGTTATAAGTTCCGAACCATGTGAGCCCGCGGATGCTGAACTTGATCGTTCATCGATCTTCGAATTCAGCGCCGTAGACATCTTCCAGCACTCGCCTTTGGGAAATGTGCTAAACTCATTAAAGAGCATGTCCTTGGCGGGGGACTTGCAGCTGAACTATGTCCAGTTCGAACTAGGGGCTGATGATCGAGAATTTTGCTTCCTACTGATACGTCTCCAACGTATCTATAATTTTTGGTTGCTCCATGCTATATTATCTACTGTTTTGAATGTTTATGGGCTTTATTATACACTTCTATATCATTTTTTGGGACTAAGCTATTAACCCAGAGCCCAGTGCCAGTTTTTGTTTTTACCTTGTTTTAGGGTTTCGAAGAAAAGGAAAATCAAACGGAGTCCAATTGACCTGAAACTTCATGGAACTCATTTTTTGAAGGAAAGAAGCCCAGAAGACTTGAAGTGCACGTAAGGGAAGCGTCGAGGAGGCCACGAGGTAGGGGGCGCCCCCCCCCCCTAGGGCGCGCCCTCCACCCTCGTGGCCCCCCTGACGTACTTCTTCCTCCTATATATCTCCATATACCCTAAAATGATCAGGGAGCACAATAGATCGGGAGTTCCGTCGCCAGAAGCCTCCGTAGCCACCGAAAGCCAATCTAGACCCGTTTCGGCACCCTGCCGGAGGGGGAATCCTTCTCCGGTGGCTAGCTTCATCATCCCGGCGCTCTCCATGACGAGGAGGGAGTAGTTCTCCCTCAAGGCTGAGGGTTTGTACCAGTAGCTATGTGTTTGATCTCTCTCTCGTGTTCTTGATTTGGCACGATCTTGATGTATCGCGAGCTTTGCTATTATAGTTGGATCTTATCTTTCTTCTCCCCCTCTACTCTCTTGTAATGGATTGAGTTTCCCCTTTGAAGTTATCTTATCGGATTGAGTCTTTAAAGATTTGAGAACACTTGATGTATGTCTTGCCGTGCATATCTGTGGTGACAATGGGATATCACGTGATTCACTTGATGTATGTTTTGGTGATCAACTTGCGGGTTCTGCCCATGAACCTATGCATAGGGGTTGGCACATGTTTTCGTTGTGATTCTCCGATAGAAACTTTGGGGCACTCTTTGAGGTTCTATGTGTTGGTTGAATAGATGAATCTGAGATTGTGTGATGCATATCGTATAATCTTACCCACGGATACTTGAGGTGACATTGGATTTTCTAGATGACATTATGGTTTTGGTTGATGTGTGTATTAAGGTGTTATTCTAGTACGAACTCTAGGGCTGTTTGTGACACTTATACGAATAGCCCAACGGATTGATTGGAAAGAATAACTTTGAGGTGGTTTCGTACCCTACCATAATCTCTTCATTTGTTCTCCGCTATTAGTGACTTTGGAGTGACTCTTTGTTGCATGTTAAGGGATAGTTATATGATCCAATTATGTTATTATTGTTGAGGGAACTTACACTAGGGATTGAGTTTGCTCCCACTACTATTCATGAGAAGAAATTTGCTTATGTGGAGAGAAATTCTGTGCTTGTAGATCATGAAAATAATGCTTTATGTGATAGTTATATTGTTGAATTCATTCATGATGCTACTGAAAATTATTATGAGGGAGGAACATATGCTTGTAGGAATTGCAATAATATCAAGTTCCCTCTCTATGTGCTTAAAGTTTTGAAGATATGCTTGGTTTACCTTCCTATGCTAGTTGATTATTGTTCCCACAAGTTGTTTGCTCACAAAATCCCTATTCATAGGAAGTGGGTTAGACTTAAATGTACTAGTCATATTCTTCAAGATGCTCTCTTTATGTTACAATTCTTATCTTTTATGTGAGCATCGTTGAAATCATCATGCCTAGCTAGGGGCATTAAACGATAGCGCTTGTTGGGAGGCAACCCAATTTTATTTTTGTTCCTTGCTTTTTGCTCCTGTTTAGAAATAAATAATTTATCTAGCCTCTGTTATGATTGTGTTTTTTATGTTTTAATTAGTGTTTGTGCCAAGTAGAACCTTTGGGAAGACTTGGGGAAAGTCTTGTTGATCAAGCTGTAAAAAACAGAACTTTAGCGCTCACGAGAATTGCTGCCATTTTTATTTGGAGAGTGCTATTTAGTTAATTATTTTTGCAGATGATTAATAGACAAATTTCTCAGGTCCAGCAATTTATTTTAGAATTTTTGGGGTTACAGAAGTTTGCGTTAGTTACAGATTACTACAGAGTGTTCTGTTTTTGACAGATTCTGTTTTTCTTGTGTTGTTTGCTTATTTTGATGAATCTATGGCTAGTAAAAGAGTTTATAAACCATATAGAAGTTGGAATACAGTAGGTTTAGCACCAATATAAATAAAGAATGAGTTGATTACAGTACCTTGAAGTGGTGTTTTGTTTTCTTTCGCTAACGGAGCTTACGAGTTTTCTGTTAAGTTTTGTGTTGTGAAGTTTTCAAGTTTTGGGTAAAGATTTGATGGACTATGGAATAAGGAGTGGCAAGAGCCTAAGCTTGGAGATGCCCAAGGAACCCCAAGGTAATATTCAAGGACAACCAAGAGCCTAAGCTTGGGATGCCCCGTAAGGCATCCCCTCTTTCATCTTCGTTCATCGATAACTTTACTTGGAGCTATATTTTTATTCGCCACATGATATGTGTTTTGTTTGGAGCGTCATTTTATTTTATTTAGTTTTGCTTGCTGTTTGAATAAAATACCAAGATCTGAAATTATTAAATGTTAGAGAGTCTTCACATTGTTGCATAATTATTTGACCACTCATTGATCTTCATTTATATCATTTTGAGAGTCTTTAGAACAGCATGGTAGTTTGCTTAAATAATCCTAATATTCTAGGTATTCAAGATTAGTAAAAACTTTCTTATGAGTGTATTGAATACTAAGAGAAGTTTGATGCTTGACGATTGTTTTGAGATATGGAGGTAATAATATCAAAGTCGTGCTAGTTGAGTAGTTGTGAAATTGAGAAATGCTTGTGTTGAAGTTTGCAAGTCCCGTAGCATGCACATATGGTAAACGTTATGTAACAAATTTGAAACATGAGGTGTTATTTGATTTTCCTCCTTATGAGTGGCGGTTGGGGACGAGCGATGGTCTTTTCCTAGCAATCTATCCACCTAGGAGCATGCGCGTAGTGCCGAGGTTTTTGATGACTTGTAGATTTTTGCAATAAGTATGTGAGTTCTTTATGACTAATGTTGAGTCCATGGATTATTCGCACTCTTACCCTTACATCCTTGCTAGCCTCTTCGGTACTGTGCGCTGCCCTTTCTCACATTGAGAGTTGGTGCAAACATCGCCGGTACATCCAAACCCCATGATATGATACGCTCTTTCACACATAAACCTCCTTATATCTTCCTCAAAACAGCCACCATACCTACCTATTATGGCATTTCCATAGCCATTCCGAGATATATTGCCATGCAACTTTCCACCGTTCCGTTTATTATGACACGCATCATCATTGTCATATTGCTTTGCACATGCAGTTGACATCGTATTTGTGGCAAAGCCACCGTTCATAATTTTTCATACATGTCGCTCTTGATTCATCGCTATCCCGGTACACCGCCGGAGGCATTCATATAGAGTCATCTTTGTTCTAGTATTGAGTTGTAATCATTGAGTTGTAAATAAATAGAAGTGTGATGATCATCATTTTCTACAGCATTGTCCCAAGTGAGGAATAAAAAAATAAAATGAAAAAAGGAAGAGAAAGGCCATAAAAAAAGAAGGCCCCCAAAAAAGAAAGGCCAAATAAAAAAATGAGAGAAAAAGAGAGAAGGGACAATGCTACTATCCTTTGCCACACTTGTGCTTCAAAGTAGCACCATAATCTTCATGATAGAGAGTTCGTTTGTTTTGTCACTTTCATATACTAGTGGGAATTTTCATTATAGAGCTTGGCTTGTATATTCCAACAATGGGCCTCCTCAAGTGCTCTAGGTCTTCATGAGCAAGCAAGTTGGATGCACACCCACTTAGTTTCTTTTGTTGAGCTTTCATACATTTATAGCTCTAGTGCATCCGTTGCATGGCAATCCCTACTCCTTGCATTAACATCAATCGATGGGCATCTCCATAGCCCATTGATTAGCCTCGTTGATGTGAGACTTTATCCTTTTTGTCTTCTCCACATAACCCGCTCATTATTCTATTCCACCCATAGTGCTATATCCATGGCTCGCACTCATGTATTGTGTGAAAGTTTATAGGTTTGAGATTACTAAAGTATGAAACAATTGCTTGGCTTGTCATCGGGGTTGTGCATGATGAGAGCATTCTTGTGTGACGAAAATGGAGCATGACTAAACTATATGATTTTGTAGGGATTAACTTTCTTTGGCCATGTTATTTTGAGAAGACATAATTGCTTAGTTAGTATGCTTGAAGTATTATTATTTCTATGTCAATATGAACTTCTATCTTGAATATTTCGGATCTGAATATTCATACCACAATTAAGAAGAATTACATTGAAATTATGCTAAGTAGCATTCTGTTGGGGAACGTAGTAATTTCAAAAAAATTCCTACGCACACGCAAGATCATGGTGATGCATAGCAACGAGAGGGGAGAGTGTTGTCTACGTACCCATGCAGACCGACTGCGGAAGCGATCACACAACGTAGAGGAAGTAGTCGTACGTCTTCCCGATCCGACCGATCCAAGCACCGTTACTCCGGCACCTCCGAGTTCTTAGCACACGTACAGCTCGATGACGATCCCCGGGCTCCGATCCAGCAAAGCGTCGGGGAAGAGTTCTGTCAGCACGACGACGTGGTCACAATCTTGATGTTCTACCGACGCAGGGCTTCGCCTAAGCACTACAACGATATGATCGAGGTGGAATATGGTGGCAGGGGGCACCGCACACGGCTATGGAATGATCACGGGGATCAATTGTGTGTCTAGAGGTGCCCCCTGCCCCTGTATATAAAGGAGCGAGGGGGGAGAGGTGCTGCCAGCCTTGGGGCGCGCCAGGAGGAGTCCTACTCCTACCGGGAGTAGGACTCCCCCCCCCCCAATCCTAGTTGGAGTAGGAATCCTCAAGTGGGGAGAGAGAGAAGGGGGGCCGGCCACCTCTCCTAGTCCTAATAGGACTAGGGGAAGGGGGAGGCGCGCAGCCACCTTGGGCTGCCCCTTTCACCTTTCCACTAAAGCCCACTAAAGCCCATATGGTTCTCGAGGGGTTCCGGTAACCTCCCGGTACTCGGGTAAAATCCCGATTTCACCCGGAACACTTCCGATATCCAAACATAGGCTTCCAATATATCAATCTTTATGTCTCAACCATTTCGAGACTCCTCGTCATGTCCGTGATCACATCCGGGACTCCGAACAACCTTCGGTACATCAAAATGCATAAACTCATAATAACTGTCATCGTAACGTTAAGCGTGCGGACCCTACGGTTCGAGAACAATGTAGACATGACCGAGACACATCTCCGGTCAATAACCAATAGCGGGACCTGGATGCCCATATTGGCTCCTACATATTCTACGAAGATCTTTATCGGTCAGACCGCATAACAACATACATTGTTCCCTTTGTCATCGGTATGTTACTTGTCCGAGATTCGATCGTCGGTATCCAATACCTAGTTCAATCTCGTTATTGGCAAGTCTCTTTACTCGTTCCGTAATACATCATCCCGCAACTAACTCATTAGTTGCAATGCTTGCAAGGCTTATGTGATGTGCATTACCGAGAGGGCCCAGAGATACCTCTCCGACAATCGGAGTGACAAATCCTAATCTCGAAATACGCCAACCCAACATCTACCATTGGAGACACCTGTAGAGCTCCTTTATAATCACCCAGTTACGTTGTGACGTTTGGTAGCACACAAAGTGTTCCTCCGGCAAACGGGAGTTGCATAATCTCATAGTCATAGGAACATGTATAAGTCATGAAGAAAGCAATAGCAACATACTAAACGATCGGGTGCTAAGCTAATGGAATGGGTCATGTCAATCAGATCTTTCAACTAATGATGTGACCTCGTTAATCAAATAACAACTCTTTGTTCATGGTTAGGAAACATAACCATCTTTGATTAACGAGCTAGTCAAGTAGAGGCATACTAGTGACACTCTGTTTGTCTACGTATTCACACATGTATTATGTTTCCGGTTAATACAAATCTAGCATGAATAATAAACATTTATCATGATATAAGGAAATAAATAATAACTTTATTATTGCCTCTAGGGCATATTTCCTTCAGTCTCCCACTTGCACTAGAGTCAATAATCTAGATTACACAGTAATGATTCTAACACCCATGGAGTCTTGGTGTTGATCATGTTTTGCTCGTGGAAGAGGCTTAGTCAACGGGTCTGCAACATTCAGATCCGTATGTATCTTGCAAATCTCTATGTCTCCCACCTGGACTAGATCCCGGATGGAATTGAAGCATCTCTTGATGTGTTTGGTCCTTTTGTGAAATCTGGATTCCTTCGCCAAGGCAATTGCACCCGTATTGTCACAAAAGATTTTCATTGGACCCGATGCACTAGGTATGACACCTAGATCGGATATGAACTCCTTCATCCAGACTCCTTCGTTCGCTGCTTCCGAAGCAGCTATGTACTCCGCTTCACATGTAGATCCCGCTACGACGCTTTGTTTAGAACTGCACCAACTGACAGCTCCACCGTTTAAAGTAAACACGTATCCGGTTTGCGATTTAGAATCGTCCGGATCAGTGTCAAAGCTTGCATCAACGTAACCTCTTACGGTGAGCTCTTTGTCACCTCCATATACGAGAAACATATCCTTAGTCCTTTTCAGGTATTTCAGGATGTTCTTGACCGCTGTCCAGTGATCCACTCCTGGATTACTTTGGTACCTCCCTGCTAAACTTATAGCAAGGCACACATCAGGTCTGGTACACAGCATTGCATACATGATAGAGCCTATGGCTCAAGCATAGGGAACATCTTTCATTTTCTCTCTATCTTCTGCAGTGGTCGGGCATTGAGTCTGACTCAACTTCACACCTTGTAACACAGGCAAGAACCCTTTCTTTGCTTGATCCATTTTGAACTTCTTCAAAATCTTGTCAAGGTATGTGCTTTGTGAAAGTCCAATTAAGCGTCTTGATCTATCTCTATAGATCTTTATGCCTAATATGTAAGCAGCTTCACCGAGGTCTTTCATTGAAAAACTCTTATTCAAGTATCCCTTTATGCTATCCAGAAATTCTATATCATTTCCAATCAGTAATATGTCATCCACATATAATATCAGAAATGCTACAGAGCTCCCACTCACTTTCTTGTAAATACAGGCTTCTCCGAAAGTCTGTATAAAACCAAATGCTTTGATTACACTATCAAAGCGTTTATTCCAACTCCGAGAGGCTTGCACCAGTCCATAAATGGATCGCTGGAGCTTGCACACTTTGTTAGCTCCCTTTGGATCGACAAAACCTTCCGGTTGCATCATATACAACTCTTCTTCCAGAAACCCATTCAGGAATGCAGTTTTGACATCCATCTGCCAAATTTCATAATCATAAAATGCGGCTATCGCTAACATGATTCGGACAGACTTAAGCATCGCTATGGGTGAGAAGGTCTCATCATAGTCAACCCCTTGAACTTGTCGAAAACCTTTTGCGACAAGTCAAGCTTTGTAGACAGTAATATTACCGTCAGCGTCAATCTTTTTCTTGAAGATCCATTTATTCTCAATTGCTTGCCGATCAACGGGCAAGTTAACCAAAGTCCATACTTTGTTCTCATACATGGATCCCATCTCAGATTTCATGGCTTCAAGCCATTTTGCGGAATCTGGGCTCACCATCGCTTCTTCATAGTTCGTAGGTTCATCATCATGATCTAGTAGCATGACTTCCAGAATAGGATTACCGTACCACTCTGGTGCGGATCTCGCTCTAGTTGATCTACGAGGTTCAGTAGTATCTTGTCTTGAAGTTTCATGATCATCATCATTAACTTCCTCACTAATTGGTATAGGCGTCGCAGAAACAGTTTTCCGTGAAGTACTACTTTCCAATAAGGGAGCAGGTACAGTTACCTCGTCAAGTTCTACTTTCCTCCCACTCACTTCTTTCGAGAGAAACTCCTTCTCTAGAAAGGATCCATTCTTAGCAACGAATGTCTTGCCTTCGGATCTGTGATAGAAGGTGTACCCAATAGTCTCCTTTGGGTATCCTATGAAGACACATTTCTCCGATTTGGGTTCGAGCTTATCAGGTTGAAGCTTTTTCACATAAGCATCGCAGCCCCAAACTTTAAGAAACGACAACTTTGGTTTCTTGCCAAACCACAGTTCATAAGGCGTCGTCTCAACGGATTTTGATGGTGCCCTATTTAACGTGAATGCGGCCGTCTCTAAAGCATAACCCCAAAACGATAGCGGTAAATCAGTAAGAGACATCATAGATCGCACCATATCCAGTAAAGTACGATTACGACGTTCGGACACACCATTACGCTGTGGTGTTCCGGGTGGCGTGAGTTGAGAAACTATTCCACAATTTTTCAAATGTACACCAAACTTGTAACTCAAATATTCTCCTCCACGATCAGATCGTAGAAACTTTATTTTCTTGTTACGATGATTTTCAACTTCACTCTGAAATTCTTTGAACTTTTCAAATGTTTTAGACTTGTGTTTCATTAAGTAGATATACCCATATCTGCTTAAGTCATCTGTGAAGGTGAGAAAATAATGATATCCGCCACGAGCCTCAATATTCATCGGACCACATACATCGGTATGTATGATTTCCAACAAATCTGTTGCTCTCTCCATAGTACCAGAGAACGGTGTTTTAGTCATCTTGCCCATGAGGCACGGTTCGCAAGTACCAAGTGATTCATAATCAAGTGGTTCCAAAAGTCCATCAATATGGAGTTTCTTCATGCGCTTTACACCGATATGACCTAAACGGGAGTGCCACAAATAAGTTGCACTTTCATTATCAACTCTGCATCTTTTGGCTTCAACATTATGAATATGTGTATCACTACTGTCGAGATTCATCAAAAATAGACCACTCTTCAAAGGTGCATGACCATAAAAGATATTACTCATATAAATATAACAACCATTATTCTCTGATTTAAATGAATAACCGTCTCGCATTAAACAAGATCCAGATATAATGTTCATGCTCAATGCTGGCACCAAATAACAATTATTTAGGTCTAATATTAATCCCGAAGGTAGATGTAGAGGTAGCGTGCCGACCGCGATCACATCGACTTTGGAACCGTTTCCCACGTGCATCGTCACCTCGTCCTTTGCCAGTGTCCGCTTATTCCGTAGTCCCTGTTTCGAGTTGCAAATATTAGCAACAGAACCAGTATCAAATACCCAGGTGCTACTGCGAGCTCTAGTAAGGTACACATCAATAACATGTATATCACATATACCTTTGTTCACCTTGCCATCCTTCTTATCCGCCAAATACTTGGGGCAGTTCCGCTTCCAGTGACCAGTCTGCTTGCAGTAGAAGCACTCAGTTTCAGGCTTAGGTCCAGACTTGGGTTTCTTCTCCTGAGCAGCAACTTGCTTGCCGTTCTTCTTGAAGTTCCCCTTCTTCTTCCCTTTGCCCTTTTTCTTGAAACTAGTGGTCTTGTTGACCATCAACACTTGATACTCCTTCTTGATTTCTACCTCGCCGCTTTCAGCATTGCGAAGAGCTCGGGAATAGTCTTATTCATCCCTTGCATATTATAGTTCATCACAAAGCTCTTGTAGCTTGGTGGCAGTGATTGGAGAATTCTGTCAATGACGCAATCATCTGGAAGATTAACTCCCAATTGAATCAAGTGATTATTATACCCAGACATCTTGAGTATATGCTCACTGACAGAACTGTTCTCCTCCATTTTGCAGCTATAGAACTTATTGGAGACTTCATATCTCTCAATCCGGGCATTTGCTTGAAATATTAACTTCAACTCCTGGAACATCTCATATGCTCCATGACGTTCAAAACGTCGTTGAAGTCCCGATTCTAAGCCGTAAAGCATGGCACACTGAACTATTGAGTAGTCATCAGCTTTGCTCTGCCAGACGTTCATAACATCTGGTGTTGCTCCAACAGCAGGCCTGGCACCCAGCGGTGCTTCCAGGACGTAATTCTTCTGAGCAGCAATGAGGATAATCCTCAAGTTACGGACCCAGTCCGTGTAATTGCTACCATCATCTTTCAACTTTGCTTTCTCAAGGAACACATTAAAATTCAACGGAACAACAGCACGAGCCATCTATCTACAATCAACATAAACAAGCAAGATACTATCAGGTACTAAGTTCATGATAAGTTTAAGTTCAGTGAATCAAATTACTTAAGAACTCCCACTTAGATAGACATCCCTCTAATCCTCTAAGTGATCACGTGATCCAAATCAACTAAACCAAAACCGATCATCACGTGAGATGGAGTAGCTTTCAATGGTGAACATCATTTATGTTGATCATATCTACTATATGATTCACGCTCGACCTTTCGGTCTCCGTGTTCCGAGGCCATATCTGCATATGCTAGGCTCGTCAAGTTTAACCTGAGTATTTTGCGTGTGCAAAACTGGCTTGCACCCGTTGTAGATGGACGTAGAGCTTATCACACCCGATCATCACGTGGTGTCTGGGCACGACGAACTTTGGCAATGGTGCATACTCAGGGAGAACACTTCTTGATAATTTAGTGAGAGATCATCTTATAATGCTACCGTCAATCAAAGCAAGATAAGATGCATAAAAAGATAAACATCACATGCAATCAATATAAGTGATATGATATGGCAATCATCATCTTGTGCTTGTGATCTCCATCTCCGAAGCACCGTCATGATCACCATCGTCACCGGCGCGACACCTTGATCTCCATCGTAGCATCGTTGTCGTCTCGCCAATCTTATGCTTCCACGACTATCGCTACCGCTTAGTGATAAAGTAAAGCATTACATCGCGATTGCATTGCATACAATAAAGCGACAACCATATGGCTCCTGCCAGTTGCCGATAACTCGGTTACAAAACATGATCATCTCATACAATAAAATCAGCATCATGCCTTGACCATATCATATCACAACATGCCCTGCAAAAACAAGTTAGACGTCCTCTACTTTGTTGTTGCAAGTTTTACGTGGCTGCTACGGGCTTAAGCAAGAACCAATCTCACCTACGCATCAAAACCATAACGATAGTTTGCCAAATAGACTCTGTTTTAACCTTTGCAAGGACCGGGCGTAGCCACACTCGGTTCAACTAAAGTTGGAGAGACAGTTGCCCGGAAGCCACCTGTGTGCAAAGCACGTCGGGGGAACCGGTCTCGCGTAAGCGTACGCGTAATGTTGGTCCGGGTCGTCTCGTCCAACAATACCGCTGAACCAAAGTATGACATGCTGGTAGGCAATATGACTTATATCGCCCACGACTCACTTGTGTTCTACTCGTGCAAATCACATCAAACCATAAAACCAGGCTCTGATACCACTGTTGGGGAACGTAGTAATTTCAAAAAAATTCCTACGCACACGCAAGATCATGGTGATGCATAGCAATGAGAGGGGAGAGTGTTGTCTACGTACCCACGCAGACCGACTGCGGAAGCGATCACACAACATAGAGGAAGTAGTCGTACGTCTTCCCGATCCGACCGATCCAAGCACCGTTACTCCGGCACCTCCGAGTTCTTAGCACACGTACAGCTCGATGACGATCCCCGGGCTCCGATCCAGCAAAGCATCGGGGAAGAATTCCGTCAGCACGACGGCGTGGTGACGATCTTGATGTTCTACCGACGCAGGGCTTCGCCTAAGCACTACAACGATATGATCGAGGTGGAATATGGTGGCAGGGGGCACCGCACACGGCTATGGAATGATCACGGGGATCAATTGTGTGTCTAGAGGTGCCCCTGCCCCTGTATATAAAGGAGCAAGGGGGGAGAGGTGCTGCCAGCCTTGGGGCGCGCCAGGAGGAGTCCTACTCCTACCGGGAGTAGGACTCCCCCCCCCAATCCTAGTTGGAATAGGAATCCTCAAGTGGGGAGAGAGAGAAGGGGGGCCGGCCACCTCTCCTAGTCCTAATAGGACTAGGGGAGGGGGGAGGCGCGCAGCCACCTTGGGCTGCCCCTTTCACCTTTCCACTAAAGCCCACTAAGGCCCATATGGTTCCCGGGGGGTTCCGGTAACCTCCCGGTACTCCGGTAAAATCCCGATTTCACCCGGAACACTTCCGATATCCAAACATAGGCTTCCAATATATAAATCTTTATGACTTGACCATTTCGAGACTCCTCGTCATGTCCGTGATCACATCCGGGACTCCGAACAACCTTCGGTACATCAAAATGCATAAACTCATAATAACTGTCATCGTAACGTTAAGCGTGCGGACCCTACGGTTCGAGAACAATGTAGACATGACCGAGACACATCTCCGGTCAATAACCAATAGCGGGACCTGGATGCCCATATTGGCTCCTACATATTCTACGAAGATCTTTATCGGTCAGACCGCATAACAACATACGTTGTTCCCTTTGTCATCGGTATGTTACTTGTCCGAGATTCGATCGTCGGTATCCAATACCTAGTTCAATCTCGTTATTGGCAAGTCTCTTTACTCGTTCCGTAATACATCATCCCGCAACTAACTCATTAGTTGCAATGCTTGCAAGGCTTATGTGATGTGCATTACCGAGAGGGCCCAGAGATACCTCTCCGACAATCGGAGTGACAAATCCTAATCTCGAATTACGCCAACCCAACATCTACCATTGGAGACACCTGTAGAGCTCCTTTATAATCACCCAGTTACTTGTGACGTTTGGTAGCACACAAAGTGTTCCTCCGGCAAACGGGAGTTGCATAATCGCATAGTCATAGGAACATGTATAAGTCATGAAGAAAGCAATAGCAACATACTAAACGATCGGGTGCTAAGCTAATGGAATGGGTCATGTCAATCAGATCATTCAACTAATGATGTGACCTTGTTAATCAAATAACAACTCTTTGTTCATGGTTAGGAAACATAACCATCTTTGATTAACGAGCTAGTCAAGTAGAGGCATACTAGTGACACTCTGTTTGTCTATGTATTCACACATGTATTATGTTTCCGGTTAATACAATTCTAGCATGAATAATAAACATTTATCATGATATAAGGAAATAAATAATAACTTTATTATTGCCTCTAGGGCATATTTCCTTCACATTCCACATCAAAAATTCTGTTTTTATCATTTACCTACTCGAGGACGAGCAGGAATTAAGCTTGGGGATGCTGATACGTCTCCAACGTATCTATAATTTTTGATTACTCCATGCTATATTATCTACTGTTTTGAATGTTTATGGGCTTTATTATACACTTTTATATTTGGGACTAACCTATTAACCCAGAGCCCAGTGCCAGTTTCTGTTTTTACCTTGTTTTAGGGTTTCGAACAAAAGGAAAATCAAACGGAGTCCAATTGACCTGAAACTTCACGGAACTCATTTTTGGAAGGAAAGAAGCCCAGAAGACTTGAAGTGCACGTAAGGGAAGCTTCAAGGAGGCCACGAGGTAGGGAGGGCGCCCCCCCCCAGGGCGCGCCCTCCACCCTCATGGGCCCCTCGTGGCCCCCCCTGACGTACTTCTTCCGCCTATATATCTCCATATACCCTAAAACGACCAGGAAGCACAATTGATCGGGAGTTCCGCCGCCAGAAGCCTCCATAGCCACCGAAAGCCAATGTAGACCCGTTCCGGCACCCTACCGGAGGGGGAATCCTTCTCTGGTGGCCATCTTCATCATCTCGGCGCTCTCCATGATGAGGAGGAATAGTTCTCCCTCGGGGCTGAGGGTATGTACCAGTAGCTATGTGTTTGATCTCTCTCTCTCTCTCTCTCGTGTTCTTGATTTGGCACGATCTTGATGTATCATGAGATTTGCTATTATAGTTGGATCTTATGTTTCTTCTCCCCCTCTACTCTCTTGTAATGGATTGAGTTTCCCCTTTGAAGTTGTCTTATCGGATTGAGTCTTTAAATATTTGAGCACACTTGATGTATGTCTTGCCGTGCATATCTGTGGTGACAATGGGATATCACGTGATTCACTTGATGTATGTTTTGGTGATCAACTTGCGGGTTCCGCCCATGAACCTATGCATAGGGGTTGGCACCCGTTTTTGTCATGATTCTCCGGTAGAAACTTTGTGGCACTCTTTGAGGTTCTATGTGTTGGTTGAATAGATGAATCTGAGATTGTGTGATGCATATCGTATAATCTTACCCACGGATACTTGAGGTGACATTGGAGTATCTAGGTGACATTACGGTTTTGGTTGATGTGTGTCTTAAGGTGTTATTCTAGTACGAACTCTAGGGATGTTTGTGACACTTATAGGAATAGCCCCACGGATTGATTGGAAAGAATAACTTTGAGGTGGTTTCGTACCCTACCATAATCTCTTCGTTTGTTCTCTGCTATTAGTGACTTTGGAGTGACTCTTTGTTGCATGTTGAGGGATAGTTATATGATCCAATTATGTTATTATTGTTGAGGGAACTTACACTAGCGAAAGTATGAACCCTAGGCCTTGTTTCCTATCATTGCAATACCGTTTATGCTCACTTTTATCACTCGCTACCTTGCTGTTTTTATATTTTCAGATTACAAAAACTATTATCTACTATCCATATACCACTTGTATCACCATCTCTTCGCCGAACTAGTGCACCTATACAATTTACCATTGTATTGGGTGTGTTGGGGACACAAGAGACTCTTTGTTATTTGGCTGCACGGTTGCTTGAGAGAGACCATCTTCATCCTATGCCTCCTACGGATTGATAAACCTTAGGTCATCCACTTGAGGGAAATTTGCTATTGTCCTACAAACCTCTGCACTTGGAGATCCAACAACGTCTACAAGAAGAAGGTTGTGTAGTAGACATCACCCACCCGCCACCCACTTCATAGCCACTGTCGAGGACTTAACCGACATGCTTGATTATGACTCCGAAGACATCGACGGTATGGACGACAATGCCGATGAGGAGCAAGACCAGAATCCGCCATATACTAGACGCTAGACGGCCTCTTCTTCCTACGACGTATACATGGTGGACACGCCTGGAAAAACTAACAACGATGACAAAGAGGTTCCAGTTGAGGATAAACCTCCTGAGAGACAGCCCAAGCACCAACTTCCCCGACGCCCCTCTAAGTCACGTCGTTCCAAAGACTGCAGTACAGGCACCAGAAAAAATAATACTCCGAACGATGCTGAAAATAATGAAGACCCCATCAAGGTAAACTCCGAATAGGTGAACGGGATAATGGGCAAGTTAGCCCTGATGAACAGGCCATACATGGAGACTCGGAGGACAGTAATTATCTTCCGCTCTCCGAGGAAGAGGAGAGCCTCGGCAATGAGGATTTCATCATGCCTGAGGAAACTATCAAGCAGGAGCGCTTCAAACGCCGGCTAATAGCCACTGCAAGGAGCCTGAGAAAGAAGTAGCTGCAGCTTCAAGCGGACCAAGATCTGCTCAATGATAGATGGACCGAAGTCCTGGCCGCCGAAGAATACGGCCTTAGTGGCCCAAGCAAAAGCTATCTGAAGCATAGATTGCTACCTCAGTGCGACAACAAGGCGCTAGAGCCCACACCATCATCGCACAATGCGGCAGGTCGACCACAACTTGGTCCGGATAAAGCCGCAACTCAAGCCGAACACAAGACCGCCCCACCTCGTCGTAAAGGCAAGAATAAAATGGCTCGGGGTTGTACATATGACCTTCAACAGGACTTGGATAGTAGAGCAGGACACACAAGATCGATCTACGGATCGCGAGGACATGCCTCGACACGCAACGTTAGCTACCTATTCGGACGTGACAAACCGAGCCACGCCCGGGCCGAAAACCGCAAATGGACTCCATCGGAGGTACGTCACAGTGTGGCCCAACATAGAGGCGCCGCACACCCTCTTTGCTTCACAAACGAAGTAATGGAGCATGAATTCCCAGACGGGTTCAAACCCATGAATATCGAATCATACGATGGAACAACGGATCCCGCGGTATGGATCGAGGACTTCCTCCTCCATATCCACATGGCCCGCGGAGATGACCTTCATGCCATCAAATAACTACCATTAAAACTCAAAGGACCAGCTCGGCACTGGTTAAACAGTCTGTCGGAAAATTCTATTGGCAGCTGGGAAGATTTGGAAGACGCCTTTCGCGACAACTTCCAAGGAACATATGTCCGACCACTGGATGCCGATGACTTAAGTCACATTGTCCAGCAGCCTGGAGAGTCAGCCAAGAAACTCTGGACTAGGTTCTTAGTTAAAAAGAACCAAATCATTGACTGTCCAGATGCGGAAGACCTTGCGGCCTTCAAACACAGCATCCGGGATGAATGGCTTGCACGCCACCTCGATCAGGAAGGACCTAGATCCATGACAGCCCTTACCGCTCTAATGACCCGCTTTTGTGCGGGAGAAGACAGCTGGCTCGCTCGTAGAAGCAATAGCGCCAGCGACTCAGGCACTTCCAAAATCCGAGACGGCAATGGCAAGCCATGACGAAGTAAACACAACAGTCGCAATGATAATGAAAGATCACGCGACACAGCGGTCAACGCCGGATTCAGCAATCCAAAACCCGGTCAACGGAAAAAGCCCTTCAAGGCCAACAGAGACGGACCATCCAACCTAGACAGGATACTAGACCGACCCTTCCAGATTCACGGCCACCCCGATAAACCAGCTAATCATACCAACAGAAGCTGATGGGTCTTCAAGCAGGCCGGCAAGCTCAACGCCGAACACAAAGGAAGGGGGCCGCCAGGCAATAGGGACGACAGAGTGGTTCACTAGCCAAATGTCGGGGGTCAGGAGAAATTTCCCCCCGAGGAACGATCAATCCCGGAGCAGAAATGGTAGTTCGGCTTCCGCTACCCACCTCATATACCCGCTAAATCTGTACCGCGCATACATAACTACGCACTTAAGATACCATGGACATCGGTGGAAGCACAATACGGACAAGCCTGCAAGCACTCCCGTAACATTTTTATCTACTTTCCTTTTTCTTTCTTCATTATCTCTTAAAAACAGGTGGCGCAAAGGAGAAACATCTAAAACCGACTCCATCGGAGTTCAGATCCGTACACTCACATACAGGGCTATTTCCATCAAGGAGTCCCTTCACCAAGGACAGGTGGCGCAGACGTGCGACAGGAGGTCCAAAATTATTTTTGTAGACCGCACTCTCTATTTCGAGCCTGTAAAGTGCCTTTTTCCTCCACCTTTGACCCCTGGCATATCAAATAGCCGGGGTTGCGGCTTTGTTATCTATATACATGATTGGCACATCACTCAGATCCCAGTAAAAAAAATCCATTCTTTTCTAAAGGACCGAGTTTTGCCCCTATGGTTGTTTCAAACATACATCTCGACATAACTTACCAGGGGCTCGGTATGGGATCAAACGAGTTGCCGACAAGTCCGAATAGCTCTATAGCGTACTTCGGCATCGCGAGTTTGGCCTTATATGCATCAACTCCGAATCATGTCTTGGGTCAATAATTGGGTTGCCCGGCTCCTGTGCTTGCTATCCTATGTTCCGCTCTATCGGCTAGGGTAGTAAAGGGAGAACTACTGCGATTGTGCTTTCGGTTCACCTGGTTAAGCACCTCAATAGAGAAAGCCGAAAACTGACTGCCAAGATGCGGCGAGAGCTGGTCAACCACTCGATGACTTGTCAGAATCTTTAACGATTCCTCCATGTCACACGAAGGACCTCTTTCTGGTCAAATATGTAAATGCATCATATGAATAAGCCACATACATACCAGGGGCTATGTCATAGACCCACCATAAAACTCCTATGGCTAAGTGAAAGTGTTAACGCCCTATAGTCTGGTTGCCTAGTTCGCCGCATTGACACCTCCTTCACGGACCAAGACGTTGGGTCAAGAGTGATTAGATGCTTTTTCGAACACCCCCGTACTTCCTACGAGGGGGCTGAAGCCGACAACTGGAAAACTTTCAGATCATATAAAAACGGTCGCACAGGAGGAACAAAAGCCTTTAGGAAAAATCAAAATATAGACTGATTATAACAATTGTCTTTTACAATTCGTAAAGAATTCACTCGGATATTATGCCTTTCGAACATTGACCCTCTATCAAGCGGGCAGCCTCTAAGACGTCCTCAAAGTAATGCTCTGGTGCGTGATGGTCCTTGCCCTTGGGTGGACCCTGCGCTGCAACATCGACGGCCTTCTTCTTCCCCCAGTATGTCTTGACTTGGGCAAAGGCCATCCGTGCACCTTCAATGCACGCCGACCACTTCACAGCGTCGATATGTGGCACCGCATCAGCAAGCCGCCGCACCAAGCCAAAACAGCTATGCAGAATCGGCTCAGTCGGCCACAGCTGATGTATGACGTTCTTCATGGCAGCGCCGGACATCCTATGAAGCTCGGCACATTGGGACATCTGTTCATTCAGCAGCAGAGTGCGATTTTATATGCCGAACTGTGACCAGAAAATCTTCTCCGTTGCATATCCCTCTTGCGCTTGGTAAAACTGTGCCGCATCGGAAGAACTCTTTGGCAAGTCTAAAAACTCGTCTAGAGAACTCCACATTTGGTTAAGCTGAGCATAGTTCAGATCGCCGAATTAGTCTGTAGCAAAAAGGGCTTACCAGCCGCAGTTTCCCCAGCTTGCCAGATCTCCTTACGGGCCACTCTAGAATCGGACCGCGCTTCTTTCACCTCTCGCAAGGCTTTGTCAAGCTCAGCCGTTTTGCTTTATTCTCCTTCTCTAGGAATTCACAGCGGCTAGTAGCATTTTTTAGTGCGAGCGCCATCATGGATATTTTCTCCTCGTCTTGGTGCCGAGCAGCTTGTTCGGCCTTCAACTCGGTCGATGCCTTTTTGGTAGCCACATTAATAAACCGGGCCTGCTCCTTGGCCCGGGCGAGCTCCGCCGGAAGAATCTCAACGGCGGCAGCACCATCTGCAGCCATACATATTCTAGTATGCAACTTTTAGCGTCACGCTTATCTTACAAACATGTATATGTAAGGATTGCTCCGAATACATACCTTGCGACTTGTCAAGACGCCTATTGATAAGCGTGATATCATTATCGGCCTCATCAATCTTGTGTTGTAAATCCGCAACCTCCACAATCTGGGCAGTTTCCGGTGAGGTCACAGCCTGTGTTCCAATTAATCATATTATCTCCTGGGCATATCTTTTGATCCTTCGATCGCCTCCCTCGGGAAGCCAAACAGAGTCTCACGGGCTACTATCTATACACAGGTGTATTTTGCGATTAAAACACAATTGCACATATTAACAGTACAAACCTCGAAGCCTCTTAGTAGGCTCGCAAAGGCCTCATTTAATCCGCTCTTCGCGGACAGGACCTTTTTAACCACCGTGCCCATCAAGGTATGATGTTCCTCTGAGACGGACGCCTGCCGCAGCATGTTCGTCAAGATATCCGGCGCCTCTGGGTCTCCAGAGGCTGCCGTAGGAGTACGACCACCCTATGAAGGGATCCGTTTATTCATATCTGGCTGTATACCGAATTGTTTGGGGCCTTCATTATTGGTCCCCAGACCCTGGGCCAGCGAAGTATCACCTTCGGGTAATGTCTTCATCATCCCTTGCATCACCTGTTGGTTGGCGAAGACCCTCCGCGATGACACCTTGAAGTCGTCCGCCCTATTGGGCGGAGAAACCGGTGGAGGCATCTCGCTTTCCATCATCTCAGGGAGAAGTTCCCCCGAAGAAGAGGATTGTTGTAGAAGACTGCGTGCCGAGCTACAAAAAAACATATATTCCAGGCATTACAAGAAAATAACGGGATATGTTTAAAAACATCCTTGTTCACTTAGGATTTGTCCTGAGGCTTGTCCTCGTCATGAGACTGTGCTTCGACGTCCTCCAAGCCCGAGCCACCCAACAGAGGCATCTTGCCTCGCTTAGCAGCCTGTTTCTCGAAATCTTCGGAGGCGGCCCTTTTCTTCCCATGAGGGGAGGAGACAGTGCCCCCCCCCTTCACTTTTGTCTTCGGATGAGGGAACTTTGATTCCTCTGGACACAATGTCTGATGTACCCTTGGAATAGGGGCCATCTTTAGTTCTCCCACTCTCTGCCTCACCCTCCTTCACAGGCATCTGGTGTGGTGCCAGGGCCAACATCCTTGTTAGAACAGGATTCGCTGGGCCTTCGAGAAGAGAGGCCGAACACATAATTAGTTCCGCCTTCTTTATCAAGCCCTGGAAGAAGATAGCTTGCTCAGTACCATATTACGGTATGCGTAATTACAAAGTGTTCGGGAGACGAGTGCTTACCGGGGTATCCGGACGGTTGCAGTTAAGGCCAACGTCCTCAGTAGTGTCCGGCCAATGTTTTTGCTTCCCGAAAAACAACTTCCACATCCCTTCGTGTGTAGTGCCAAAGAAGTGTTCGAGGGTTCGTGATCCTTCTGGATTAAGCTCCCACATACGGTGAGACCTGCGCTGGCATGGCAGGATTCAGCGAACTAGCATCACTTGAATCACGTTGACAAGATCGATGTCTCTCTCGAGGAGGGTTCAGATGCGGCTCTGTAGAGTCTACACTTCATCAACTGATCCCCTGTCCATCCCCTTGTTAATCCATGATGCAAGATGTGGCGGAGGGCCGGAACGGAACGTAGGTATAGTTGCCCACTTGGTACTACGGAGTTCCATGACATAAAACCACTCTCGCTGCCATTGGTTGGAGGTTTCGGTGAAAGAGCCTTTTGGCCAGGGAGTGTTGGTAGGTTTTCTCACTACAGCACCACCGCACTCTACCTGTTCCCCGCCAATTACCTTCGGCTTCACACTAAAGGTCTTGAGCCATAAGCCAAAGTGTGGGGGATTCGGAGGAAGGCCTCGCATGTGATGATAAACGCCGAGACGTGGAGGAAGGAGTTCGGAGCTAGATCATGAAAATCTAGTCCGTAATAAAACATTAGCCCCAGACAAAGGGGTGAAGAGCGAACCCTAGCCCTCAGAGGAAGTGGGAGATGAATATGACCCTCTCGCCAGATCTGGGGGTCGGAATAACCTGTCCTTGAGCAGGAAGCATGTGGTGTATCTCCGCGGTCAAGTATCTAGCCGCCAGAAGCTTTGCAATATCCTCCTATGTAACGGAGGAAGCTACCCATCGGCCTTGAGGGCTAGGTCCGAACATGATGGGGAAGCTTGAAGCAATAAAGTTGAACCTTGGATGCTAGAACTCGAGGTTGGGAAGGCCGAGGAGAGGTTTGGCACAAAAAAGACGGCCCTTGGTTCCTTTATAAAGGCAGCGGGTATTGAACACCTCCTCCTAAGCCTAAGAACCTGCCTATTCCTATGGAATCTTTCCCGCAGGACGGTTGGGTTACCCACGCTCGTATTGATGAAAATCCCGCAATAAGGAGGACAAGACGTGCCAATAAAAACCACGCCCCAAAACATGGAACGGCGGGACGGGAAACGGTTCGAAATAATGACCGGGAAAGCATGACATCACATTACTAAAGTTGTCAGCAGATTGGATTCGTAAGATAATATACTATCTACGGCCGTGTGTTGCAGATCCAGACACGTTTGTTTCGTTTGAAGACTATCTTGGAGTTCGGAAAGGGGAACCCACCTTGCAATGCCGAAGACAGATCTACGCGCCGGATACCTTGTCATTGAAGCCAGGTTCAGGGGCTACTGAGGGAGTCCTGGACTAAGGGGTCCTCGGGCGTCCGGCCTATTAGCCATGGGCTATGAAGATACGAAGACCGAAGACTGTACCCATGTCCGGATGGGATTCTCCCTAGCGTGGAGGGCAAGCTTGGTGACCGAACATGTAGATTCCTTTCTTTGTAACCGACCTTGTGTAACCCCAGATTCCCCCGGTGTCTATATAAACCGGAGGACTTAGTCCGGAGAAGACAGATACTCATTACCATAGTCATACAGTCTAGACTTCTAAGGTTTAGCCATTACGATCTTGTGGTAGATCAACTCTTGTAATACTCATATTCATCAAGATCAATCAAGCAGGAAGTAGGGTATTACCTCCATGGAGAGGGCCTGAACCTGGGTAAACATCGTGTCCCCTGTCTCCTGTTACCATCGACCTTAGACGCAAAGTTCGGGACCCCCTACTCGAGATCCGCCGGTTTTGACACCGACACCGACCCTATTGTGCATTGTTGCAACACAAATAGAAGGACCCAGGGTAGAAGATTTAGCTGGTACTTTGGGTTATGATAAGGCATGTGCAATGATAGTCAAGGTAGAAGTAGTGGAATCGGTTTGTTTTGGAATAATTCAATAAAATTGGAAATCTTGGGTTACTCGATTTACCATTTGGATGCATCGGTTGAAGAATTGGGTCATGAGAAGTGGAGGATGACTTGTGTCACCGTCCACCTTTTTAGGTTACGGTCTCCATGTGTTTCTATGCTAACCCCTAGTTAAAATCACCGGCATACATGGTAACAGATGTTGTATCATACACAAAATGCATCATTTCATTACCTCGCATGATGTAAAAACCATATAATCTTACAAACTCTAGCCATAGGCTAGTCAAATACATAGTTTTACAATAAGAAAATAGAGTTCTTCTAAAGAAGAATGAAATAAAAGCTAAGGTAGATGTCTTGGTAAGCTCCATCAACACCACAAGGAAGCATGTCGAGTGGAGGCACGAAACCCTACATAAGTCACTCCTTGAAGCAATCACCTGCAACATGATACGTTGTAGCCTCTAGGGTCAATAAATGGAATGTATTGGCAAATTCCGTGATTGTATGGAAATCTTGTTTCAACCTCTGTATGCATTTTTATCTAGTGGAGTTCAAGGCTTTTTGCTAAAAAAGTTTTCTCCAACTTTGTAATAGGTGGTCTACTCTAAAGCAGTACATACTTTGGGGCCACCGCAATCCTGAAGCTGCCCTAGACCAACTCCATAGGTTAACCAAGCACATGGGTTAGTCAATATTCCCTTGTTCAACCCATCAATTTTTAGTTAAGAAGAGGTGATGAGATCATGCTGACAGTTCTCGGTCAAAATTGCTCAAACTTGTCTATAACCGGGGACACTACTAATCATGATTAGTTTTTACACTCAGCGAGTTTCGTATACTTTAACCGCGAGACCTAGTCACACCCTTGTGTTGATGGGGAACCTTGCATGGCAAACACAAAAAACCTACGAAACACCCAAAGATCTATCTATGGAGATGCTAGAAATGAGAGAGGGGAGTGTGTCTATGTACCCTTGTAGACCAAAAGCGTAAACAAACTAAAGATCGTGGTTGACGTAGTCGTACTCGCGTCGCGATCCAATCCGATCCAAGCGCTGCATGTGCGTCACCTCCGAGATTATCACACATTCGTGTCGGTGGCGTCCTCTCCTTCTTGATCCAACAACTGAGGAAGAGGAGGTAGATGAGATTGTGACCAACACGACGACATAGTGGTGATGTGTAACACCCCGGATGTAATTTACCTTATTTGTACTCCAACTCTTGCCGTTTCCGGCACTAAGTTATTTTATTTCATCATTGTCGGGTTTTGCCTTCGTGTGTTTTTTGTCTTTGTCTTGCATCTCATATCATGTCATCATGTGCATTGCATTTGCATACGTGTTCGTCTCATGCATCCGAGCATTTTCCCCATTGTCCGTTTTGCATTCTGGCGCTCCTATCTCCTCCGGTGGTCCTTTCTACCTCTTTTCGTGTGTGGGTGTTAAACGTTTTCGGGTTGGACCGAGACTTGTCATGCGGCCTTGGTTTACGACCGGTAGACCGCCTGTCAAGTTTCGTGTCATTTGGACTTCGTTTGATACTCCAATGGTTAACCGAGGGACCGAAAAGGCCTCGTGTGTGTTGCACCCCAACACCCTTCCAAACTGGCCCAAAACCCACCTAAACCTCTTCTATCATCTAGAGCGTTCGATCACGATCGCGTGGCCGCAAACCGCACCTCATTTGGAGCTCCCTAGCTCCCTCTATCTCTATAAATAGGCCCCTCATTTTCATTTTTGGGTCTTTTTCCCCGAAACCCTAGTCTCCTTCCTCTCCAGCCGCCAGACATGTCCGAAGTCTAGCCGGACACGTCCGTGCACCGCCCGGGACCAATCAGGCGCCGACATGTCAGCCGCCCGGCGCCCCACATCGCTGCGATCCGCGCCGGCCCTTGAGGCCCGCCGCGGGCCCTCCTCGACCCATCCGCCGCGCCGCCCGAGCCGTGGGAGAGCTCCGCCGCGCCACCCCTTCTCCTCCCCGAGCCGGTGAGTCACCGCGCCACCTCGACCCGGTCCGGCCGCCCCGCGCCGCATCGACCTCGCCACCGTCCTCCTCCGCAGGCGCCGTGCCGCCCGGCCCCGCAGCGCCAGATCCTACCCCCTCTCCTTCCTCCTCCTCAGAACGACAAGTCCGGCGACTCTCCGGCGAACTTCGAACTCCGTGCCTGCTATTGTGCTCGAGATCCAGATCCAGATCCATTTTGCCTCGGTTGACTTTTTCCTCTCGTAACCCTCGATTTTTTGCAATCTTTGACATGCCATAACTCTGCATTCGTAGCTCCGATTCATGCGTGTAGCATATCAAAATGTTCGCCTCGACGAGTACATAATTTCATCTCATTGCATCATTTTCATTTGAGCTCATCTTGATGCCCGAAATGCTGTTGGAAGAGGGCTATGTGATGAATATGTCAGATCCGTTTCAGCAAATGGCCTTTTGTCATTTTTGCCATGATTATTGTGTGCATGCTATGATCCTGAGCTCTACATGTGTTTTGTTAAATGCCATGCCATCTTTACAGGGGTGTATGCCATGTATTTTTTGTGATATTTTTGGTGACTAGCACAAGCATGCAAAGTAGCTTACTCAATAACGCTGATTTCAGGGACTTGGAATTTCACTAAGTCTTTGTCCTGTTTTTGTTTTTATGTCATATGTTTATGTTGTTTCTTAGTGATCCGTGCCTCTTTTGAGGATGATCAGTAAGGATGTTTTGTTAATATTGTGGTGCTCTATCCAGCCATGTATTTGTTTGCATTTATGGAGCACCCTAGCTTGAGTGAATCGAGCTCTACTTTTGCCATAAAATATTCCTGGCAGATTGTTAACATGTTTAGCGATTTTGCCGAGGTTGTTGTTATTGATCCGTGCATTCTATGTTATTGTTCTTGCCATGTCTTCTTGATGGATGTATTCTTAGTTTGTCATGCAATGCCTCTTAGTGAGTGCATCGAGCTCGTAAACATGCCTACTTGTTAATCTGTTTTGCATGCTCCAGTTTTTCACTAAGTCTGAATCTGTTTATGTTTTTGCTATGTTCACATGCTTGCAATTGTATCCTCTGATCCCTTTTGGCTCATGGTCACTAAGAGACTTTTGTTATATGTTTTTAGTAGCTTCATGCCATGCCTTGCTTTCCATGATATGTTCCTGTAGCATGTAGTTATCATGCTCTAAAGTTTGCTTCCTGATGATAAATTCCTGATATGCTGTTAATTTCACTAAGTCTGAAACCAGTAATCTTTTGCTCTTTTTCCATGCTTGTTTGAACCTGTTAATGAGTGAATTATCTGTAGCTCAGTGTTCATCTTTTTTCAAGCATCATGAGTGGATCTCTGCCATGTATTTTGTTGCTATGTTTGAGTGCTGTAGCATATTTAACTTGATGCATTTAGTTGGTCACTTGCTGATTATCGCAGACCGGTGCCATATTTGTTTTGCTTGCCATTTCCAAACCGTGCATCCAATTCCGGTGATCTTTATAACGATTTCAACCGATATCAACTCACCTTTCCAGTGGCACTCTTGGATTTCCAAGTTGAGGCCAGGTTCATCCATTCCTTTCCAAATCACGCATATGCATTACATACCGCATCCCGCATATCATACCATGTTCGCATCATGTTGCTTGAGTATTGCACGTGGTTGATTGTGTTCCTTTTGCTTGTTGTTCTTGTTTGGGTAGAGCCGGGAGACGAGTACGTGAACGAGGAGCCCGTTGAGTATGCTTTCGAGGATCAAGGCAACTCTGAGAACTTTGCGGGCAAGATAATCATACCCTCGAAATCACTTCTATCTTTGCTTGCTAGATGCTTCTCTTTTGCTATGCCTATGCTACGATACCTACCACTTGCTTATCATGCCTCCCATATTGCCATGTCAAACCTCTAACCCACCATGTCCTAGCAAACTGTTGTTTGGCTATGTTACCGCTTTGCTCAGCCCCTCTTATAGCGTTAGGTGAAGATTGGAGATCGTTCCTTGTTGGAACTTGTTTATTGTTGGGATATCACAATATTATCTTGTTTATCTTAATGCACCTATATACTTGGTAAAGGGTGGAAGGCTCGGCCTTATGCCTAGTGTTTTGTTCCACTCTTGCCGCCCTAGTTTCCGTCATATCGGTGTTATGTTCCCTGATTTTGCGTTCCTTACACGGTTGGGTTATAATGGGAACCCCTTGACAGTTCTCCTTGAATAAAACTCCACCAGCATGGCCAACATTGGTTTTACCATTCGCCACCTAGCCTTTTCTTTTCCCTTGGGTTTCTAGAGCCCAAGGGTCATCTTTATTAAACCCCGGGCCAGTGCTCCTCTGAGTGTTGGTCCAACCCAGAGCACCGTGTAGGGCCGTCCCTTGGAAACTTGGGTTACGTTGGCTTCCGTATGCTTAGCTTATCCGGTGTGCCCTGAGAACGAGATATGTGCAGCTCCTATCGGGATTTGTCGGCACAACGGGTGGTCTTGCTGGACTTGTTTTACCATTGTCGAGGATGTCTCGTAACCTGGATGCCGAGTCTGATCGGATTGTCTTAGGAGAAGGAATATCCTTCGTTGACCATGAGAGCTTGTGATGGGCTAAGTTGGGACTCCCCTGCAGGGATTTGAACTTTCGAAAGCCGTGCCCGCGGTTATGGGCAGATGGGAATTTGTTAATTTCCGGTTGTAGATAACCTGAAACTTAACTTAATTAAAATGCATCAATCGTGTGTGTAACCGTGGTGGTCTCTTCTCAGCGGAGTCTCGGAAGTGAACACGGTATTGGAGTAATGCTTGACGTAGGTTGTTCTAGGATCACTTCTTGATCATAGTTGTTCGACCGTGCTTTTGCCTTCTCTCCTCGCTCTCTTTTGCATATGTTAGCCACCATATATGCTAGTCGCTTGCTGCAGCTCCACATCATACCTTTGCCTTGTTGGAAATATGCCCTAGAGGCAATAATAAAATGGTTATTATTATATTTCCTTGTTCATGGTAATTGTCTGTTGTTCATGCTATAATGGTGTTATCCGGAAATCGTAATACATGTGTGAATACATAGACCACAACATGTCCCTAGTGAGCCTCTAGTTAACTAGCTCGTTGATCAATAGATAGTCATGGTTTCCTGACTATGGACATTAGATGTCATTGATAACGGGATCACATCATTAGGAGAATGATGTGATGGACAAGACCAAATCCTAAGCATAGCATAAGATCGTGTAGTTCGTTTGCTAGAGCTTTTCCAATGCCAAGTATCATTTCCTTAGACCATGAGATTGTGTAACTCCCGGATGTCGTAGGAGTGCTTTGGGTGTACCAAATGTCCCAACGTAACTGGGTGACTATAAAGGTATACTATAGGTATCCCCGAAAGTATCTGTTGGGTTGACACGGATCAAGACTGGGATTTGTCACTCCGTATGACGGAGAGGTATCTCTGGGCCCACTCGGTAATGCATCATTATAATGAGCTCAAAGTGACCAAGTGTTTGATCACGGGATAATGCATTACGGTACGAGTAAAGTGACATGCCGGTAACGAGATTGAACGAGGTATTGGGATACCGACGATCGAACCTCGGGCAAGTAACGTACCGATTGACAAAGGGAATTGTATACGGAATTAATTGAATCCTCGACATCGTGGTTCATCCGATGAGATCATCGAGGAGCATGTGGGAGCCAACATGGGTATCCAGATCCCGCTGTTGGTTATTGACCGAAGAGTCGTCTCGGTCATGTATGCATCTCTCCCGAACCCGTAGGGTCTACACACTTAAGGTTCGGTGACGCTAGGGTTGTAGAGATATTAGTATGCGGTAACCCGAAAGTTGTTAGGAGTCCCGGATGAGATCCCGGACGTCACGAGGAGTTACGGAATGGTCCGGGGGTGAAGATTTATATATAGGAAGTCCAGTTTCGGCCATCGGGAAAGTTTCAGGGGTAATCGGTATTGTACCGGGACCACCGGAAGGGTCCCGGGGGTCCACCGGGTGCGGCCACCTATCCCGGAGGGCCCCATGGGCTGAAGTGGGAGGGTAACCAGCCCCTGGTGGGCTGGTGTACCCCCATGGGCCTTCCCCTGCGCCTAGGGTTGGAAACCCTAGGGGTGGGGGCGCCCCACTTGGCTTGGGGGGCAAGTTCCCCTTGGACGCCGCCCCCCTTGGAGATCCCATCTCCTAGGGCCGGCGCCCCCCTAGGGGCCCTATATATAGTGGTGGGAGGGAGGGCAGCCGCACCCAAGTCCCTGGCACCTCCCTCTCCCTCCGTGACACCTCTCCCTCTCGTTGGTGCTTGGCGAAGCCCTGTCGAGACCCCGTTGCTTCGACCACCACGCCGTTGTGCTGCTGGATCTCCATCAACCTCTCCTCTCCCCTTGCTGGATCAAGAAGGAGGATACGTCTCTCCCAACCGTACATGTGTTGAACGCGGAGGTGCCGTCCGTTCGGCGCTAGGATCATCGGTGATTTGGATCACGACGAGTACGACTCCATTAACCCCGTTCTCTTGAACGCTTCCGCTTAGCGATCTTTAAGGGTATGAAGATGCACTCCTTCCCCTCGTTGCTAGATTACTCCATAGATTGATCTTGGTGATGCGTAGAAAATTTTGAATTATTGCTATGTTCCCCAACAGTGGCATCATGAGCTAGGTCTATGCGTAGTTTCTATGCACGAGTAGAACACAAGATGTTGTGGGCATCGATTTTGTCAATTTGCTTGCCGTTACTAGTCTTATCTTGATTCAGCGGCATCATGGGATGAAGCGGCCCAGACCGACCTTACACGTACGCTTACGTGAGACTGGTTCCACCGACTGACATGCACCAGTTGCATAAGGTGGCTAGCGGGTGTCTGTCTCTCCCA
Source organism: Triticum dicoccoides (assembly GCF_002162155.2). Lineage (NCBI taxonomy): Eukaryota > Viridiplantae > Streptophyta > Magnoliopsida > Poales > Poaceae > Triticum > Triticum dicoccoides. The sequence continues at coordinate 511,142,701 of NC_041388.1, forward strand.
CTTTAGTCGGATCGGATTCGATGAAAAGGGTCCTTACGAAGGGTAAATAGAAATTGGCATATCACGTTGTGGTTTTGGCATAGGTAAGAAACGTTCTTCCTAGAAACCTATAGCAGCCACGTAAAAAAAAACTTGCAACAACAATTAGAGGACGTCTAACTTGTTTTTGCAGCATGTGCCATGTGATGTGATATGGCCAAAAGGATGTGATGAATGATATATGTGATGTATGAGATTGATCATGTTCTTATAATAGGAATCACGACTTTCATATCAATGAGTATGACAACCGGCAGAAGCCATAGGAGTTGTCTTAATTTATTTATGACATGCGTGTCAACATAAATGTCATGTAATTACTTTACTTTATTGCTAAACCGTTAGCCATAGTAGTAGAAGTAATAGATGACGAGACACCTTCATGAAGACACGATGATGGAGATCATGGTGTCATGCCGGTGACGATGATGATCATGGCGCCCCGAAGATGGAGATCAAAAGCAGCAAATGATATTGGCCATATCATGTCACTATTTGATTGCATGTGATGTTTATCATGTTTTTGCCCCTCACAATAATTTCAAGAAAGTGTTCCCCCTAACTGTGCGCCGTTGCGAAAGTTCGTTGTCTCGAAGCACCACGTGATGATCGGGTGTGATAGATTCTAACATTCGAATACAACGGGTGTAAGCCAGATTTACACACGCAATACACTTAGGTTGACTTGACGAGCCTAGCATGTACAGACATGGCCTCGGAACACGGAAGACCAAAAGGTCGAACATGAGTCATATAGAAGATACGATCAACATGAAGATGTTCACCGATGATGACTAGTCCGTCTCACGTGATGATCGGACACGGCCTAGTTGACTCGGATCATGTATCACTTAGATGACTAGAGGGATGTTTGTCTGAGTGGGAGTTCATTAAATAATTTGATTAGATGAACTTAATTATCATGAATTTAGTCTAAAAACCTTTGAAAAATGTCTTGTAGATCAAATGGCCAATGCTCATGTCAACCTCAACTTCAACGCGTTCCTAGAGAAAACCAAGCTGAAAGATGATGGCAGCAACTATACGGACTGGGTCCGGAACCTGAGGATCATCCTCATAGCTGCCAGGAAAGCATATGTCCTAGAAGCACTGCTAGGTGATGCTCCCATCCCAGAGAACCAAGACGTTATGAACGCTTGGCAGTCACGTGCTGATGATTACTCCCTCGTTCAGTGCGGCATGCTTTACAGCTTAGAACCGGGGCTCCAAAAGCGTTTTGAGCAACACGGAGCATATGACATGTTCGAAGAGCTGAAAATGGTTTTCCAAGCTCATGCCCAGGTCGAGAGATATGAAGTCTCCAGGAAGTTCTACAGTTGTAAGATGGAGCAAAATAGTTCTGTCAGTGAGCACATACTCAAAATGTCTAGGTTGCATAATCGCTTGTCCCAGCTGGACATTAACCTCCCGGACGAGGCAGTCATTGACAGAATCCTTCAGTCGCTCCCACCTAGCTACAAGAGCTTTGTGATGAACTACAATATGCAGGGGATGGTGAAAACTATTCCTGAAGTATTTTCAATGCTGAACTCAGCGGAGGTGGAAATCAAAAAGGAACATCAAGTGTTGATGGTCAATAAAACCACTAGTTTCAAGAAAGGCAAGGGTAAGAAGAACTTCAAGAAGGACGGCAAGGGAATTGCCGCGCCCGGTAAACCAGTTGCCGGGAAGAAGTCAAAGAATGGACCCAAACCTGAGACTGAGTGCTTTTATTGTAAGGGAAAGGGACACTGGAAGCGGAACTGCCCCAAATACTTAGCGGACAAGAAGGCCGGCAACACTAAAGGTATATGTGATATACATGTAATTGATGTGTACCTTACTAGTACTCATAGTAACTCCTGGGTATTTGATACCGGTGCGGTTGCTCACATTTGTAACTCAAAACACGAGCTGCGGAATAAGCGGAGACTGGCGAAGGACGAGGTGACGATGCGCGTCGGGAATGGTTCCAAGGTCGATGTGATCGCCGTCGGCACGCTACCTCTACATTTACCTACGGGATTAGTTTTAAACCTCAATAATTGTTAATTAGTGCCAGCTTTGAGCATGAACATTGTATCTGGATCTCGTTTAATACGAGATGGCTACTCATTTAAATCCGAGAATAATGGTTGTTCTATTTATATGAGAGATATGTTTTATGGTCATGCCTTGCTGGTCAATGGTTTATTCTTAATGAATCTCGAACGTGATGTTACACATATTCATAGTGAGAATACCAAAAGATGTAAGGTTGATAATGATAGTCCCACATACCTGTGGCACTGCCGCCTTGGTCACATCAGTGTCAAACGCATGAAGAGGCTCCATACAGATGGACTTTTAGAGTCTCTTGATTTCGAATCATTTGACACGTGCGAACCATGCCTCATGGGTAAAATGACCAAGACTCCGTTCTCTGGAACAATGGAGCGAGCAACCAACTTATTGGAAATTATACATACTGATGTGTGCGGTCCAATGAGCGTTGAGGCTCGCGGTGGCTATCGTTATGTTCTCACTCTCACTGATGACTTAAGTAGATATGGGTATGTCTATTTGATGAAACACAAGTCTGAGACCTTTGAAAAGTTCAAGGAATTTCAGAATGAGGTAGAGAATCAACATGACCAAAAGATAAAATTCTTACGATCAGATCGTGGGGGAGAATATTTAAGTCACGAATTTGGTACACACTTAAGGAAATGTGGAATTGTTTCACAACTCATGCCGCCTGGAACACCTCAGCGTAACGGTGTGTCTGAACGTCGTAATCGCACTCTATGGGATATGGTGTGATCTATGATGTCACTCACCAATTTACAGCTATCATTTTGGAGATACGCTCTAGAGACAGCTACATTCACTTTAAATAGGGCACCGTCTAAATCCATTGAGATGACACCGTATGAATTATGGTTTGGGAAGAAACCTAAGCTATCGTTTCTAAAAGTTTGGGGATGCGATGCTTATGTCAAGAAACTTCAACCTGAAAAGCTCGAACCCAAGTCGGAAAAGTGCGTCTTCATAGGATACCCTAAGGAAACCATTGGGTATACCTTCTACCTCAGATCCGAAGGCAAGATCTTTGTTGCCAAGAATGGGTACTTTCTGGAGAAAGAGTTTCTCTCGAGAGAAGTAAGTGGGAGGAAAGTGGAACTCGATGAAGTATTGCCTCTTGAACCGGAAAGTAGCGCAGCTCGAGAAGATATTCCTGTGGTGCCTGCACTGACTAGAGAGGAAGTTAATGATAATGATCAAGGTACTTCGGATCAAGTTACTACTGAACTTCGAAGGTCCACAAGGACACGTTCCACACCAAAATGGTATGGCAACCCTGTCCTGGAAGTCATGTTGTTAGACAACAGTGAACCTTCGAACTATGAAGAAGCAATGGCGGGCCCAGATTCCAACAAATGGCTTGAAGCCATGCAATCCAAGATAGGATCCATGTATGAAAACAAAGTATGGACTTTGACAGACTTGCTCGATGATCGGCGAGCGATAGAGAATAAATGGATCTTTAAGAAGAAGACGGACGCGGATGGTAATGTTACCATCTATAAGGCTCGACTTGTCGCTAAGGGTTATCGACAAGTTCAAGGGGTTGACTACGATGAGACCTTCTCACCCGTAGTGAAGCTGAAGTCCGTCTGAATCATGTTAGCAATTGCCGCATACTATGATTATGAGATATGGCAAATGGACGTCAAACCAGCATTCCTTATCAGCTTTCTTAAGGAAGAATTGTATATGATGCAGCCGGAAGGTTTTGTCGATCCTAAGAATGCTAACAAGGTATGCAAGCTCCAGCGCTCCATCTATGGGCTGGTGCAAGCATCTCGAAGTTGGAACATTCGCTTTAATGAAATTATCAAAGAGTTTGGGTTTATGCAGACTTATGGAGAAGCCTGCGTTTACAAGAAAGTGAATGGGAGCTCTGTAGCATTTCTCATATTATATGTGGATGACATACTTTTGATGGGAAATGATATAGTGAGAGTGCTAGTGATCGACTAGGGGGGGGTGAGCGATTTTTATGAAAGTCTTCAAAACATGGAAGTTTCAAAGACAAACGATAGAAATAAACCTATTACCATGCAGCGGAAGGTAGACTACACTAAGCAAGCCATAGTCAAGTATTCAATGAAGTGAAAGCACAATGACTAATAGCAGCTAGGCAGTGTAAATCAGGTAGGAAGATAGTGTGAAGCCAATCAGAACAATCAGTTACTCAGTGAAGACAAAAGATAATGCAATCATACAATGACTTCACCAGGGCCAACAGTAAGTAAAGGAATGGGAAGGACGAAACCAGTGACTCGTTGAAGACAATGATTTTTTGGACCAGTTCTAGTTGCTGTGACAACTGTACGTCTGGTTAGGGAGGCTGAGATTTAACTCAGAAGACCATGTATTCACCTTATTCGCCTTGAGCTAAGGACACCCAGTCCTCGCCCAATCACTCTGTTAAGTCTTCAAGGTAGACTCCCAAACCTTCACAGACTTCGCTCATCGGCGATCCACAATGACTCTTGGATGCTCAGAACGCGACGCCTAACCGGCTGGAGGATTCACAGTCCTCAAGTGTAATAAGTCTTCAGATCGCACAGACAGGAAGACTTAAGTGATGCCTAACACTCTTTGACTCTGGGTGGTTAGGGCTTTATCCTCGCAAGGAATTCTCTCTCAAAGGCTTTCAGGTGGGTTGCTCTCAAACGACAAAAGTCGTACACTAACTCTGAGCAGCCAATCGTTTATGGTTGTAGGGGGTGGGCTATTCATAGCCACTAGGCAACCCGACCTGGTTTGTCCGAAATGACCCTGGGTCACTAAGAAACTGACACATGTTGCAACGGTCAGATTTCAAACACACACGGCAACTTTACTTGGGCTACAAGCAAAGCTGACTTACCCAGCTCTGGATAAGATTTGCTCTCATTGTCTTCGCTCGAAGACATAGGATTTTGGTTAAGCATCACTTTAGTCGTTCTGACTGGTTCTCTTGGACCCCACTTAACAGTACGGTGGTTCCTATGACTCAACAAAGAAGAAAAAGAACGACGAAACAACTAAGACTTCGCGCTCCATAGTCTTCACGTGATGTCTTCTCTTGTCATAGTCTTCAATGTGAATGTCTTCACATACCACCTTTGACTTCAATGTCTTCATACATTTTTAGGGGTCATCTCTGGTAGGAAAACCGAATCAATGAGGGACTTCTACCTATGTTATCCTGCAATTCTCACAAACACATTAGTCCCTCAACCAGGTTTGTCGTCAATACTCCAAAACCAACTAGGGGTGGCACTAGATGCACTTACAATCTCCCCCTTTTTGGTGATTGATGGCAAACTGGTTGAAGTTTTCAACAGGGAATAAAATATGTGAAATTGTAAAGGATAGGGTATTGTCTTCATAAGTTGCAAGGGCTCCCCCTAAAGATGTGCATATAAGTAATTTGCTTTTGGAATGCAAATGCACATGGCAGGTTGTACTTGTGGAGATCCTCTTCAACCTATGATTACAATTCATTATGCAAGATATGATGTAACGAAGATAATGACATGCATAATGAAAAATGGACGTCTGCAGAATGACCTAAGTGCGGAAGTTATCATCGCACATGCGGAATTTATCATCACATCACAGAATAGCAAATAAGTAGCAGACGACCATCGAGTTTAAGTGTTACAACTCAAAGAACCAAATGTATCAAAAAGTGAGAGTTGTAAACACTAGGCAAAATATAAAACCACCGCCCATATGGACCCGCTTGAAGACTATCAAACTCATATGCTTCTCCCCCTTTTGTCAGTAGGGACCAAAAAGGTTTGAAGACATAGAGCACCTACTCATTCCCATGAGGAGTTGGTGAAGCAGCAAGGTCGTCGGTGTTGGTTGGCGGTGCAGACGAACTTGGTGCAGTGTTGATTCGCGCTGAAGGTGGTGAAGTAGCATCGTCTTCATCATCGATGACACATGCATTCACTGTTGCAGCAGAGGAGAAGAACTCAGAGTCTTCAAGAGATGGAGTACGCCGCAGCACAGTCCTTCTCGGAGGTGTTGAGTCAAACTTGAAGTGTTCAGAGAAGCCATCATCTTGAAGATCATCTTCCGAACACATAAGCGTCAGCCCTTTCCATGTACGCCGACAAGTTTCATGGGCGACAAAGGCATTCTTGGTGGCAAGGTTGCGAATCCTGTTTACGTCCACCAAGAGGCTTTGCATTTGGCGCTTCAGCCAGTCATGATGCTTATCCTGTTTCTGATGAAGGGCAACCAGAAGCTCTCGGGAATTGAGAACACGAGATCGCTTCTTAGGCCGTTGTGCAATGGTGCTTTCAGTGGCTTCAGTGAGGGCACGATGAGGTGCACGGGTAGTACCAGCCAGAGGATAAACATGAGTGACTGCTTGGACTCCTTCAATGTGTTGTGAGAAGCTTTGATTATCAGCATTTTGAAGACTAAGGGGCTCCTTGGCAGGCTCTGGATAGATGGCTTCAACTGACATATCAACGTCAGGCGGAAAAATCAGATGATTGCGAGCAGAGGGCTGATAGGTGATAGCTGAGTGTAGTTTGATTAGACGCATAATCCATGGAGCGTAAAACTTCAAGCCAAAGAGATCAGATCCTGATGCAGCAAGTTGGCGGATGAAGAAGTCTTGTGCATTGAAGCTTTTGCCGTGAACAATATGGAAGACCAAAGTCTTCATTGCCCCTTCAAGCTTTGCATGTGGAGAATGTCCTTTGATGGGCCAGAGAGTTTGTCTTATAATGTGATAGATAGTATGTGGCAGATACTCAAGGTCTTCAACAAAGAACTCCTTAGGATATTCAGCACCGGGAGGCAAAGGCTTCATCATGCTAAGCATCTGAATCATGTTGGGTTTAGGCTTGTGAAAAATGCTTTCCATAGCAGCACCGTGAAGCTGACAACCAGGTTCATAAAGATCACCTGGAGTGGGCAGGCCAGTGAGCTCAGTGACATCAAAGGCTTTGGCTTCATGATGAACATTGCCAGTCATCCACTCAAGGACCCAAGTCTTTGGATCCCTGTTGTAGCCACGAATATGAAGAGTGGCATAGAATTGGAGCAGCAATTCTTCGTTCCAGTGCTCCTTGTCAGTGACAAACTGCAACAAGCCAGACTCTCTGAAGCAATCCAGCGCTTCTTCCAAACAGGGCAGACCAGTTATGGCTTCAGTGTCAAGACGCATATGTGGAAAAATGCGACCTTGATTGTATAGGATGCATGAGTAATAACTGCACTGCTGATAGCTCCAGAACCGATCAGAAGATATTCTTGCCTTAGAGTAGGGGTTCTTGGCGCTATCAAAGAAGGTGTTGTGTGCTTTGAAGCCATTGATATTGAATGATCCGAGTGCAGATGCAGCGCCTGGAAACCTAGGCAGCCTTGGCATTGGCTTCTGAACCTGAGGCCTGCGCTCGACGTGATAGTCAAATTGGGGACCAGCAGCAGGTGGAGGAACAAGAAGAGGCCATTTGGTAGTGATAAACTGGCCATAGTTGTACGCTTGCTCGATAGTATGTGGCCTTGGTGGCGGAAGAGGAGCAGTGGTATCAACAGAGGCATCAAGCTGCACATCTGTTGCAGGTGCATCATTGGCTTCATTGGCTTCTGGCACAGTGTTTGGTGCAGGCTCCACATTGTCTTCAGTCATGACCACGTCATTGGCTTCAGTGGTGTTAGTGGGGGCAGCCTCAGGATTCTCAACCTCAACTTGAGGAGCTGGAGGGTCGTGCACCGACATGTTCACTTAAGGAACAACTTCTTCAGTGATGGGGGGAGTAGGGGCACGTTCTTCTGCTTGTTTTTCTTCGGCTGATGCAGCCGGATTGTCTTCAGCAACTTTAGCTTCAGACTCGGAGACATTCATAGTAGGAGTGGCTTCTGGGAACACCTGACGTGCAACAGATTGGTGGTGCACTTCTCCTTCTGGACCGCTCGAAAGAGGGACTTGGGGCCTTGGTCCTTTGCGAAGCCTACGTAACGCTGGCGACGCCTGTGGAGATGGAGTTGGGTGGGCCTCAAAGTCATCTTCTTCTTGTTGCACTGGCGGGGTGACTTGTCGTTGGGGAGTACTTGGGGTGTCTTATTGTTGTGGTTGATCAGCCCATGATGCATCCCGAGCAATTGGCGTCAGAGGACGACCAATGCTGATGAGTTCGCTTTTCGTGAGAACAGGTGATGATACCAAGTTGTGCTCGATCTGAGGAAGAACTACATCATCTTCAACATTGTCATGGTGACCAATGTCTTCAGCAGCGGTGGGGTCAACTGCTGGAATGTCTTCAGCTTCAGGAGCCTCTGTGGAAGCAGGCTCATGAACTACCATCCGTCGTTCTTGATGCGAAGAGTCAGGACGAGCAACCGAGATGGGCTCGACAACAAGGGGCTCTGTGGGAGCAGCCCGATCTTTCTTGGTTTTTGCTTCTTCTTGGAGGGTGTGACATCAGAAGCTTTAGGATTTTTCCTCTTTCTGGCTTCAGCCTCGGCAGCCCTTGTTAATTTTAGTTCTGAAGCAGTTGACTTGACCTTTGCCTTCGAGCCGGACATACTGCTTGGGAAGACAATGCGAGGTTCTTCCCGCCTTGAAGGTGTAGATTTGTCATTCGATGGCTTCTTCTTCTTTGCAGTCATTCTGGGGTCGATGCCAGGACGCCCAAGAGCCTTGCGCTTCTCAGCTTCATTGTAGGCTTGCACGCACTTGTTAGCCAGACTCTTCATGCGCTCACGAGAACCTTTAGCTTCTTCTTGTTTCTTGAGAAAAGCTTCCTTGAGCTCGTGCAGCATAACCTTGAAGTTTTTGACATCTTGCACGCTAAGCTTTGCCATGTGCTTCTTGAACTGATCTTTCTCATAGTCGATCTTGTGCTTCAGTTCAACGATGCGCTGAGCTAGAGCTAGATCAGAAGCAATGGCGCCATTGAAAGAGACGCTGAGGCCAATTGGAAGTTGCAGATCATCAAAGTTGAGATTGGGGGTTTCAAACCACTCATCAATGAAGTTGTGGATGATTTCCACGTCAAAGAGAGGCAAATCATTGAAGTTTTTTGCTTCTTCCTTGCTCTTAATCAGTTGCTCAAGAGCATCATCTGCAAGACTTTCATCACTGGACAGATCAATGTGTTCGTCTCACAGGCAGCAGGGGTCAATGCCTGATCAGTATTCTTTTTCATCTCCGTCTTCTTGGAGATACGTGATAGATCTTCAGATTGCACACTGTCTTCAGGAGGTGCGGTAGCCAGTGGCTTCGCACGTGAAGCTTTTGGAGGAGCAGCTGACTTTGAAGCTTTAGCCTTCTTTTACTTCTGCGGCTTCGGTGGTGCAGGTGCTTCGTCAGATTCAGCATCGTCTGCAGGTTGATCCACGACTGCCCCTTGAACCATAATATGAGTGATCAGACCTTCTAGGTTGTAGAAGGGCCAACCAGATTAGGTTCAGCTTCTCGTGTGCCGTCAGCACATGGTGCAGAGGGGCCTGGGTTGAAGTCTAATCCCAATGACTTCTTGTTTTCCTTGGTAGAGTTCAGTGCAAACTGATAGTTGTGCTTGAAGAGATTGTCTTCGCGACACCATAACAGAGAGGATGGGTCGGCATTAGCAGGCTGAGGTCCACGAAGCATGCAGGGGTAAAAGCCTTGAGCAATAGCTTCAGACTTTGATTTGGGCTGAAGACCTTTGTATATGATATCTCCCCAGGGGCCCTTGATGGCACTCTTCTCAGCATATTCGTCGGTGACGAATCTGTACTTGAACCATTCCTCTGCCCAATGTCTTCAAATCCATTGGATTCGGTTCTTGCGTTCTCCATAGGTCTCTTCTGGATCTGACTTGTATAGCTCATAGAGATCTGGTGGCAGGTCCTCAGCAGTGTTTCCACGGTGTTGTCTGCCTCCCTTCCTTGCAGATTTTTCTGATGCCATGAAGTTTAAACTGAAAGGCTTCAAAACGTTCAAAGGCTTCAAAGGCTTCTGCTTGCTGGTCAAACAGGAACTGGCTTCGGGAGAGTTAATGTGATGCTGTAAGAATTCTGCAAACGAATGCAGACTATGAGAACCAAAGGATTCTCCCACGGACATGTACCTGTGACAACATTAGAGATGCGAGGGAAGGGGAGAGGTCATATGCATTCTCAGAAGATTTTGAAGATAAATTAGTTTGAAGACATTGACCTCATGGTGCGAAGACATTCACTTATGTGTTTGAAGTTGGTTCCAGATTTGTACGAATCCAGGAATAGGTACAAGTGAGGAATCTAACTCATTATGAAGCTTAAGTGAATATACTAGGCATTATATGAGATGCAGATAGGATAGATCTAACATTGAGTGTCACACCCTAGCTAGTTCAAGCATTAGAGTGTGCATCATGTTTAAATTTCTCTTAAATTTGAAATGGGGATGACAGAACCCCCAGCACCCCCCTCGAACAACTAGGGTTTACTAAAAAACTTTTTCAATGAACCTGAAATGCCCTTCTAAAAAGCGCACCCTTTTTGTTTTGGGTTAAAACCTTTGACAAAAATGGTGCACATTTTTCTAGGACATCATAAGGTCATTGGATTAATTCTCATAGTATTTGCATTTGGGCATTTAAATGCTATAAAATATTTTAAATGCTCAAATAATCATAAACTAAAATGTTTACTGTTGGATATATTCTAAGCAGTAGCCATGATTAATTTTATGATTTTTGGAAATGCCCTGGCATTTTTAATAAAGCCCTGAAGTTACAGAAATAATAGAATAAATGAAAAACAGAAAAAGAGAGAGAGAAAAGGGACTTGCCTGGCGCAACCCACCTAGCCCACCAGCTCGGCCCAGTCCACTGGCTCCTGCCAGTCGTCCTCCTCCTCTCGCCAGGAGGACGAGAGGCGCGTGGCCGGCGCCCGCGGCCACACGCGGGCCACCTCCTGCTTCCGCCGACGCCCCGGACGCGTCTACAAGTGCCACGCCGACCCCCTGGACCCCTCGACCGCTCCACTCTCCCCCCTGTCTCGCCTCTCTCACTCTCTCCCCCGAAGCCGAGCGCAGCCGTCGCCGCCGACAAGCACCACCGCGGCCACCGCCTCTCCCTCGCTCCTCTGACCGGCCCAGAGGCTCCGCCTCGACCCCCTCTTCCTTCCACCCCGAGCCACGCCACCACGGGAGCCCCACATCGCCGCCGCGAGTCATCTTCCCCGAGCACGGCCGCCGGACTCCATCGACGGATTCACCGTCGCCAAGCCGTCTCCGAGCAAGCTGAGCCCCTCTTCGTGATCGCTGTGAGCTCCGCCACCGTTTCCCCCTCTCCCCACGCTCGTCCGCGTCCTCTAACCACCATGGCCATTGGAGACAAAGCTCGCCGCCGCCACCGCACGTCGCCGTCGTGGACACAGCCACGTTGGGTCGCAACCGAGCACGCCACCGTCTTCAAAGCACTCGTAGGAGTCCGTAGCACCCCCGCACGCCCCTCGCCGTGCCCGCTAGCGACTAGTTCGACCTTGCCCGAACTCCGGTCGCCGCGGACGTGCCCGCCGCCGTCGTCTCCGGCCACCCCAGCTCCACCTACTGCCACCACTCGATGCGGCTCACTCCCCGCATCACGTAGATGGTCTCCGCCGTCCTTTTGGTCGCCGGAGTGCAAAACCCGATCCCCTCCTCCGCGTCTGGCCTCGCCGACGGCTAAACGCCGGCGAGTTTGACCACTTTTGACCACTCGCCGACGGCTAAACGCGTGGGCCCAGGTTGACTCCCCCCTGAGCCTATGACAGGTGGGGCCGGCCTGCTAATTAGTTTAGGATTAGTGTTAACTAATTTTAATTAGTTTAGTCACTGACATGTGGGCCCAGGCCCCACTGGTAGTTAATTAGTACTAATTTAATCCTATTAATTAGCTGAGACACTAACAGACAGGGCCCACCAGTCAGGTTTGACCTGGCCGACCCAGTTGACCCACTAACGTCACACCTATGTCATGCTGACGCATTAATTCAATTACTGGAATTATTCTTATATATTAAATTCCAGAAAATAGCCAAAACTTCTAAAAATCATAGAAAATCAACCATAGCTCCAAATCAAACAAATTATATATGAAAAATGATCAGAAAAATTCAATCTATCCATCTGTAATGGTTTCATGCATGACAAAACAAGTTATCCTTGCTGTTTAAGCAAAATAAGATAATGCACTAATAAGGCTATGTTAAATGAGCTAACATTTGAATCTTTGATTCAAATGAGCTCATTTCTTTCTGTTTTAGCTTGCATTAGGCCAAGACACTTTCATTTTGCCATGTCATAGCATGCATCATATTGTTGCATATTGTCATGTGTTGATTATGTTCGGTGTGTCTTTCGTGGTAGGTTCTGCCTCCGAGGATAACCCCGAGTATCTGTCTGAAGGGTAGTACCCTACTACCACTACAACAGGCAAGCAACCCATTGATCATTCCGATACAAAACCATGTTCTCGCTTCTGCTCTTGTTTACTACATTAAGACAACGCGATTCAAACTGCTGTGTGCTACGGTAGTTGAACCCTTATCCTCCGCATGACATGTCATTGCCACAGTAACTAGATGAAACCCAGTAGCATGTGTAGGAGTTGATTGAGCCATGTATGTGTTTCCTACCTTGCTATGCCTGCTATGCTTAGAGTTGTGTCGGGTCTGGTTCATCTGGGTGATGGGCTAGAGTGAAATGATTATGTCGGTAATGTGAGGGATGTGTTGAACATGATATGGTAAAGGTATCGATGAGAGGCCATGTAGAAGTACATGGTGGGTTGTTTCATTGAGGCCGTCCATAAGAACTGAGATCTGTATGTGTGATTTAAGATTCAGTTACTACCATACATTGGGCCCGAAACCAATGGACCCTCTCGGCTTCTTATCCACCCTAGTACTCTGTCCAGGAGTTGCAATTTGTTGGGGAACGTTGCAGAAAACAAAAAATTTCCTACTCATTTCACCAAGATCATCTAGGAGTTCATCTAGCAACGAGTCATCATATGCATCTACATACCTTTGTAGATCGCGTGCGGAAGCGTTCAAAGAACGGGGATGAGGTGAGGTAGTTGTACACGACGTGATCCAAATCACCGATGACCAAGCGCCGAACGGACAGCACCTCCGCGTTCAACACACGTACGGGACGGGAGACGTCTCCTCCTTCTTGATACAGCAAGGGGGAAGGAGAGGTTGATGAAGATCCAGCAGCACGACGGCGTGGTGGTGGATGCAGGGCGTCACAGTAGCAGGGCTTCGCCTATACTACGAGAGAGAGACGTAACGGGGAGAGAGGGAAGCGCCAGGGGCTGGTGTATGAAGTCCCTCCTCTCCCCCACTATATATAGGAGGGCCAAGGGGGGTGGGTGCGCAGCCTAGGAGATCCAATCTCCTAGGTGCGGCGGCCCAGGGGAGGTTTCCCTCCCCCCCCAAGGCACCTCGGGGTGCCTTCCACTAGTGGGACTCCTCCCCCATGGAAACCCTAGGCGCATGGGCCTAGTGGGGCTGGTGCCCTTGGCCCATGTAGGCCAAGGCGCACCCCCTACAGCCCATGTGGCCCCCCGGGACAGGTGGCCCCACCCGGTGGGCCCTCGGGACCCCACCGGTGGTCCCGGTACAATACCGATAACCCCGAAACTTGTCCCGATGGCCGAAACAGCACTTCATATATATAATTCTTTACCTCCGGACCATTCCGGAACTCCTCGTGACGTCCGGGATCTCATCCGGGACTCCGAACAACATTCGGGTTACTGCATATACATATCTTCACAACCCTAGCGTCACCGAACCTTAAGTGTGTAGACCCTACGGGTTCGAGAGACAAGCAGACATGACCGAGACGACTCTCCGGTCAATAACCAACAGCGGGATCTGGATACCCATGTTGGCTCCCACATGCTCCACGATGATCTCATCGGATGAACCACGATGTCAAGGATTCAATCAACCCCGCATGCAATTCCCTTTGTCAATCGATATGTTACTTGCCCGAGATTCGATCGTCGGTATCCCAATACCTCGTTCAATCTCGTTACCGGAAAGTCACTTTACTCATACCGTAATGCATGATCCCGTGACCAGACACTTGGTCACTTTGAGCTCATTATGATGATGCATTACTGAGTGGGCCCGGTGATACCTCTCCGTCATATGGAGTGACAAATCCCAGTCTTGATCCATGTCACCCAACAGACACTTTCGGAGATACCCGTAGTATACCTTTATAGTCACCCAGTTACGTTGTGACGTTTGGCATACCCAAATCACCCCTACGATATCCGGGAGTTACACGATCTCATGGTCTAAGGAAAAGATACTTTGACATTGGAAAACTCTAGCAAACGAACTATACGATCTTGTGCTATGTTTAGGATTGGGTCTTGTCCATCACATCATTCTCCTAATGATGTGATCTCGTTATCAATGACATCCAATGTCCATAGTCAGGAAATCATGACTATCTGTTGATCAACAAGCTAGTCAACTAGAGGCTTACTAGGGACATGTTGGTGTCTATTATTCACACATGTATTACGATTTCCAGATAATACAATTATAGCATGAATAAAGACAATTATCATGAACAAGGAAATATAATAATAATGCTTTTTATTATTGCCTCTAGGGAATATTTCCAACAGTCTCCCACTTGCACTAGAGTCAATAATCTAGTTACATTGTGATGAATCGAACACCCATGGAATTCTGGTGTTGATCATGTTTTGCCCTAGGGAGAGGTTTAGTCAACGGATCCGCTATATTCAGGTCTGTATGTACTTTACAAATCTCTATGTCTCCATCTTGAACATTTTCACGAATGGAGTTGAAGCGACGCTTGATGTGCCTTGTATTCTTGTGAAACCTGGGCTCCTTGGCAAGAGCAATAGCTCCAGTGTTGTCACAGAAGAGCTTGATCGGCCCCGACGTATTGGGTATGACTCCTAGGTCGGTGATGAACTCCTTCACCCAAATTGCTTCATGTGCTGCCTCCGAGGCTGCCATGTACTCCGCTTCACATGTAGATCCTGCCATGATGCTCTGCTTGCAACTGCACCAGCTTACTGCCCCACCATTCAAAATATACACGTATCCGGTCTGTGACTTAGAGTCATCCAGATCTGTGTCAAAGCTAGCGTCGACGTAACCTTTTACGACGAGCTCTTCGTCACCTCCATAAACGAGAAACATGTCCTTTGTCCTTTTCAGGTACTTCAGGATATTCCTGACCGTTGTCCAGTGTTCCTTGCCGGGATTACTTTGGTACCTTCCTACCAAACTTACGGCAAGGTTTACATCAGGTCTGGTACACAGCATGGCATACATAATAGAACCTATGGCTGAGGCATAGGGGATGACACTCATCTCTTCTATTTCTTCTGCCGTGGTCGGACATTGAGCTGAGCTCAATTTCACACCTTGTAACACAGGTAAGAACCCCTTCTTAGAATGATCCATATTGAACTTCTTCAATATCTTATCAAGGTATGTGCTTTGTGAAAGACCTATGAGGCGTCTCGATCTATTTCTATAGATTTTGATGCCTAATATATAAGCAGCTTCTCCAAGGTCCTTCATTGAAAAACTTTTATTCAAGTAGGCCTTAATGCTGTCCAAGAGTTCTATATCATTTCCCATCAAAAGTATGTCATCTACATATAATATGAGAAATGCTACAGAGCTCCCACTCACTTTCTTGTAAACGCAGGCTTCTCCATAAGTCTGCGTAAACCCAAACGCTTTGATCATCTCATCAAAGCGAATGTTCCAACTCCGAGATGCTTGCACCAGCCCATAAATCGAGCGTTGGAGCTTGCACACCTTGTTAGCATTCTTAGGATCGACAAAACCTTCCGGCTGCATCATATACAATTCTTCCTTAAGGAAACCATTAAGGAATGCCGTTTTGACGTCCATTTGCCATATTTCATAATCATAGAATGCGGCAATCGCTAACATGATTCGGACGGACTTCAGCTTCGCTACCGGTGAGAAAGTCTCATCGTAGTCAACCCCTTGAACTTGTCGATAACCCTTAGCGACAAGTCGAGCTTTATAGATGGTCACATTACCATCCGCGTCTGTCTTCTTCTTAAAGATCCATTTATTTTCTATGGCTCGCCGTTCAACGGGCAAGTCAGCCAAAGTCCATACTTCGTTTTCATACATGGATCCTATCTCGGATTTCATGGCTTCTAGCCATTTGTCGGAATCCGGGCCCGCCATCGCTTCTTCATAGTTCGAAGGTTCACCGTTGTCTAACAACATGATTTCCAAGACAGGGTTGCCGTACCACTCTGGTGCGGAACGTGTCCTTCTGGACCTTCGAATTTCAGTAGGAGCTTGATCAGAAGTATCTTGATCATTATCATTAACTTCCTCTCTAGTCGGTGCAGGCACCTCAGGAACATTTTCTTGAGTTGCGCCATTTTCTGGTTCAAGAGGTAATACTTCATCAAGCTCTACTTTCCTCCCACTTACTTCTTTCGAGAGAAACTCTTTCTCCAGAAAGATTCCGTTCTTGGCAACAAAGATCTTGCCTTCGGATCTTAGGTAGAAGGTATACCCAATAGTTTCTTTAGGGTATCCTATGAAGACGCATTTTTCCGACTTGGGTTCGAGCTTCTCAGGTTGAAGTTTCTTGACATAAGCATCGCATCCCCAAACTTTTAGAAATGACAGCTTAGGTTTCTTCCCAAACCATAATTCATATGGTGTCGTCTCAACGGATTTCGACGGAGCCCTATTTAAAGTGAATGCGGCAGTCTCTAAAGCATAGCCCCAAAAAGATAGCGGTAAATCGGTAAGAGACATCATAGACCGCACCATATCCAATAGAGTGCGATTACGATGTTCGGACACACCGTTACGCTGAGGTGTTCCAGGCGGCGTGAGTTGTGAAACTATTCCACATTTTCTTAAGTGTGCACCAAATTCGTGACTCAAGTATTCTCCTCCACGATCTGATCGTAGAAACTTGATTTTCCTGTCACGTTGATTCTCAACCTCACTCTGAAATTCCTTGAACTTTTCAAAGGTTTCAGACTTGTGTTTCATTAAGTAGACATACCCATATCTACTCAAGTCATCAGTGGGGTGAGAACATAACGATAGCCACCACGAGCCTCAACACTCATTGGACTGCACACATCAGTATGTATGATTTCCAATAAGTTGGTTGCTCGCTCCATTGTTCCTGAGAACGGAGTCTTGGTCATTTTACCCATGAGGCATGGTTCGCACGTGTCAAATGATTCATAATCAAGAGACTCTAAAAGTCCATCTGCATGGAGCTTCTTCATGCGTTTGACACCTATGTGACCAAGGCAGCAGTGCCACAAGTATGTGGTACTATCATTATCAATTCTACATCTTTTGGCACTCACATTATGAACATGTGTAGCATTATGTTCGAGATTCATAAAGAATAAACCATTCACCATTGGAGCATGACCATAAAACATATCTCTCATATAAATTGAACAACCATTATTCTCGGATTTAAATGAGTAGCCATCTCGAATTAAACGAGATCCTGATACAATGTTCATGCTCAAACTTGGCACTAAATAACAATTATTGAGGTTTATAACTAATCCCGTAGGTAAATGCAGAGGTAGCATGCCTACGGCGATCACATCGACCTTGGAACCATTCCCGACGCGCATCGTCACCTCGTCCTTCGCCAGTCTCCACTTATTCCGTAGCTCCTGCTGTGAGTTACAAATATGAGCAACGGCACCGGTATCAAATACCCAAGAGTTACTACGAGTACTGGTAAGGTACACATCAATCACATGTATATCACATATACCTTTTGTTTTGCCGGCCTTCTTATCTGCTAAGTATTTAGGGCAGTTCCGCTTCCAGTGACCACTTTCCTTGCAATAAAAGCACTCAGTCTCGGGCTTGGGTCCATTCTTTGGCTTCTTCCCGGTAGCTTGCTTGCCGGGCGCGGCAACTCCCTTGCCGTCCTTCTTGAAGTTCTTTTTACCCTTGCCTTTCTTGAACTTAGTGGTTTTATTGACCATCAACACTTGATGTTCCTTCTTGACTTCTACCTCTGCTGATTTCAGCATAGCAAATACTTCAGGAATGGTCTTTTCCATCCCCTGCATATTGAAGTTCATCACAAAGCTCTTGTAGCTTGGTGGAAGCGACTGGAGGATTCTGTCAATGACCGCATCATCTGGGAGATTAACTCCCAGCTGAGTCAAGCGGTTATGCAACCCAGACATAGTGAGTATGTGCTCACTGATAGAACTATTTTCCTCCATCTTACAGCTGAAGAATTTGTCGGAGACTTCATATCTCTCGACCCGAGCATGAGCTTGGAAAACCATTTTCAGCTCTTCGAACATCTCATATGCTCCATGTCTCTCAAAACGCTTTTGGAGCCTCGGCTCTAGGCTGTAAAGCATGCCGCACTGAACAAGGGAGTAGTCATCGGTACGTGCCTGCCAAGCGTTCATAACGTCTTGTTCTGCAGGGAGAACAGGTGCGTCACCCAGCGGTGCTTGTAGGACATAATCTTTCTTGGCAGCTATGAGGATGATCCTCAGGTTCCGGACCCAGTCCGTATAGTTGCTGCCATCGTCTTTCAGCTTGGTTTTCTCTAGGAACGCGTTGAAGTTGAGGACTACGTTGGCCATTTGATCTACAAGACATATTGTAAAGATTTTAGACTAAGTTCATGATAATTAAGTTCATCTAATCAAATTATTAATGAACTCCCACTTAGGTTAGACATCCCTCTAGTCATCTAAGTATTACATGATCCGAGTTAACTAGACCGTGTCCGATCATCACGTGAGACGGACTAGTCAACGTCGGTGAACATCTTCATGTTGATCGTATCTTCTATACGACTCATGCTCGACCTTTCGGTCTTCTGTGTTCCGAGGCCATGTCTGTACATGCTAGGCTCGTCAAGTTAACCCTAAGTGTTTTGCATGTGTTCCGAGGCCATGTCTGTACATGCCAGGCTCGTCAACACCCGTTGTATGTGAACGTAAGGATCCATCACACCCGATCATCAAGGCGTGCTTAGAAACGACGAACTGTAGCAACGGTGCACAGTTAGGGGAGAACACTTCTTGAAATTTTTATGAGGGATCATCTTATTTACTACTGTCGTTCTAAGTAAACAAGATGCAAAAACATGATAAACATCACATGCAATCAAATAATAGTGACATGATATGGCCAATATCACACAGCTCCTTTGATCTCCATCTTGGGGCTCCATGATCATCTTGTCACCGGCTTGACACCATGATCTCCATCATCATGATCTCCATCATCGTGTCTCCATGAAGTTGCTCGCCAACTATTACTTCTACTACTATGGCTAACGCGTTTAGCAATAAAGTAAAGTAATTTACATGGCGTTTCTCAATGACACGCAGGTCATATAAAAGAATAAAGACAACTCCTATGGCTCCTGCCGGTTGTCATACTCATCGACATGCAAGTCGTGAATCCTATTACAATAGCATGAACATCTCATACATCACATATAGATCATTCATCATTCATCACAACTTTGGCCATATCATATCACAAACCACTTGCTGCAAAAACAAGTTAGACGTCCTCTAATTGTTGTTGCAAGTTTTACGTGGCTGAATTAGGGTTCTAGCAAGAACGTCTTCTTACCTATGTCAAAGCCACAACGTGATTTGTCAACTTCTATTTACCCTTCATAAGGACCCTGTTCATCGAATCCGCTCCAACTAAAGTAGGAGAGACAGACACCCGCCAACCACCTTATGCAACTAGTGCATGTTAGTCGGTGGAACCGGTCTCACGTAAGCATACGTGTAAGGTTGGTCCGGGCCGCTTCATCCCACAATACCGCTGAAGCAAGAAAAGACTAGTAACGGCAAGAAAGTTGACAAATCTACGCCCACAACAGATTGTGTTCTACTCGCGCAAGAAGAACTACGCATAGACCTAGCTCATGATGCCACTGTTGGGGAACGTTGCAGAAAACAAAAATTTTCCTACTCGTTTCACCAAGATCATCTAGGAGTTCATCTAGCAACGAGTCATCATATGCATCTACATACCTTTCTAGATCGCGTGCGGAAGCGTTCAAAGAACGGGGATGAGGTAGTTGTACACGACGTGATCCAAATCACCGATGACCAAGCGCCGAACGGACGACACCTCCGCGTTCAACACACGTACGGGACGGGAGACGTCTCCTCCTTCTTGATCCAGCAAGGGGGAAGGAGAGGTTGATGAAGATCCAGCAGCATGACGGCGTGGTGGTGGATGCAGGGCGTCACAGTAGCAGGGCTTCGCCTATACTACGAGAGAGAGAGACGTAACGGGGAGAGAGGGAGGCGCCAGGGGCTGGTGTATGAAGTCCCTCCTCTCCCCCACTATATATAGGAGGTCCAAGGGGGGTGGGTGCGCAGCCTAGGACATCCAATCTCCTAGGTGCGGCGGCCCAGGGGAGGTTTCCCTCCCCCCCAAGGCACCTCGGGGTGCCTTCCACTAGTGGAACTCCTCCCCCATGGAAACCCTAGGCGCATGGGCCTAGTGGGGCTGGTGCCCTTGGCCCATGTAGGCCAAGGCGCACCCCCTACAGCCCATGTGGCCCCCCGGGACAGGTGGCCCCACCCGGTGGGCCCCCGGGACCCCTCCGGTGGTCCCGGTACAATACCGATAACCCCGAAACTTGTCCCGATGGCCGAAACAGCACTTCCTATATATAATTCTTTACCTCCGGACCATTCTGGAACTCCTCGTGACGTCCGGTATCTCATCCGGGACTCCAAACAACATTCGGGTTACTGCATATACATATCTTCACAACCCTAGCGTCACCGAACCTTAAGTGTGTAGACCCTACGGGTTCGGGAGACAAGCAGACATGACTGAGACGACTCTCCGGTCAATAACCAACAGCGGGATCTGGATACCCATGTTGGCTCCCACATGCTCCACGATGATCTCATCGGATGAACCACGATGTCAAGGATTCAATCAACCCCGCATGCAATTCCCTTTGTCAATCGATATGTTACTTGCTCGAGATTCGATCGTCGGTATCCCAATACCACGTTCAATCTCGTTACCGGCAAGTCACTTTACTCGTACCGTAATGCATGATCCCGTTACCAGACACTTGGTCACTTTGAGCTCATTATGATGATGCATTACTGAGTGGGCCCGGTGATACCTCTCCATCATACGGAGTGACAAATCCCAGTCTTGATCCATGTCACCCAACAGACACTTTCGGAGATACCCGTAGTATACCTTTATAGTCACCCAGTTACGTTGTGACGTTTGGCATACCCAAAGCACCCCTACGATATCCGGGAGTTACACGATCTCATGGTCTAAGGAAAAGATACTTTGACATTGGAAAACTCTAGCAAACGAACTATACGATCTTGTGCTATGTTTAGGATTGGGTCTTGTCCATCACATCATTCTCCTAATGATGTGATCTCGTTATCAATGACATCCAATGTCCATAGTCAGGAAATCATGACTATCTATTGATCAACGAGCTAGTCAACTAGAGGCTTACTAGGGACATGTTGGTGTCTATTATTCACACATGTATTACAATTTCCAGAAAATACAATTATAGCATGAATAAAGACAATTATCATGAACAACGAAATATAATAATAATGCTTTTTATTATTGCCTCTAGGGCATATTTCCAACACAATTAGTTTCTGGTGTTTGTAGGTTATGTGTTGGCGGCCGTCGTAGCGCTGACCCTAGGGGTGGGCTATCTTGCAGTAGATACACCGTGGCACAGTGTACCGAGTCACCCGTTTGGTGTCTCGGGAACCCTGTTCACATCGTTCGGGGCCGTATGTGGAAACCTCGGCTGGACTCCCTGCGGATGGAACCTGAATAGGCGATAAACATGGACTAGAGGCTTGAGTGTTTAGGTAGGCCGTGGCCAACACCCTCGTTGGGCTTCCGCTTGAAGGTTGCCGAGTACAGGTCGTGTAAACGGCGATAAGTGGTGAAAGCGTGTATGAAGAAGTACACCCCTGCAGGGTATAAATCTATTCGAATAGCCGCGTCCGCGATAAAGGACTACTTGGTTGCCTATACAGTTCATAGACAAGCTAATGGATACTACTAAAAGACTCAAGATAAGTGTGAGTACCGAGGATGGCCCTCTCGTAGGATGACGAGGGAGGATCCCCGGTGGAGTATTGTGTTGGTGAGTAGTGGACTCGTGTGCGAAAACTAATTTACTAGTGGAGTTCCGTAGGATAGCTTAGCCAAGAGTCAAAGCTGGCTTGCTGCAATAACCCCACCACCTTCTTGAGAATGAGCATGTATAGTAGGTTCTGATGTAAGACTTGTTGAGTACCTTTGTACTCATGTTTGCTTAATTACTGTATTCAGACGACAACACCACCCCCTCCGATGGGTTTTATGTAGACCTCGGCGTCGATGAGTAACTCGCCACCCAGGTGGTGACCCTGGCCATGGAGGGCCCTATGTAGATAGACAGGCTTCGAGAAGCCTTCTTGCTTTCTAGTGTCTGTACTCAGACTATTTGCTTCCACATGTGCTTGTATGCTTGTATGACTTGATTGTCGGGTCATGTGACCCCTATCTGTATGAACATGTTATGTATGGCTGTCTGGAGCCTTTAAATAAAGTACTTGAGTTGTAGAGTTTTGTTGTGATGCCATGTTGTATGTACTCATATCGGGCATATTGTGTGTATGATTGAAATGCTTGGTATGAGTGGATCCGACAATCTAGTTGTTTATCCTTGGCAGCCTTTCTTATGGGGAAATGTAGTCTACTGTTCCTCGAGCCATAGTAGTCCGCTATAGCCCGGTTCACCGGAGTCCTGCTAGCCCAGCACTACTGCTCAGGACACTTGACTGGCCGGCATGTGTTTCACTTCATTCCTATGTATGTCCCTTCGGGGAAATGTCACGCGGTGACATCCGGAGTCCTGCCTAGCCTGCTACAGCCCGGGTTCCCCGGAGTCCTGTTAGCCTAGTGCTACAGCCCGGATTCACTCGCTGATGACCGACATGCTCGATGTGATTCATGTATGCGTGTCTCCATAGGTCTGCGCCGCTTTGGGTTCACGACTAGCCATGTCAGCCCGGGTTCTCTGTCATATGGATGCTAGCGACACTATCATATACGTGAGCCAAAAGGCGCAAACGGTCCCGGGCCATGGTAAGGCGACACCCGTGGGGATACCGTGCGTGAGGCTGCAATGTGATATGAGGTGTTACCGGCTAGATCGATGTCACTTGGAATCGGGGTCCTGACAGTGTTGGTATCAGAGCCGGACTGCCTGTAGGTTCGTTGAGCCAAACTGGTCGATGTCGAGTCTAGAAATGCTTTAGTTATATGTAGGGGAATTGATTGTGGGAGGGAACATAAGGCTCTTTTTACTCCTTACCTTATGCCCTCTGATCTGAGTCATTCTCTTCTCATTCAACATGGGATAAGGACTAGGCTCTCTTCTTCTATCAGGTTCACGTGTTAATAATCCGTAGTAGCTTATAGGATTGTTGTTACAAGTCTTAGTACAGTTTCTACTACTTTTAGTATGTTGCCAGTTGAATCAGAACCTTGATATGATGTTGTTGAGTGGTATTGCAAACTGTTGTGGATGTCTCAAATCCTTTTCTGAGCATTTACAACTGTTATGCTGTCCAATTTTCCCTAGAAATTCTAATGCCTTTGCATTGTGGTTGTGCTTTCAGATGGCCACTCGTGCTCAAAACCAAGTGGTTCACCTGACCTGGTGCCTCGATGTGCCCGGTCATACTGCTATGTTAGTTCGGGTAATGATCGAGACGAGTTACCGTTGGTATCCCGAATACACTGTCGAAGAGCAGTTCAGAGACTTCAACCAGAGCCAGTACCTCTGTACCGTCAGGATATATCCCTCTTATCCTGGAGCCACTGAGCCCCTTCACTGTTCCTAT
The DNA here is from genome assembly GCF_002162155.2 of Triticum dicoccoides. Lineage (NCBI taxonomy): Eukaryota > Viridiplantae > Streptophyta > Magnoliopsida > Poales > Poaceae > Triticum > Triticum dicoccoides. The sequence continues at coordinate 511,166,715 of NC_041388.1, forward strand.
GGACTCGGGGTTACTGTTGAGATGGCTGTGCAGGATGCTGCCTATTCCATGATGACCATCATGCGAGTCCAGACTGGCCTGCTTCGGAACACCGACTTCCGTTATATGCCAGCTTCACTTCCGGGAGCGCAAGGGTATCTCCAGGATATCTATGCTGACCCCACACATGAGGAGTCAGTACTCCGCACCACTGCCGAGATGCTCGAGGATAAGGACCGCGAAAATCAGGCCTTGCGTATGGAGCTTTTTAACTCTCGTGCTGATCACTGGGCCCCTTTGACTCGGTTTGCACCGGCGGTACAGGAAGGATACATGGATCTGAGGGATCTGTACCCTGTACGGTCTGGATTGCCAGATTGTATGGAGTGGCATGATGTGGGAGGCATCACCCCTCCTCGTGGTCCCCGTCTGCCACCACCTGTGGGACCAAGGCCACATCCGAGTCCCTTTGGTCTGCAGGCTCCGCAGGACCGTCTGTTCCCAGATGATCATGTTCCACTTCCAGGTTTTGGTGGCGACTTCTATGAGGATTACTACGGAGCCGTCCGAGCTAGTAGTAGTTTCACTAGTATTGTAGTAGTTGTATTCTCCACAGTCCTGCGTGACCGTGGGATACGACTTGGTGTGTATCACGCTCCGAAGGTGTAGGAAAATAATGTATAGGAGCTTGGAATGCCTTCGATGAGATGTAATGTCTTTCACCGTAGTTGTACTCTAGCCTGGGCTTGTACTAAACTATGTACGGTGTGTATGACCAATGGTATATATATGGCAGTTTCTATATTACCATGTCGTGCAATGAACATCTTAGCATTCCATGTTATCCATTACATTCTGCACTTCCTTGCTAAGTTTGTGCCATCCTTATCTAAACCGTTGTCTTGTTTTCACCTAGGATGGTCAACACCCGCAGCAACCCTGCTGCCCCGGAGCAGGGGGAAGCCAGTGCATCTAGGGGTGAAAATCTGCCTCACCTGCCTTCTCTGGCCGAAGTGATGCTGGAGACGGAAAGAAACAAGCGTGAGACTAACCGCTTGCTAGAGCGGATTGAGCAGAACACTGCACGCCATCAGCGAAATGACTTGGTGTCAATCAATGACTTCATCAAGCTGTACCCACCAAAGTTTAACCATTTCGTCGAGCCCCTCGACGCGGATGACTGGCTTCGCAACATCACCCACAAGCTACGTTCTGCCAACGTTGCCGAAGCTGACAAGGTTACTTATGCTGCCTATCACCTCGAAGGCCCTGCTAGCCTTTGGTGGGAAAACTTTGAAGCTATGCACCCGGTCGGCCAAATCACTACTTGGGCTGAATCCAGCGAGGCTTTCCATGAGCATCACATTCCGGAAGGTCTCATGGATCGCAAGAGGGAAGAGTTCTGCAATTTCACCCAAGGAAGACTGACTGTGGATGCATATAGCCGTGAATTTGGGAATCTGGCATGATATGCTCGTGAAGAGGTATCCACCGAAGCTAAGAAGCAGGCAAGGTTCCGCAAGGGACTTAGCCCTGAGCTTCGCCGCGATCTTCGTCTGCACGAGTGCACCTCCTTTCAGAAGTTGGTCAATAAAGCCATCAGTGCTGAGTCAGGCCAGTCTGACTATGACGCTTCATGCAAGCACTCTCATGGTTTTGGCTCTTCATCCGGCTCTGGATCTCAAAAGCGCCGGGTGTGGATTCCAAGCACGGCACTGCCACCCAGGTTCATTCCGAGGCCATCCTTTGAGGCGCCCCGTCCCAACCAGCAGTTTGCACCGCCCAAGCCCTATGGTGGCCCCGCTGCTAATGCTGCCCCACGTCCCAATGTGGTGACGTGTTTCAAGTGTGGAGAGCCGGGTCACTATAGCCGAGAGTGTCCCTAGAACAACAACCCCAATCAGTCTGGAAAATCCGTTGGCCGTGGTAAGCCGGCGGGAAAGACATTCTACGCCAAGCCGGTCACCACTGCACGTGGCCATGTCAACTACGTCTTAGTCGAGGAGGCTCACGAGGATCCTAACGTCGTCCTTGGTATGCTCCTTGTTAATTGCCATCCGACATCTGTTCTTTTCGATACTGGAGCATCTCATTCATTCATATCCGAGAACTATGCTCGATTGCATAACACGACATTCTGTGACATGCCCACTTCCATGGTAATTCAAACTCCGGGTTCCAAATGGAAAACTTCTAAAGCCATGGGAACGAAATTCTTGTCGATAGACTCGTCTTTCTTGCATCTTTAATAGCTCTCAAGTCCTCGGACATTAACATTATCTTGGGTATGGACTGGATGTCAGCTCATTATGCTAAGATTGATTGTGCCACTAGAACCGTTCAACTTACTCACCCATCGGGCAAGACAGTCAATGTCTTAACTCGAGTGGCCAAGCGCCAGCTTTACTCCCTAAATGCCAACCCCCTTCCAGACCTTGAGGATATTCCGGTAGTCTGGGACTTTCCGGATGTCTTTCCAGAAGAACTGCCAGGTGTTCCACCTGACAGGGATGTCGAGTTTGTGATAGACCTTGTTCCAGGAACCGTTCCAATTTCTAGGAGACCCTATAAGATGGCACCCTTAGAACTAGCCGAGCTTAAGAACCAACTCGATGAGTCCTTGAAAAAGGGTTTCGTCCGTCCTAGTTCCTCTCCTTGGGCTTGCCCTGTCCTCTTCGTCAAAAAGAAGGATGGAATAGATCGGATGGTTGTAGATTACCGACCTGTCAACTTGGTCACTATCAAGAACAAGTATCCGCTTCCCAGGATCAACGATCTGTAAGATCAGCTCACTAGATCCTTAGTCTTTTCCAAGATGGATTTGAGGTTGGGCTACCAGCAAATCAAAATCAGAAATGGAGACATTCCCAAAACGGCCTTTGTTACTCGTTATGGCCAATACGAGTACACCGTTATGTCCTTCGGTTTAACCAATGCCCCAGCCACCTTCTCTCGGTTAATGAAGTCGGTCTTCATGGAGTATTTGGATAAATTCGTCGTAGTTTACCTCGATGACATACTCATCTACTCCAAGAATGAAGAGGAACATGCCGAACATCTAAGGCTAGTATTGACGAAACTTCGAGAGCATCGCCTTTATGCCAAATTCTCCAAGTGTGAATTTTGGTTGCCAGAAGTGACCTATCTAGGTCACGTAATCTCTGGTAAGGGTATTGCTGTCAATCCCGAGCGAGTTCAAGCCGTCCTTGATTGGACTCCACCTGAGACGGTCAAGCAAGTTTGGAGCTTCCTTGGCTTAGCGACCTATTGCCGCCGCTTCGTCGAGAATTTCTCCAAGGTTGCTAAACCTCTAACTGAACTCCTCAAGAAAGATAAAAAGTTCGAGTGGACCCCACAGTGCGAGTTCATCTTTCAGGAACTGAAAAGACGCCTGACATCTGCTCCCAAACTGGTACCACCAGATTTCTCCAAGGACTTTATTATCTATTGCGACGCCTCGCGACAAGTACTAGGTTCCATACTCATGCAAGATCGTCAGGCAATTGCCTATGCTTCACGGCAATTACACCCACATGAGGAAAACTATCCCACACATGATCTAGAGCTTGCAGCTGTAGTCCATGCACTCAAAACTTGGCGACATTACCTCCTCGGTAATCGTTGTGAGATCTTCACCGATCACCAAAGTTTGAAATATATCTTCACCCAACCGGATTTGAATCTCAGGCAATGACGTTGGGTCGAGTTGATCTCGGATTATGACTTAGGAATAACTTACACCCCGGGCAAAGCCAATGTCATGGGTGATGCGCTAAGTCGTAAATCTTATTGTAACAACCTGATGTTACAACAAAGTCAACCACTTCTCCATGAGGAATTTCGTAAGCTCAATATTCACATTGTTTCTCGAGGATTCCTATACACCCTGGTGACGAAACCTACCCTTACGGATCAGATCATCAAGGCACAGAAGGTAGATCCGGGAATCTCCCGTATTAAGAGGAACATTAAGAAAGGTGTCGGATTTCGGGTTCCGGCAGACCCTTGAGGTTCGAACACTAGGGTGCGCGCGGAGATTTCGCCTCCTACCTACCTGCACCCCTCCGCCTTGCTAGGATCTAAACTATCGAAAGAACAACACAAGAGACACAGGGTTTATACTGGTTCGAGCCACCGTTGTGGTGTAATACCTACTCCAATGTGTGGTGTGTGGATTGCCTCTCGGGCTGACGATGACGAACAATACAAGGAAGAACAGCCTCGCGAGGGTCTGTTCTTAGCTGAGGCGATGAACTGCTGGGAGGAGCTTAGTCGCCTTTTCCTCTCTCTCTCTCTCTCTCTCTCTCTCTCTCTCTCTGCTTTCAACCAGCCGACCTCTCGCCATGTGGGTGGCTAATCCTATTTATAGAGGCCCTGGTCCTCTTCCCAAATATCGAGCGGGAAGGAAGCCAACAATGGCGGGCTAATTTGAAGGGGGACAACAAGTATCAGCTATCCTGACAAAAGTAGTCTTCGCCTGCGCAAAGCTCTGGTGATGACGCCGTCTTGGGCTCCATGGTGACCTCCATCTCGTAGTCCTCCTGGTCTTGGTCTCGTTGCACCGAAATGGCAACCTTTGCCTGATGCCTCGGTACTACGCAGCTGCGCTTGCCCCCTTTGTGCCAAAGAAGAAAGGAGGATGCTGCGCGGGCCGGCACCCGCCTGGCACCCCGAGTCGTCACGGCTTGCGTCACGGGCACCTCGCGAGGTACCCCGCCTTGATCTCTCCGCCCCCTCGTGAGCCAGCCTGATGAGGCCGTGCCTGAGGAAGCTCCGCTTCATCCGCCCCGTGAGGCCTGGCCCCTCGTGAGGGTCTTGGGTTTGTGTTGGTGAAGATGGGCCGTGCTGGTCCCCCTTTTGAGCCACCCCGCAGGCCGCAAGCAGGCAAGTCTGGGGACCCCCGTTCCCAGAACGCCGACAGTAGCCCCCGGGCCCAAGGCGCGCCCGGGCTTGGCCGTGCAGGGAGGCAGAAGGGCAAGAGCAAAGCGCCGCGGGCCCTAACAGCCTGCGGCCTTCGGCGCCGCGTGGCGGTTGATTGGACGTGGGCGTCTCCACTTCCCCATGATGCCTCGGCAACTGCACAGACTGGACAAGTCCCTGCATGCAAAACGGGTCATGATTACCTGCGATCATGGAGGTCGGCGGTTGGCCTCTGCCGGCTATAAGTACGGAACGGCGTGCGCCCTTCCAGTTCATCTCCCCTTGCTTCTCCTTCTTCTTCATGGCCCTGTCGAGGAGGTTCTCTGCCGCGGAGAAGGGGAAGGCTTGCCAGGCAGAGCATGCCTCTCCCCCGCCCAAGCGCGGCCGAGGGCGCCCCCGCAAACATCCTGTGGCCACCACGGCAGCTCCCCGCGGCCGCGGAGACGCTTTCCAGCGCGATGGCGGGCGGATTGCTGCGGTCGGAGGTGCGCTCCGGCTGCACGCCCCCCTATGCCGCGCTTTCGCGCTGCAGAGGTGCTGCCGGAGTTCGTCGTGTGGTCGGCGGAGCCGACTAGCACCCGGCTCCCACTTCCTCGCTTCCTCCTCGGCGAGCTCCCGGCCGGCGCCCCGGGCGGCCTCTGGCTTCAGGCCGACGGCTGCTGCAGCCGGGCCTCATGGGTTTCACTGAAGGTCTCCGCAGCCGGGAGCCTAGCCCTGGCCCGCGGTTGGCAGACGTTTGCCCGCGTGCATGGCCTGGGCCGTCGGTGCACCCTACACTTCAGGTTCGACGGCGATGCCACCCTCTATGTGAGGGAGTTTGGGGAAGATGGTCGTCGCATAGGGTGTTGCCCCGAGGGCGACGACCGCGGCTGGGAACCTGGCTCCGGCGATGATGGAGAGGACGGCGCTCGCGGGGCTGGCGGCACTCAGGGTTCCTCAAGCTTCTCCAGTTCTTCTTCAGGCGGCGACTCTTCTAGTGGTGGCCGCAGTTAGCCCCCACGCCATCGTATCTGCTTGGGGGGTGGTAGCGTGTCCGCCCACTGTCGCGCCCTAGTGAAGCGTGAGAGGGAGTCCGCCTGAGCTCCGGAGGCAGCTCGGGCTTCCCTGCGGGCCGGTGCGAGGTGAGCCGCACCAGATTTGTACTTTCTCTTCCCTTTTCCTGCGTAAAAAGGACAGTAGTGTGGTGCCCCGCGGGGGCGTGTATGGGTTATTGCTGTTAACTATCGTTTTTCTTTCTTCATCGTACCTTCCGACTGTGTGCCCGTGCATGGATGGTTCCCGGCCCCAGCCATGGGGGCGACCGACCCAGGCCCTGTGTTTGTGTCGCGGTGCCCGAGGGGCACGGACTGGAGGGGTGCTCCTGCAAGGGGCCCGGGTCGCGAACCCTTTGAGTGACTAGGATAGGAACACTCGTGAGGGCGCTCGGCTCTCCCCCTCGGGAGGCCTTGCACAAGAGAAATCGAGGCAGGAGCGTGAAAAGCCAAAGAACGCAAGCCAAAGACGGCAACAACTTCAATAAAACTTCAAATGAAGAGGAACAAGCCAACTGCGGAAAGCAAATGAAAAGTTGCGTCCGACACCTAGTCTAGTCTTCGACGTCTTCTCACCAGCGCGGAGCTAACTGCTGCCACTGGGCGTGGGAGGGAGCCCCAGGGCCTGAGGCCGGCGCTCCTGAGACTCCGGGGCGTGTACAGCCCCAACTCATTATTACATGAGAGTGTCATGGGCGGCGAGCTTCACAGGCGTTCGCCTTGCTTCACAGGCTCCGGGCCTTTTCCGAAACGCGATAGCTTCACAGGCATTCACCTTGCTTCACAGGCTCCGGGCCTTTTCCAAAACGCGATAGCTTCATAGGCATTCGCCTTGCTTCACAGGCTCCGGGCCTTTTCCAAAACACGACAGCTTCACAGGCTCCGGGCCTTTTCCAAAACGCGACAGCTTCACAGGCATTCGCCTTGCTTCACAGGCTCCGGGCATTTTCCAAAACGCGATAGCTTCACAGGCATTCGCCTTGCTTCACAGGCTCTGGGCCTTTTCCAAAACGCGATAGCTTCACATGCATTCGCCTTGCTTCACAGGCTCCGGGTCTTTTCCAAAACGCGATATCTTCACAGGCATTCCCCTTGCTTCACAGGCTCCAGGCCTTTTCCAAAATGCAACAGCTTCACAGGCATTCGCCTTGCTTCACAGGCTCCGGGCCTTTTTAGGGGTAGAACCTCCGGAGGTGCTGTATATTCCATGCGTTCTGGACCGGCACTCCCTCCTGAGTCTCCAAGCGCGCTGAGCCGGGCCTGGAAACATGAACAACCTTGAACGGGCCCTCCCACATGGGAGAGAGCTTGTGCAGCCCCTGCTTGGAGAGGACCTGCCTGAGCATGAGGTCTCCTACCTCGAGTGTCCTGGGGTGGATGTTGCGGCAGTGATATCGCCGCAGCGCTTGTTGGTACCTCGCCACTCGTAGCGCGGCTTCTCGGCGACGTTCCTCCCCCAGCACGAGGTCCATCCCCCGCATGGCGTCATGTTGCGCCTCGTTGAACGCCAGGACCCGCGCGGAGCGACGTATGACCTCGTGAGGGAGGACCGCTTCGGCTCCGTAGACCAGGAAGAACGGGGTCTCCCCAGTCGGCTTGGTTGCGGTTGTGCAGATGGACCACAACACGGACTGAAGCTCATTGTACCAACCTCTGCCACAGGCCTCCAGCTTCTTCTTGAACGTCCTGGTCTTGAGGCCCCTCGGTACCTCTGCATTGGCTCGCTCGGCCTGGCCGTTGCTTCGGGGGTGTGCCACTGAGGCGTAGCATATCTGCGTTCCAAGGTTAGCACAGTATGTTTTGAAGAGGTTACTGGTGAACTGCAAACCGTTGTCCGTGATGATGTGATTTGGCACCCCGAACCGGCTCATGATGCCCTTGATGAACTTGACCGCGGAACCCGCAGGAATGGTGCGGACAGCCTCCACTTCAACCCACTTGGTGAACTTGTCTATAGCAACGTAAAGGTAGCGGTAGCCCCCTAGCGCCCGAGGAAACGGACCCAAGATGTCGAGCCCCCAGACTGCGAATGGCCACGAAAGGGGGATAGTCTGCAAGCCCCCTGCCGGCTGATGGATCTGCTTGGCATGGAACTGGCAGGCCTCACAAGCTTTCACTAGTTCAACGGCGTCATTGAGCGCGGTGGGCCAGTAAAACCCACTGCGGAATGCCTTGCCGACGAGGGTCTGTGACGATGAATGATGTCCGCAGTCCCCGCCGTGTATATCTTCCAGTAGTTCCTTCCCTTGCTCCCTAGAGATGCAGCGCAGGGATACATCATTTGGTCATTTCCGGTAGAGCTCTCCATCTCTGATGCAGTATGCCGTGGCCTGGCATGCCACTCGCTCTGCTTCCTCCTCCTTCTCCGGCAGGGTCCCTTGCGTCAAGTAGCTCCGGAGCTCCGTGATCCAACATCCCTCCTGAGGTTCCATCGTCAGGAGCAGGCGTGCTCCTGAGGACGGGCCACAGGCCGGAGCTCCGGAGGCAGGTGGCTGGGGGAGCTCCTCCCGGGGCTGAGCCGTGTTTGATAGTGATGGCAAGGCTGAAGGCTTGAAGAGTCATTCCTCGAAAACGCCAGGCTCCTGAGGTAACTGCCTGGACGCGCGTTTGGCGATGTCATCGGCCTCTTGATTGGTGCCATGGGGCACATGCTGCAACTCCAACCCCCAGAACTGCTTCTCCATCCTGTGGACCTATGCAAGGTAGGCCTCCATGTGCTCATCCTTCGGCTCGCACACCTTGTTGGAGAAATTGACAAGGAGCTGCGAATCGCCCTTGATGGTGAGGCATTTCACCCCCAGGGCAGCTGCGGCCTTCAAGCCCGCTATTAAACCCTCATACTCCGCTATGTTGTTGGAGACCTTTTCGCCTTGCTGGAAACAAAGCTGCATGGCGTAATAGAGTTTGTCCTGGGTGGGCGATATAAGCACCGCCCCAGCCCCTGCGCCGTGTCTGGAGAATGCCCCATCGAAGTACATGACCCAGCCTTCTGGCGCCTCGCTTCCCGGGGACAGGGACCAGTCCTCGTCGGCCTTGAGGCCTGGCGCCTCCGTCCATTCTGCCACAAAATCTGCCAACGTTGCTCCCTTGATGACTCTGGTCGTGCTGAATTCGAGCTGAAATGCTTGCAGCTCTATGTTCCACTCAGCGACTCTCCCAGCTAAATTGGGGCTCCTGAGCACCCTCTCCAGGGGGTATGACAAGACGACCTTGATGGGGTGACCCTGAAAATAGTGCCGCAGTTTGCGCGAGGCCACCAGTAGCGCGAGGAGGAGTTTCTGAGGCATAGGGTACCGCGCCCTTGCATCCCGCAACACTGTGCTGACGAAGTACACTGGGTGCTCAACGAGGCGGAGTGCGTCAGTGCTGGCGGCTCCCTTTGGAGACCATGGCGCCTCTCGAGACAATGAGGCCTCCTGAGACTGGCCATCTGGGAGAGGGGCCTCTTCTGCCTCTGGTGCGCCCCTCTGCGGCGGCTAGTCCTCATCAGCCGCTGTGGCGGCTTCTGTGGGCCTTCCTCGTACCTGTTCCGCCTTGTCCCGGGCTACTGCCGCGGTTTTGATTCGACGCTCCTCTCTGACTGCCACCAGGGCTGCGCTGGCGGAGTAGGGAGTGGCAGCAAGGTAAAGCACCAGGGGCTCTTGAGGGCGCGGAGCCACCATGACCGGTGGACTGGTCAGGTATTTCTTGAGATCCTGGAATGTCTTGTCGGCCTCTTCAGTCCACTCGAAGGGCCCCTTTTTCTTCATTAGCTGGAAGAAGGGTAGCACTCGCTCCCCCAACTTGGAGATGAAGCGCCCTAGCGCGGTCACACGCCCCGTCAGCTTCTACATTTCTCTGAGGGTCTTTGGCGGGCTCATGTCTTCCACTGCCTTGACCTTCTCCGGGTTAGCCTCGATGCCTCGGTGAGACACGAGGAAACCCAAGAGCTTGCCTGAGGGGACTCCGAACACACATTTCTCTGGGTTGAGCCGTAGGTTCACTGTGTTGAGGCTCGCGAAGGTTTCCTCCAGGTCTTGTATCAAGGTCATGGCCTCCCGAGATTTTACCACGATGTCATCGACGTAAGCTTCAACATTCTTCCTGAGCTGCGGGCCCAAGGTGATATGCATCAGCCGCTGAAAGGTCGCCCCTGCATTACGCAGCCCGAATGGCATGCAGGTGTAGCAGTACACCCCACACGGGGTTAGGAAGGCTGTCTTCTCGACGTCTTCAACCGCCATCTTGATCTGGTGATACCCAGAGAAGGCATCCAAGAAGCATAGCAGGTCGCATTCCGCAGTGGAATCGACGATCTGGTCGATGCGAGGGAGCGGGAACGGATTTTGCGGGCACGCTTTGTTGAGGTTGGTGAAGTCAACACACATGCGTTCCTTCCCTCCCTTCTTTGGCACAACGACAGGGTTGGCCAACCAATCTAGGTACCGGACCTCGTGAATGACCCCAGCGGCCTCTAATTTGCGGGTCTCTTGGACGATGAAGGCCTTCTTTTCTGTGGACTTCCGCCTGGCCTTGTGCTTCATAGGGCGCACGTTGGGGCACACGTTGAGGTGATGCTCGATTACACTCCTGGCGATCCCTGCCAACTGATCTAGCTCCCAAGTGAATATCTTCTTGTTTGCGCGCAGGAACCCGATCAGGGCCTCCTCCTGCTTGGGTTTGAGGTGGGCGCCTATGGTGAAAGTGGCGTTGCTGGATCCGTCCTCATCGACGGGTATCTGCTTGGTTTCTGTCTTGTCTTGGGTGAACAACTATTTCTTCTTGGCGGGCGCAGCCCCCTTGGGCTTGGGGGCCTCCAAGGCGGCGGGCTATGCCGACGCCGCTGTCTTGAAGACGAGCTTGAGCACCCGCAGAGCGTCCCCAGTGTCCCCGTGCACGGTGAGGACACCGCTGCTCCCGGGCATCTTCATGAGGTTGTACGTCGGGTGCGTCGCGGCCATGAACTAGGCCAGCGCTGGGTAGCCGAGGATGGCGTTGTAGGGGAGGCCGATGGGGGCGATGTCGAAGTCGACCAGCTCCGTGCGGAAGTTGTCATAGGTGCCGAAGGTTACTGGGAGCCGGATCTGTCCCAAGGAGCTGGATGACCTACCCCCAACGCCTGAGAAGGGCCAGCTGGGCTGTAGCCGTTCCAGGGGTATGCAGAGGAGGTTGAAGGCCTCGACTGAGAGCACGTTGAGGCCTGCCCCGCCATCGATGAGAGTTCTGGTGACGGCCACCTGGCAGATGGTGGGGGTGCACAGCATGGGGAGCGCGCCCGAGCAGGCCGAGTTGGAGGGGTGGTCCTCCGAGCTGAAGCTCAGGCCGGTCTCGGGCGCCACTCGATCCAGGGGAGCCCCTTGCTGCGTGGAAGCGGCGCTGACCCGGCGGATAAATGGCTTGACGTGGTAACTTGTAGGCGGCGCCTGCGAGCCACCCAAGAGGGCCGCAACGACTGGGGGTGTCGGTGCAGCATGATAGGCGGGGGAGAGGTTGCGGGGCTCCATGGGCGCGCGGAGCACGCGGGATGAAGAACCAGCTGGGGCGAGCGAGGGAGTTGCGGTGCGGCCGTATTGGCGCACGGATGGATGCTGAGACGATGCTTGCTGCTCGTCCCTCGACGGGCCGGTGGCGGTGTTGACGGCAGGTGACGGGGAACGGCGAGGACGCCCGCCGACAGGGGCCGTCTGGGCGACGCGGGAAGCGAGGGTGGCCCGGCGCTCCGCGCGGGCCCGACGAGCGTCAGACATGAGCGCGATGGTCGGAGGAGAACGGGGTGATGGAAGACGAACTCCGGCGCACCCCTACCTGGCGCGCCAAATGTCGGATTTTGGGTTCCGGCAGACCCTTGAGGTTCGAACACTAGCGTGCGTGCGGAGATTTCGCCTCCTACCTGTTGGAAATATGCCCTAGAGGCAATAATAAAAGTATTATTATTATATTTCCTTGTTCATGATAATTGTCTTTTATTCATGCTATAACTGTATTATCCTGAAATCGTAATACACGTGTGAATACATAGACCACAATATGTCCCTAGTGAGCCTCTAGTTGACTAGCTCGTTGTGATCAACAGATAGTCATGGTTTCCTGGCTATGGACATTGGATGTCGTTGATAACGGGATCACATCATTAGGAGAATGATGTGATGGACAAGACCCAATCCTAAGACTAGCACAAAAGATCGTGTAGTTCATTTGCTAGAGCTTTGCCAATGTCAAGTATCTCTTCCTTTGACCATGAGATCGTGTAACTCCTGGATACCGTAGGAGTGCTTTGGGTGTATCAAACGTCACAACGTAACTGGGTGGCTATAAAGGTGCACTACAGGTATCTCCGAAAGTATCTATTGTTTTATGCGGGTCGAGACTGGGATTTGTCACTCCGTGTAAACGGAGAGGTATCTCTGGGCCCGCTCGGTAGGACATCATCATATGCGCAATGTGACCAAGGAGTTGATCACAGGATGATGTGTTACGGAACGAGTAAAGTGACTTGCCGGTAACGAGATTGAACAAGGTATCGGTATACCGACGATCGAATCTCGGGCAAGTAAAATACCGCTAGACAAAGGGAATTGTATACGGGATCGATTGAGTCCTTGACATCGTGGTTCATCCGATGAGATCATCGTGGAACATGTGGGAGCCAACATGGGTATCCAGATCCCGCTGTTGGTTATTGACCGTAGAACGTCTCGGTCATGTCTGCATGTCTCCCGAACCCGTAGGGTCTACACACTTAAGGTTCGATGACGCTAGGGTTATAAAGGAAGCTTGTATGTGGTTACCGAATGTTGTTCGGAGTCCCGGATGAGATCCCGGACGTCACGAGGAGTTCCGGAATGGTCCGGAGGTAAAGATTTATATATGGGAAGTCCTGTTTCGGCCATCGGGACAAGTTTCGGGGTCATCGGTATTGTACCGGGACCACCGGAAGGGTCCCGGGGGCCCACCGGGTGGGGCCACCTGCCCCGGGGGGCCACATGGGCTGTAGGGGGTGCGCCTTGGCCTACATGGGCCAAGGGCACCAGCCCCAAGAGGCCCATGCGCCTAGGGAACCCTAGAGGGAAGAGTCCTCAAGGGGGAAGGCACCTCCGAGGTGCCTTGGGGAGGATGGACTCCTCCCCCCCCCCCCTCTTGGCCGCCGCACCAGATGCCATCTGGAGGCTGGCCGCCGCCCCTTGGGGTGGGAAACCCTAAAGGGGGCGCAGCCCTCCCCTTCCCCTATATATATGAGGCCTAGGGGCTGCCCATAACACATGATTTGATCTCTCGTTGGTGCAGCCCTGCCCCTCTCCCTCCTCCTCTTCTCCCATGGTGCTTGGCGAAGCCCTGCTGGATTGCCACGCTCCTCCATCACCACCACGCCGTTGTTCTGCTGTTGGATGGAGTCTTCCTCAACCTCTCCCTCTCTCCTTGCTGGATCAAGGCGTGGGAGACGTCACCGGGCTGTACGTGTGTTGAACGCGGAGGTGTCGTCCGTTCGGCACTTGATCATCGGTGATCTGAATCACGACGAGTACGACTCCATCAACCCCGTTCACTTGAACGCTTCCGCTTAGCGATCTACAAGGGTATGTAGATGCACTCTCCTTTCTACTCGTTGCTGGTCTCTCCATAGATAGATCTTGGTGACACGTAGGAAAATTTTGAATTTCTGCTACGTTCCCCAACAGTGGCATCAGAGCTAGGTCTATTGCGTAGATTCTTTGCACGAGTAGAACACAAAGTAGTTGTGGGCGTTGATGTTGTTCAATATGCTTACCGTTACTAGTCCAATCTTGTTTCGACGGTATTGTGGGATGAAGCGGCCCGGACCGACCTTACACGTACTCTTACGTGAGACAGGTTCCACTGATTGACATGCACTTGGTGCATAAGGTGGCTAGCGGGTGCCAGTCTCTCCCACTTTAGTCGGAACGGATTCGATGAAAAGGGTCCTTATGAAGGGTAAATAGCAATTGGCATATCACGTTGTGGTCTTGCGTAGGTAAGAAACGTTCTTGCTAGAAACCCATAGCAGCCACGTAAAACATGCAACAACAATTAGAGGACGTCTAACTTGTTTTTGCAGGGTATGCTTTGTGATGTGATATGGCCAAGAAGAATGTGATGAATGATATGTGATGTATGAGATTGATCATGTTCTTGTAATAGGATTCACGACTTGCATGTCGATGAGTATGACAACCGGCAGGAGCCATAGGAGTTGTCTTTATTTTTTGTATGACCTGCGTGTCATTGAAGAACGCCATGTAAACTACTTTACTTTATTGCTAAACGCGTTAGTCATAGAAGTAGAAGTAGTCGTTGGCGTGACAACTTCATGAAGACACGATGATGGAGATCATGATGATGGAGATCATGGTGTCAAGCCGGTGACGATGATGATCATGGAGCCCCGAAGATGAAGATCAAAAGGAGCAAAATGATATTGGCCATATCATGTCACTATTTGATTGCATGTGATGTTTATCATGTTTATGCATCTTGTTTACTTAGGACGACGGTAGTAAATAAGATGATCCCTTACAAAATTTCAAGAAGTGTTCTCCCCTAACTGTGCACCGTTGCTACAGTTCGTCACTTCTAAGCACCACGTGATGATCGGGTGTGATGGATTCTTACGTTCACATACAACGGGTGTAAGACAGTTTTACACAGCGAAAACACTTAGGGTTAACTTGACGAGCCTAGCATGTGCAGACATGGCCTCGGAACACGGAGACCGAAAGGTCGAGCATGAGTCGTATAGTAGATACGATCAACATGAAGATGTTCACCGATGATGACTAGTCCGTCTCACGTGATGATCGGACACGGCCTAGTTGACTCGGATCATGTAATCACTTAGATGACCAGAGGGATGTCTATCTGAGTGGGAGTTCATAAGATGAACTCAATTATCTTGAACATAGTCAAAAGACCTTTTGCAAATTATGTCGTAGCTCGCGCTTTAGTTCTACTGTTTAAGATATGTTCCTAGAGAAAATATAGTTGAAAGTTGAAAGTAGGAATTATGCGGACAGTAGAAAGCTTATGTCCTTAATGCACTGCTCAGTGTGCTGAACCCCAAACGTCGTTTGTGGATGTTGCGAACATCGGACATACACGTTTTGATAACTACGTGATAGTTCAGTTAAACGGTTTAGAGTTGAGGCACTAAAGACGTTTTCGAAACGTCACGGAACATATGAGATGTTTCGAGGGCTGAAATTGGGATTTCAGGCTCGTGCCCACGTCAAGAGGTATGAGACCTCCAACAATTTTCTTAGCCTACAAACTAAGGGAGAAAAGCTCAATCGTTGAGCTTGTGCTCAGATTGTCTGAGTGCAACTATCACTTGAATCGAGTGGGAGTTGATCTTCCAGATGAGATAGTGATGTTTCCCCAAAGTCATTGCCACCAAGCTGCTAGAGCTTCGTGATGAACTATAACATATCAGGGATAAATAAGATGATCCTTGAGGTATTCACGATGTTTGACACCACGAAAGTAGAAATCAAGAAGGAGCATCAATTGTTGATGGTTGGTGAAACCACTAGTTTCAAGAAGGGCAAGGGAAAGAAGGGATACTTCATGAAACGGCAAATCAGCTGCTGCACCAATGAAGAAACCCGAGGTTGAACCCAAACCCGAGACTAAGTGCTTCTGTAATAAGGGGAACAACCACTGGAGCAGGATTACCCTAGATACTTGGTAGATGAGAAGGCTGGCAAGGTCGATAGAAGTATATTGGATATACATTATGTTAATGTGTACTTTACTAGTACTCCTAGTGGCACCAGGGTATTAGATACCGGTTCGGTTGCTAAGTGTTAGTAACTCGAAATAAAAGCTACGGAATAAACGGAGACTGGCTAAAGGTGAGCTGACGATATGTGTTGGAAGTGTTTCCAAGTTTGATGTGATCTAACATCGCACGCTCCCTCTACCATCAAGATTAGTATTAAACCTGAATGAGTGCTCTTGCACCTAAAATGAATGGTTTATTGAATCTCGGTCGTAGTGATACACATTTTCATGCCAAAAGATATAAGATAGTAATGATAGTACCACTTACTTGTGGCACTGCCATGTAAGTCATAATGGTATAAAACGCATGAAGATGCTCCATGTTGATGGATCTTTGGACTCACTCGTTTTTGAAAAGTTTGAGACATGCGAACCATGTCTATTGGTGTATATGCATGAAAAAAAAACTCCATGCAAATGGATCGTTCGGACTCACTTGATTTTGAATCACTCGAGATATGCAAATCATACCACATGGGCAAGATGACTGAAAAGCCTCAGTTTCAGTAAGATGGAACAAGATAGCAACTTGTTGGAAGTAACACATTTTGATGTGTCCAGTCCAATAAGTGCTGAGGCATGTAGTGAATATCGTTATGTTCTTACTTCACAGATGATTCGAGTAGATGTTGAGAATATTTACTTGATGAAACACAAGTCTGAATTATTGAATGGTTCAAGTAATTTCAGAGTGAAGTAGAAGATCATTATGACAAGAGGATAAAATGTCTATGATATGATCATAGAGATGAATATCTGAGTTACGAGTTTTGGCACACAATTAAGACATTGTGGAAATTGTTTCACAATTAATACCGCCTGGAACACCGTAGGAGGATGGTGTGTCCGAACATCATAGTTGCACCCTATTGGATATGATGCATACCATGATGTCTCTTATCGAATTACCACTATCGTTCATGGGTTAGGCGTTAGAGACAACCACATTCACTTTAAATAGGGCACCACGTAATTCCGTTGAGACGACACCGTTTGGAGAAACCTAAGTTGTCGTTTCTTAAAGGTTTGGGGCTGCGACGCTTATGTGAAAAAGTTTCAGGATTAAGCTCGAACCCAAAGCGGATAAAATGCATCTTCATAGGACACCCAAAACAGTTGGGTATACCTCCTAATTCAGATCCGAAAGCAATATGGATTGTTTCTTGAATCGGGTCCTTTCTCGAGGAAAGGTTTCTCTCGAAAGAGTTGAGTGGGAGGATGGTGGAGACTTGATGAGGTTATTGAACCGTCTCTTCAACTAGTGTGTGGCAGGGCACAGGAAGTTGTTCCTGTGGCACCTACACCAATTGAAGTGGAAGCTTATGATATTGATCATGAAACTTCGAATCAAGTCACTACCAAACCTCGTAGGACGACAAGGACACGTACTACTTCGGAGTGGTAAGGTGATCCTGTCTTGAAGGTCATGTTGCTAGACAACAATGAACCTACGAGCTATGGAGAAGCGATGGCGGGCCCGAATTCCGACAAATGGTTAGAAGCCATGAAATCCGAGATAGTATCCATATATTAGAACAAAGCATGGACTTTGGTGGACTTGCCCGATGATCGGCAAGCCATTGAGATAAATGGATCTTTAAGAAGAAAACGGACGTGGACGGTAATGTCACCGTCTATGAAGCTCGACTTGTGGCGAAGAGTTTTTCACAAGTTCAAGGAGTTGACTACGATGAGATTTTCTCATCTGTAGCGATGCTTAAGTCCGTCGGAATCACGTTAGCACAAGCTACATTTATGAAATCTGGCAGATGGATGTCAAAACGAGTTTCCTTACCAGTCGTAAGGAAAGGTTGTATGCGATACAATCAGAAAAGTTTTGTCGATCCTAAGGATGCTAAAAGGTATGCTAGCACCAGCGATCCTTCTAAGGACTGGAGTGAGCATCTCGGAGTTGGAATGTGTGCTTTGATAAGATGATCAAAGATTTTGGGTCTATACAAAGTTTATGAGAAACTTGTATTTCCAAAGAAGTGAGTGGGAGCACTATAGAATTTCTGATGAGTATATGTTGTTGACATATTGATGGTCAGAGATGATGTAGAATTTCTGGAAAGCATATAGGGTTATTTTGAAAGTGTTTTTCAATGGAAAGCCTGGATTAAGCTACTTGAACATTGAGCATCAAGATCTATAAGGATAGATCAAAATGTTTAATAATACTTTCAAATGAGCACATACCTTGACATGATCTTGAAGGTGTTCAAGATGGACCAGTCAAAGAAGGAGTTCTTGCCTGAGTTGTAAGGTACGAAGTTAAGACTTAAAGCTCGACCACGGCAGAATAGAGAGAAAGGACGAAGGTCGTCCCCTATGCTTAAGACGTAGGCTCTTCAGTATGCTATGCTGTGTACCGCACCTGAAGTGTGCCTTGCCATGAGTCAGTCAAGGGGTACAAGAGTGATCCAAGAATGGCTCACAGGACAGCGGTCAAAGTTATCCTTAGTAACTAGTGGACTAAGGAATTTTCTCGATTATGGAGGTGGTAAAAGAGTTCGTCGTAAAGGTTACGACGATGCAAGCTTGACACCTATCCGGATAGCTCTGAGTAGAGAGACCGGATACATATAATGGAGCAATAATTTAGAATAGCTCCAAGTAGAACAGTTGTTTGGAATAGCTCCAAATAGAGCGTGGTAGCTGCATCTAGGAGATGACATAGAGATTTGTAAAGCACGCACGGATCTGAAAGGTTCAGACCTGTTGACTAAAACCTCTCTCACAAGCAACATGATCAAACATAAAACTCATTGAGTGTTAATCACATAGTGATGTGAACTAGACTACTGACTCTAGTAAACTCTTGGGTATTAGTCACATGGCGATGTGACCTGTGAGTGTTAATCACATGGCGATGTGAACTAGATTATTGACTCTAGTGCAAGTGGGAGACTGTTGGAAATATGCCCTAGAGGCAATAATAAAAGTATTATTATTATATTTCCTTGTTCATGATAATTGTCTTTTATTCATGCTATAACTGTATTATCCTGAAATCGTAATACACGTGTGAATACATAGACCACGATATGTCCCTAGTGAGCCTGTAGTTGACTAGCTCGTTGTGATCAACAGATAGTCGTGGTTTCCTGGCTATGGACATTCGATGTCGTTGATAATGGGATCACATCATTAGGAGAATGATGTGATGGACAAGACCCAATCCTAAGACTAGCACAAAAGATCGTGTAGTTCATTTGCTAGAGCTTTGCCAATGTCAAGTATCTCTTCCTTTGACCATGAGATCGTGTAACTCCTGGATACCGTAGGAGTGCTTTGGGTGTATCAAACGTCACAACGTAACTGGGTGGCTATAAAGGTGCACTACAGGTATCTCCGAAAGTATCTATTGTTTTATGCGGATCGAGACTGGGATTTGTCACTCCGTGTAAACGGAGAGGTATCTCTGGGCCCACTCGGTAGGACATCATCATATGCGCAATGTGACCAAGGAGTTGATCACGGGATGATGTGTTACGGAACGAGTAAAGTGACTTGCCGGTAACGAGATTGAACAAGGTATCGGTATACCGACGATCGAATCTCGGGCAAGTAAAATACCGCTAGACAAAGGGAATTGGATACGGGATCGATTGAGTCCTTGACATCGTGGTTCATCCGATGAGATCATCGTGGAACATGTGGGAGCCAACATGGGTATCCAGATCCCGCTGTTGGTTATTGACCGGAGAACGTCTCGGTCATGTCTGCATGTCTCCCGAACCCGTAGGGTCTACACACTTAAGGTTCGATGACGCTAGGGTTATAAAGGAAGCTTGTATGTGGTTACCGAATGTTGTTCGGAGTCCCGGATGAGATCCCGGACGTCACGAGGAGTTCCGGAATGGTCCGGAGGTAAAGATTTATATATGGGAAGTCCTGTTTCGGCCATCGGGACAAGTTTCGGGGTCATCGGTATTGTACCGGGACCACCGGAAGGGTCCCGGGGGCCCACCGGGTGGGGCCACCTGCCCCGGGGGGCCACATGGGCTGTAGGGGGTGCGCCTTGTCCTACATGGGCCAAGGGCACCAGCCCCAAGAGGCCCATGCGCCTAGGGAACCCTAGAGGGAAGAGTCCTCAAGGGGGAAGGCACCTCCGAGGTGCCTTAGGGAGGATGGACTCCTCCCCCCCTCTTGGCCGCCGCAATAGATGCCATCTGGAGGCTGGCCGCCGCCCCTTGGGGTGGGAAACCCTAAAGGGGGCGCAGCCCTCTCCTTCCCCTATATATATGAGGCCTAGGGGCTGCCCATAACACATGATTTGATCTCTCGTTGGTGCAGCCCTGCCCCTCTCCCTCCTCCTCTTCTCCCATGGTGCTTGGCGAAGCCCTGCTGGATTGCCACGCTCCTCCATCACCACCACGCCGTTGTGCTGCTGTTGGATGGAGTCTTCCTCAACCTCTCCCTCTCTCCTTGCTGGATCAAGGCGTGGGAGACGTCACCGGGCTGTACGTGTGTTGAACGCGGAGGTGCCGTCCGTTCGGCACTTGATCATCGGTGATCTGAATCACGACGAGTACGACTCCATGAACCCCGTTCACTTGAACGCTTCCACTTAGCGATCTACAAGGGTATGTAGATGCACTCTCCTTTCTACTCGTTGCTGGTCTCTCCATAGATAGATCTTGGTGACACGTAGGAAAATTTTGAATTTCTGCTACGTTCCCCAACACTACCTACCTGCACCCCTCCGCCTTGCTAGGATCTAAACAGTCGAAAGAACAATGCAAGAGACACAGGGTTTATACTGGTTCAGGCCACCGTTGTAGTGTAATACCCTACTCCAGTGTGTGGTGTGTGGATTGCCTCTTGGGCTGACGATGATGAACAATACAAGGAAGAACAGCCTCGCAAGGGTCTGTTCTTGGCTGAGGCGATGAACTGCCGGGAGGAGCTCAGGCGCCTTTTCCTCTCTCTCTCTCTCTCTCTCTCTCTCTCTCTCTCTCTGCTTTCAACCAGCCGACCCCTCGCCATGTGGGTGGGTAGTCCTATTTATAGAGGCCCTGGTCCTCTTCCCAAATATCGAGCGGGAAGGAAGCCAACAATGGTGGGCTAATTTGAAGGGGGACAGCAAGTATCAGCTATCCTGACAAAAGTAGTCTTCGCCTGCGCATAGCTCTGGTGATGACGCCGTCTTGGGCTCCACGGTGACCTCCATCTCGTAGTCCTCCTGGTCTTGGTCTCGTTCCACCGAAATGCCAACCTTTGCCTGATGCCTCGGTACTACGCAGCTGCGCTTGCCCCCTTTGCGCCAAAGAGGAAAGGAGGATGCTGCGCGGGCCGGCACCCGCCTGGCACCCTGAGTCATCACGGCTTGCGTCACGGGCACCTCGCGAGGTACCCCGCCTTGATCTCTCCGCCCCCTTGTGAGCCAGCCTGATGAGGCCGTGCTTGAGGAAGCCCCGCGTCATCCGCCCGCGAGGCCTGGCCCCTCGCGAGGGTCTTGGGTTTTTGTTGGTGAAGATGGGCCGTGCTGGGCCCCCTTTTGAGCCACGCTGCAGGCCGCAGGCAGGCAAGTCTGGGGACCCCCGTTTCCAGAACACCGACAAAAGGAGTTGTGAATTGTTTCTCCGTTGATGATCAAGGTGTCGTATACTTTGGAAACCGCTTAGTGGTCCCCAAGGCACGAAACCTGAGGCGGCTGATCCTTAAGGAAGCTCATGAATCCCCTCTCACCATTCATCCCGGTAGTACTAAAATGTATCAAGACCTACGCCAGAGGTTTTGGTGGACTAGAATGAAGAGAGAAATCGCTCAATACATTGCTAATTGCGACATTTGTCATCATGTTAAAGCAGAGCATCAACGGCTTGCTGGCACCCTTCAACCTTTGGCTATTCCTGAGTGGAAATGGGATAAAATCAGTATGGATTTCATCACTGGGTTTCCCAGGACCAAGAGAGGGAATAATGCCATCTTCGTCGTGATCGACCGTCTTTCCAAAGTAGCCCATTTCCTACCTATTCATGAGAGTATCACCGCTAGCCAGCTAGCTGACTTATACATCTCCCGAATAGTGTCTCTTCATGGTGTCCCATTGGAAATTAACTCAGGCCGTGGGAGTCTCTTCACCTCTCGATTTTGGAAAAGTTTCCAAAATGCTATGGGAACTCGTCTCTCTTTTAGCACCGCCTTCCATCCTCAATCAAATGGTCAAGTAGAGCGAGTCAATCAAATTCTGGAAGATATGCTCCAAGCTTCTATCATCTCATTCGGAATGGGTTGGGAGAAATGCCTTCCATTCGTGGAGTTTGCTTATAACAATAGTTATCAAGCTAGCTTGGGCAAAGCTCCTTTCGAAGTTCTCTATGGACGAAAATGTCGAACGCCTCTTAACTGGTCAGAAACCGGGGAAAGACAACTCTTTGGCCCGGATATGATTCAGGAAGCAGAAGAGCAGGTTCGCGTTATTCGTGAGAAATTGAAAATAGCCCAATCTCGTCAAAAGAGCCAATATGATCGTAAACATAAGCTCATGACTTATGAAGTCGGCGCGAAGGCTTACCTTCGGGTTACTCCGTTAAAGGGAACCCATCGTTTCGGTATCAAAGGCAAATTGGCTCCTCGTTACATCGGACCCTTTCGCATTCTTGCCAAACGAGGAGAAGTTGCCTACCAATTGGAACTACCTTCGCATCTTTCCATAGTTCACAATGTCTTCCACGTTTCTCAACTCAGGCGCTGCTTCGCGGATCCTATCCGTGGAGTGGACCACGAAATGCTTGATCTACAAGATAACCTCTCATATCGGGAATATCCCGTTCGTATCCTTGATCAAGCCGAGCGTACCACTCGACGCCATAATATCAAGTTTCTCAAGGTTCAATGGTCACACCATTCCGAGAAAGAAGCCACTTGGGAAAGAGAGGATCGTCTTCGACTCGAGTACCCCACCTTCTTCCCGGAGGATCCTAAATCTCGGGACGAGATTCTTTTGAGTGGGGGTGAGTTGTCACACCCTAGCTAGTTCAAGCATTAGAGTGTGCATCATGTTTAAATTTCTCTTAAATTTGAAATGGGGATGACAGAACCCCCAGCACCCCCCCTGGAACAACTAGGGTTTACTAAAAAACTTTTTCAATGAACTTGAAATGCCCTTCTAAAAAGCCCACCCTTTTTGTTTTGGGTTAAAACCTTTGAAAAAAATGGTGCACATTTTTCTAGGACATCATAAGGTCATTGGATTAATTCTTATAGTATTTGCATTTGGGCATTTAAATGCTATAAAATATTTTAAATGCTCAAATAATCATAAACTAAAATGTTTACTGTTGGATATATTCTAAGTAGTAGCCATGATTAATTTTATGATTTTTGGAAATGCCCTGGCATTTTTAATAAAGCCATGAAGTTACAGAAATAATAGAATAAATGAAAACAGAAAAAGAGAGAAAGAACAGGGACTTGCCTGGCGCAGCCCACCTAGCCCACCAGCTCAGCCCAGTCCACTAGCTCCTGCCAGTCGTCCTCCTCCTCTTGCCAGGAGGACGAGAGGCGCGCGGCCGGCGCCCGCGGCCACACGCCGGCCACCTCCAGCTTCCGCCGACGCCCCAGATGCGTCTACGAGTGCCACGCCGACCCCCTAGACCCCCCGACCGCTCCACTCTCCCCCCTGTCTCGCCTCTCTCACTCTCTTCCCAGAAGCCGAGCGCAGCCGTCGCCGCCGACAAGCACCACCGCGGCCACCGCCTCTCCCTCGCTCCTCTGACCGGCCCAGAGGCTCCGCCTCGACCCCCTCTTCCTTCCACCCCGAGCCACGCCACCGCGGGAGCCCCACATCGCCGCCACGAGTCGTCTTTCCTGAGCACGACCGCCGGACTCCATCGACGGATTCGCCGTCGCCAAGCCGTCTCCGAGCAAGCCGAGCCCCTCTTCATGATCGCTGTGAGCTCCGCCACCGTTTCCCCCTCTCCCCACGCTCGTCCGCGTCCTCTAACCACCATGGCCATCGGAGCCGAAGCTCGCCGCCGCCACCGCACATCGCCGTTGTGGCCACAGCCATGTAGGGTCGCAACCAAGCACGCCACCGTCTTCAACGCACTCGCAGGAGTCCGTAGCACCCCCGCACGCCCCTCGCCGTGCCCGCTAGCGACTAGGTCGACCTCGCCCGAACTCCGGCCGCCGCGGACGTGCTCCGGCCACCCCAGCTCCACCTACTACCACCACTTGACGCGGCTCACTCCCCGCATCACGTAGATTGTCTTCGCCGTCCTTTTGGTCGCCGGAGTGCAAAACCCGAGCCCCTCCGCCGCGTCGGGCCTCGCCGGCGGCTAAACGCTGGCGAGTTTGACCACTTTTGACCATGGACTGACGCGTGGGCCCAGGTTGACTCCCCCCTGAGCCTATGACAGGTGGGGCCGGCCTGCTAATTAGTTTAGGATTAGTGTTAACTAATTTTAACTAGTTTAGTCACTGACATGTGGGCCCAGGCCCCACTAACAGTTAATTAGTACTAATTTAATCCTGTTCATTAGCTGAGACACTGACAGACAGGGCCCACCAGTTAGGTTTGACCTGGCCGACCCGGTTGACCCGCTGACGTCACACCTATGTCATGCTGACGCATTAATTCAATTACTGGAATTATTCTTATATAGGAAATTCCAGAAAATAGCCAAAACTTCTAAAAATCATAGAAAATCAACCATAGCTCCAAATCAAACAAATTATATATGAAAAATGATCAGAAAAATTCAATCTATCCATCTGTAATGGTTTCATGCATGACAAAACAAGTTACCCTTGCTGTTTAAGCAAAATAAGATAATGCACTAACAAGGCTATGTTAAATGAGCTAACATTTGAATCTTTGATTCAAATGAGCTCATTCCTTTCTGTTTTAGCTTGCATTAGGCCAAGACACTTTCATTTTGCCATGTCATAGCATGCATCATATTGTTGCATATTGTCATGTGTTGATTATGTTCGGTGTGTCTTTCGTGGTAGGTTCTGCCTCCGAGGATAACCCCGAGTATCCGTCTGAAGGGCAGTACCCTACTACCACTACAACAGGCAAGCAAACCATTGATCATTCCGATACAAAACCATGTTCTCGCTTATGCTCTTGTTTACTACATTAAGACAACGCGATTCAAACTGCTGTGTGCTACGGTAGTTGAACCCTTATCCTCCGCATGACATGTCATTGCCACAGTAACTAGATGAAACCCACTAGCATGTGTAGGAGTTGATTGAGCCATGTATGTGTTTCCTACCTTGCTATGCCTGCTATGCTTAGAGTTGTGTCGGGTCTGGTTCATCTGGGCGATGGGCTAGAGTGAAATGATTATGTCGGTAATGTGACGGATGTGTTGAACATGATATGGTAAAGGTATCGATGAGAGGCCATGTAGAAGTACATGGTGGGTTGTTTCATTGAGGCCGTCCATAAGAACTGAGATCTGTATGTGTGATTTAAGATTCAGTTACTACCATACATTGGGCCCGAAACCAATGGACCCTCTCGGCTTCTTATCCACCCTAGTACTTTGTCCAGGAGTTGCAATTAGTTTCTGGTGTTTGTAGGTTATGTGTTGGTGGCCGTCGTAGCGCTGACCCTAGGGGTGGGCTATCTTGCGGTAGATACACCATGGCACGGTGTACCGAGTCACCCGTTTGGTGTCTCGGGAACCCTGTTCACATCGTTCGGGGCCGTATGTGGAAACCTCGGCTGGACTCCCTACGGATGGAACCTGAATAGGCGATAAACATGGACTAGAGGCTTGAGTGTTTAGGTAGGCCGTGGCCGACACCCTCGTTGGGCTTCTGCTTGCAGGTTGCCGAGTACATGTCGTGTAAACAGCGATAAGTGGTGAAAGCGTGTATGAAGAAGTACACCCCTGCAGGGTATAAATCTATTCGAATAGCCGCGTCCGCGATAAAGGACTACTTGGTTGCCTATATAGTTCATAGACAAGCTAATGGATACTACTAAAAGACTCAAAATAAGTGTGAGTACCGAGGATGGCCCTCTCGTAGGATGACGAGGGAGGATCCCCGGTGGAGTATTGTGTTGGTGAGTAGTGGACTCGTGTGCGAAAACTAATTTACTAGTGGAGTTCCGTAGGATAGCTTAGCCAAGAGTCAAAGCTGGCTTGCTGCAATAACCCCACCACCTTCTTGAGAATGAGCATGTATAGTAGGTTCTGATGTAAGACTTGTTGAGTACCTTTGTACTCATGTTTGCTTAATTACTGTATTCAGACGACAACACCGCCCCCTCCGATGGGTTTTATGTAGACCTCGGCGTCGATGAGTAACTCGCCACCCAGGTGGTGACCCTCGCCATGGAGGTCCCTATGTAGATAGACAGGCTTCGAGAAGCCTTCTTGCTTTCTAGTGTCTGTACTCAGACTATTTGCTTCCGCATGTGCTTGTATGCTTGTATGACTTGAGTGTCGGGTCATGTGACCCCTATCTGTATGAACATGTTATGTATGGCTCTCTGGAGCCTTTAAATAAAGTACTTGAGTTGTAGAGTTTTGTTGTGATGCCATGTTGTATGTACTCATATCGGGCATATTGTGTGTATGATTGAAATGCTTGGTATGAGTGGATCCGACAATCTAGTTGTTTATCCTTGGCAGCCTTTCTTATGGGGAAATGTAGTCTAGTGTTCCTCGAGCCATAGTAGTCCGCTACAGCCCGATTCACCGGAGTCCTGCTAGCCCAGCAATACTGCTCAGGACACTTGACTAGCCGGCATGTGTTTCACTTTGTTCCTATGTCTGTCCCTTCGGGGAAATGTCACGTGGTGACATCCGGAGTCCTGCCTAGCCTGCTACAGCACGGGTTCCCCGGAGTCCTGTTAGCCCAGTGCTACAGCCCGGATTCACTCGCTGATGACCGACATGCTCGATGTGATTCATGTATGCCTGTCTCCATAGGTCTGCGCCGCTTTGGGTTCACGACTAACCATGTCGGCCCAGGTTCTCTGTCATATGGATGCTAGCGACACTATCATATACGTGAGCCAAAAGGCGCACACGGTCCCGGGCCATGGTAAGGCGACACCCGTGGGGATACCGTGCGTGAGGCCGCAATGTGATATGAGGTGTTACCGGCTAGATCGATGTGACTTGGAATCGGGGTCCTGACATTGAGTAGGCAGAAACCACTTTTGGTAAACAGGATGAATCTTTTAGGATCAAAAAGATGGTAAAAAGAGAGTTTTATTTACCACACGATGAACTACTAGATGGGAAGATTAGGAGACCGAGCAGTTCAATCCACCATGCCCTAACTTGGCGACGGAGGACACCTACGGCGGCGGAGGAGAGGACGATGACCACGGCCGGCGTGAGGACGGCGTCGGTGAAGTCGCGGCAGCTAAGCGCTTCGTCGCCGGCGTCGTCCAGAGCTAGTGGTGGCGCTAGGGTTTTGACGAGGTGGAGAGGTGGAAGAAGGTTTTCTTGACCGCAGGGGACATGTATTTATAAGGAAGTGTGCGGCACAGCGTAATTACGTAGGTGCCCCTGGCGGTTCACATCTGAGGGACACGTGGCAAGCATGCAACATACTCGGAGTTGTCCCACATTCCCACGCCCGCCCGAACTGTTGGGTGGTCGTTCCGGCTTCTCCGGATTTCAGGCAATAAGGATAGAGCATTTAAAACGGACTTAATGTTTGTCTCTGTATCTTCTGCTGACAAGGACGCAGAGAAGACATTCGACAGTTTCAATAGAATGCATATGATTTGGACAGATAGAGTTTGAGATAGAAAGCATAGAGAGATTAGGGTCCGATCACATTCACTTAGTTCAAAATATTCAACAAGGAAGACGTAGCTATAAGTGAATGCTGTAGAGGACAGAACACTAATATGTATATATCAGAAGACAATCAAATCAACATAGTGAAGATACTCATGAAGACAAGTTGAAATTGAAGACAAACCAAATGTGAAGACATAGCAAATGTAACACCATAAGTAAAACACTTCAAACAGAAGAATTTGGTGGTGGCGTTACACACCGTATAGGAAGTATTAGACCCAGACACGGCGTACAATTATCATGGCGCTCCGAAGTCAAATTCCACATTTAATGTATTCACACTCAGAATGTAAGTCTTCTTTGATTGAAGATATACTTTACTTCATGTGTTGCACATCTATGTCATCAACATGGTTAAGTGTTAGGATGTGTGCCTGATCACAGGACATTTGAGGATTCCAAGATATTTAGCTCACACCGTAACTTGCAAAACCTCTTCTCATCCAAGGGTTTGGTGAAGATATCTGCCAATTGCTCTTCAGTGTTGACGTGTATGATATCAATATCTTCCTTCATAACATGATCTCTGAGAAAGTGATGATGAATTTCAATGTGCTTTGTCTTCGAGTGCTGAACTGGGTTGTTGGCAATCTTGATGGCGCTTTCGTTGTCGCAGTAGAGTGGCACTTGCTTCAGATGAATGCCATAGTGTTTGAGTGTTTGCTTCATCCATATAAGCTAAGCGCAGCAAGATCCAACAGCAATGTATTCAGATTCAGTAGTGGAGAGAGATACACAGTTCTGCTTCTTTGAAGACCAACATACAAGTGATCGTCCTAGAAAATGACATGTGCCTGATGTAGACTTGCGATCCACCTTATCACCAGCATAATCAGCATCCGAGAATCCAACTAGATCAAACTCTGAGCCCTTTGGATACCATAATCCTAGTGTTGGGGTGTGAGCCAAATATCTGAGAATTCGCTTCACAGCTAAGTGATGCGATTCCTTTGGTGCCACTTGGAACTGAGCACACATGCAAACACTAAGCATGATATCTAGCCTAGATGCACATAAATAAAGCAAGGAAGCAATCATGGAGCGGTATACCTTTTGATCGAACTCTTTACCATTGTCTTCAGGACCCAGATGATGTTTGGCTGGCATTGGCATCGTGAAGCCTTTGCAATCTTGCATCCCAAATTTCTTCAGGCAATCTTTGAGGTATTTCTCTTGAGATATAAAGATGCCGTTACGTTGCTGACGTATTTGAAGACCAAGGAAGAACTTCAGCTCACCCATCATGGACATCTGATATTGCTCTTGCATCATATATCCAAACTCTTCACTGTATTTCTGATTGGTGCAGCCGAAGATAATGTCATCCACATATATTTGGCACACAAACAGTTCACCATCATATGTCTTTGTGAAGAGGGTGGGGTCGAGGGAACCAGGTTTGAAGCCTTTGCTCTTCAGGAAGTCTTTGAGTGTGTCATACCAAGCCCGAGGGGCTTGTTTGAGGCCATACAGTGCCTTGTTGAGCTTGTACACCATGTCAGGATGTTTTGGATCTTCAAAGCCAGGCGGTTGTGCAACATACACTTCTTCTTCAATCTTGCCATTGAGAAAAGCGCTCTTCACATCCATTTGATATAGAAGAATGTTATGATGATTTGCATAGGCCAGCAGTATGTGTATGGCTTCAAGCCTAACCACAGGAGCGAATGTTTCATCGAAGTCAATCCCTTCAACTTGAGTGTATCCTTGAGCAACGAGACGAGCTTTGTTTCTGACAACTTGACCATGCTCATCTTGCTTGTTGCGATATATCCATTTAGTGCCTATTATATTGTGCTTACAAGGATCAGGATGCTTAACCAGTTCCCATACATTATTCAGCTCAACATGTTGAAGCTCTTCTTGCATAGCTTGAATCCATTCAGGTTCCATGAAGGCTTCATCAACTTTCTTGGGTTCAGATATTGAGACGAATGCGAAGTGCCCACAGAAATTTGCTAGCTGTGTTGCCCTTGAACGAGTGAGTGGACCTGGTGCATTGATGCTATCAATTATTCTCTCAATCTGTACTTTATTTGCAACACGAGGATGTACAGGGCGAAGATTTTGCTCTTGCTGATCATTGTCATCGTTAGAAGGATTGTCTTCAGGCTGAGAATTGTCTTCAGGTTGATCAGGTGCGGAGATGAGAAGTTCCTCTTCAGGCTGAGCTTCAGATGGTATGATTTCTCCAGTTCCCATAAGTTTGATTGATTCACTAGATGGAACTTCATCTAGCACATTTGGCAGGTGCTCTCTTTGCGAGCCGTTAGTCTCATCGAACCGCACATCCACAGTTTCAACCACTTTATAGTGAAAGAGGTTGAAGACTCTGTAGGAGTGTGAATCCTTTTCATACCCAAGCATAAAACCTTCATGTGCTTTCGGTGCAAATTTTGAAGTGTGATGTGGATCCTTGATCCAGCACCTGGCACCAAATACTCTGAAGTAACTGACATTTGGCTTCTTGCCAGTAAGGAGCTCATAGGATGTCTTGTTCAGAAGCTTGTGAAGATAAACATGGTTGATGATATGGCATGCAGTATCAATGGCTTCAGGCCAGAACTTTCTTGGAGTCTTGTATTCATCAAGCATCGTCCGGGCCATCTCAATAAGTGTTATGTTCTTGCGTTCCACGACGCCATTCTGCTGCGACGTGTACGGAGCTGAGAATTCATGTGTGATGCCCAAAGTATCAAGATACGTATCTAGGCCAGTGTTCTTGAATTCAGTGCCATGGTCACTTCTAATGTGCTTGATCTTGACGCCATAGTTGTTCATGGCTCGATTGGCGAAGCGTCTGAAGACATCCTGCACTTCAGTCTTGTAGAGGATTATATGCACCCAAGTATATCTTGAATAATCATCAACAATGATAAAGCCATAGAGACAAGCAGTAGTAATAAGAGTTGAGTAATGAGTGGGACCGAAAAGGTCCATGTGGAGCAGTTCGAAGGGTTGAGTCATTGTCATGATTGTCTTCGAGGGACGTTTGGCCCTCGTCATCTTTCCTGCTTCACAGGCACCACATAAGTGATCCTTCTTGAACTTGACGCCCTCGATGCCTATGACATGCTTCTTTCTTGCAAGAGTGTGCAAGTTCCTCATGCCAGCATGCCCTAGCCTCCAATGCCAGAGCCAGCATTCTGAAGCTTTTGCTAGAATACATACGGCAAGTTGTGGTCCTGCTGAGGAATCTACCACGTACAAATCATCTTTCCGATACCCTTCAAAAACTAGAGACTTGTCAGATTCCATTAGAACAAGGCAACGATATTTTCCAAACATCACAATCATGTTTAAATCGCAAAGCATTGAGACAGACATTAAGTTGAAACCAAGGGATTCAACAAGCATGACTTTATCCATGTGTTGATCCCTTGAGATTGCAAATCTACCTAGACCCAATACCTTGCTTTTACCAGTGTCAGCAAATGTGATGTGACTTTTGTCAGATGGACGTAAGGTTGAGTCCATAAGAAGACTTCGTTTGCCAGTCATGTGATTAGTACACCCACTATCAATAATCCATTCTGAAGCAGCTGGTGTCGTACCCTACAGTGCAGTTAGGGGGATAGGCTTCACGAAGAGAATTGTGAAGCATAAACATTTGATGAGCAAGTGGATTATGAAAACTTAGATCAAGGATAGGACTGATCGGGCAAGTAGCAAGTGACTCAGGAACAAAATACATAATAAGACCATTTGGGCATTTGATCTTGCGCCCTACAAGATGTTTAAGGTCCCCAGCAGTAGCTTCAGACGATTTTGGTTTTCGACTGGACACCTTTCCCTGTAAAAGAGAGTTAAGATTTCTTAGCCACCCACATCTTCAAGGGTGGCTTCGAAGCAATGAGTCTAAGTGCAGCATCTGAGAACTTTGGCTTTGGAGCCCTAGCAAAAAGTCTTGCAGGTGGACAATAGTACTCATAAGAATAAGCAGAGTAGTTCTTGGTCTTATGAACATGGCGGTTTGATGAAACGCGCTCATATTCATAGGCCTGAGTATGGCTTCCCTGCAAAACATTTGCATTAGTGTGACTCAGGTGAGTCCTTTGTCTGTATGAAGCCTTTGGACCATATGAAGCTTGTGGTCTGGGGTTTGTATTCTTCACTTGTGGTGTCATGACGACATTCACAGGAAGATTCTCCAAACACCTTTTCGTCACCCAGACTTTCTTCATAGGCGGCCCATTCCTGCAGTTAGTACCAACATGCCAAACAAACACTTCACCATTCTGATTCTTAAACAGTTTATAGTTTGCATCAAAGGATTCATCAATAACAATGGGATTAGCACAAGTGAAGCCAGATAGGGTGGATGGATCCACTGAAGGTTCCTTTGCAGCAACCCATGTGGTTTTGGGGTACTGCTCAGGTTTCCAGTAAGAGCCATCAGCATTCATTTTCCTTTCGAACCCAACACCCTCTTTCCTAGGATTTCGATTCAGGGTCTGCCTTTTGAGAACATCACATAGTGTCTAATGCCCTTTGAGACTTTTGTACATCCCTGTTTCAAGCAATGTCTTCAACCTAGCATTCTCATCAGCAATAGCAGTGGTATCCTCAGTAGAGGGGTTAGTTACCACATCAACAGTTGAAGATATTGCAATAGTAGAAGCAGTAGAACACCCAGCAACAGAAGTAGCATTGTCATGCTCAATTGATTTAAGACATGGTGGTTCAAATCCTTCCCGAGCGGGACTGATCTGTTCGGCGCGAAGTGACTCGTTTTCCTTTTGAAGATCTTCATGAGCCGCTCTCAATTTCTCAAGATCTTGCTTCCTTTGAAGATAATCATAGGAAAGCTTTTCATGAGTTGTTGAGAGCGTTTCATGACGACTTTCAAGTTCCTCATACTTAACGTGAAGATTTTTTATGTCTTCAATTAAGGACTGAGATCGAGTCATTTTAGCGTCCAAGAGATCATCGCTTTTGTCTAACCATTTTTGAATATGTTCCATAGCTTTCTGTTGTTTAGTTGCAATTTTAGCAAGTGTTTTGTAGCTGGGTTTGGAACCACAATTAGAGTCATCTTCACTGGATGTTTGATAGTGAGTAGTGCGTGTGTTTACCTTGGCACCGCGTGCCATGAAGCGGTAGGTAGGAGCAGAGTAGTCCTTGTCATTTGCATCGGTGTCGGTGATGAAGTCATTGTCTTCAGTGTTGAAGATGGACTTGGCAACGTATGCTGTAGCCAGACTCGCAACGCCAGAATAGGACTCCTCCTCAGACTCCACCTCTGCCTCCTCAGAAGTAGACTCCTCCTCTGAATCCATTTCCTTGCCGACAAACGCACGGGCTTGCCAGATGAGCTCTTCTTGTGTGATGAAGACCTTGAGGAAGACTTGGAAGAAGACTTTGAGTATTTCTTCTTCTTCTTCTTCTTGTTCTCATTGTCCCACTTCAGACACTCAGAGATGTAGTGACCAGGTTTCTTGCACTTGTGGCATGTTCTCTTCTTGTAGTCATGAGCAAAAGCTTCATCATTTCTTGAGCTGGATCGTGAAGACTTTCTGAAGTCTTTCTTCTTGGTGAATCTCTGGAACTTCTTCACAAGCATAGCAAGCTCCTTTCCAATGTCTTCATGATCATCAGAACTACAGTCAGATTCTTCATCAGATGAGGAAACAACTTTTGCCTTCAAGGCGTGAGTTCGCCCATAGTTGGGACCGTAGATGTCTCTTTTCTCAGAAAGCTGAAACTCATGTGTGTTGAGCCTTTCAAGTATGTCAGATGGATCGAGTGTCTTGAAGTCAGGACGTTCTTCAATCATCAGGGCTAGGGTGTCAAACGAGGTGTCAAGTGATCTTAGGAGTGTCTTGACGATTTCATGCTTGGTGATCTCAGTAGCGCCGAGAGCTCGAAGCTCATTTGTGATGTCAGTGAGGCGGTCAAACGTGAGCTGGACATTCTCATTGCCGTTTCTCTTGAAGCGGTTGAATAGGTTGAGAAGGACACTGATTCTTTGATCTCTCTAGGTTGAGATGCCTTTGTTGACCTTGGAGAGCCAGTCCCAGACTTGCTTGGATGTTTCCAGAGCACTCACACGGCCATACTGTCCTTTGGTCAGATGACCACAGATGATGTTCTTGGCAGTGGAATCCAGTTGAACGAACTTCTTGACATCAGTAGCGGTGACACCTTCTCCAGCCTTGGGAACGCCATTCTTGACGACATACCAGAGGTCAACATCAATGGCTTCAAGATGCATGTGCATCTTATTCTTCCAGTAGGGATATTCAGTTCCATCGAAGATGGGGCACGCAGCGGAGACTTTAATTATCCCTGCAGTCGACATAGCTAAAACTCCAGGTGCTTAAACCGAATCACACAGAACAAGGGAGTACCTTGCTCTGATACCAATTGAAAGTGCTAGTGATCGACTAGGGGGGGATAGGCGATTTTTATGGAAGTCTTCAAAACATGGAAGTTTCGAAGACAAACGATAGAAATAAACCTATTATCATGCAGCGGAAGGTAGACTACATTAAGCAAGCCATAGTCAAGTATTCAATGAAGTGAAAGCACAATGACTAATAGTAGCTAGGCAGTATAGATCAGGTAGGAAGATAGTGTGAAGCCAATCAGAACAATCAGTTACTCAGTGAAGAAAAAAGATAATGCAATCATACAATGACTTCACCAGGGCCAACAGTAAGTAAAGGAATGGGAAGGACGAAACCAGTGACTCGTTGAAGATAATGATTTGTTGGACCAGTTCCAGTTGCTGTGACAACTGTACGTCTGGTTAGGGAGGCTGAGATTTAACTCAGAAGACCGTGTCTTCACCTTATTCCCCTTGAGCTAAGGACACCCAGTCCTCGCCCAATCACTCTGGTAAGTCTTCAAGGTAGACTCCCAAACCTTCACAAACTTCGTTCACCGGCGATCCACAATGACTCTTGGATGCTCAGAACGCGACGCCTAACCGGCTGGAGGATTCACAGTCCTCAAGTGTAATAAGTCTTCAGATCACACAGACAGGAAGACTTAAGTGATGCCTAACACTCTTTGGCTCTGGGTGGTTAGGGCTTTATCCTCGCAAGGAATTCTCTCTCAAAGGCTTCAAGGTGGGTTGCTCTCAAACAACAAAAGCCATACACTAACTCTGAGCAGCCAACCGTTTATGGTTGTAGGGGTGGGCTATTTATAGCCACTAGGCAACCCGATCTGATTTGTCCAAAATGACCCTGGGTCACTAAGGAACTGACACGTGTTCCAATGGTCAGATTTCAAACACACACGGCAACTTTACTTGGGCTACAAGCAAAGCTGACTTACCCAGCTCTAGATAAGATTTGCTATCATTGTCTTAGCTCGAAGACATAGGATTTTTGTTAAGCATCACTTCAGTCGTTCTGACTGGTTCTCTTGGACCCTACTTAACAGTACGGTGGTTCCTATGACTCAACAAAGAAGAAAAAGAACGACGAAACAACTAAGTCTTCCCGCTCCATAGTCTTCACGCGATGTCTTCTCTTGTCATAGTCTTCAATGTGAATGTCTTCACATACCACCTTTGACTTCAATGTCTTCATACATTTTTAGGGGACATCTCTGGTAGGAAAACCGAATCAATGAGGGACTTCTACCTGTGTTATCCTCCAATTCTCACAAACACATTAGTCCCTCAACCAGGTTTGTCGTCAATACTCCAAAACCAACTAGGGGTAGCACTAGATGCACTTACATATAGAACTTTTGGACAGTATTAAGGCCTACTTGAATAAGTGTTTTTCAATGAAGGACCTTGGAGAAGCTGCTTACATATTAGGCATCAAGATCTATAGAGATAGATCGAGAAGCCTCATAGGTCTTTCACAAAGCACATACCTTGATAATATATTGAAGAAGTTCAATATGGATCAGTCCAAGAAGGGGTTCTTGCCTGTGTTGCAAGGTGTGAAATTGAGCTCAGCTCAATGTCCGACCACGGCAGAAGATAGAGAAAAGATGAGTGTCATCCCCTATGCCTCAGCCATAGGGTCTATCATGTATGCCATGTTGTGTACGAGATCTAATGTAAACCTTGTCGTGAGTTTGGTAGGAAGGTACCAAAGTAATCCCCGTATGGAACACTGGACAACGGTCAAGAACATCCTGAAGTATCTGAAAAGGACTAAGGATATGTTTCTCGTATATGGAGGTGACGAGGAGCTCGTCGTAAAGGGTTACGTCGACGCTAGCTTCGACACAGATCTGGATGACTCTAAGTCACAAACCGGATACGTGTATATTTTGAATGGTGGGGTAGTAAGCTGGTGCAGTTGCACGCAAAGTGTCGTGGCGGGATCTACATGTGAAGCGGAGTACATGGCAGCCTCGGAGGCAGCGCATGAAGCAATCTGGATGAAGGAGTTCATCACCGACCTAGGAGTCATACCCAATGCGTCGGGGCCAATCACTCTCTTCTGTGACAACACTGGAGCTATTGCCCTTGCCAAGGAGCCTAGGTTTCACAAGAAGACCAGGCACATCAAGCGTCGTTTCCAACTCCATTCGTGAAATGTTCAAGATGGAGACATAGATATTTGCAAAGTACATACGGATCTGAATGTCGCAGATCCGTTGGCTAAACCTCTTCCGCGAGCAAAACATGATCAACACCAGAACTCTATGGGTGTTCAATTCATCACAATGTAACTAGATTATTAACTCTAGTGCAAGTGGGAGACTGTTGGAAATATGCCCTAGAGGCAGTAATAAAATGGTTATTATTATATTTCCTTGTTCATGGTAATTGTCTATTGTTCATACTATAATTGTGTCATCCGGAAATCGTAATACATGTGTGAATACATAGACCACAACATGTCCCTAGTGAGCCTCTAGTTAACTAGGTCGTTGATCAATAGATAGTCATGGTTTCCTGACTATGGACATCAGATGTCATTGATAACGGGATCACATCATTAGGAGAACGATGTGATGGACAAGACCCAATCCTAAGCATAGCACAAGATCGTGTAGTTCGTTTGCTAGAGCTTTTCCAATGTCAAGTATCATTTCCTTAGACCATGAGATCGTGTAACTCCCGGATGTCGTAGGAGTGCTTTGGGTGTACCAAACGTCACAACGTAACTGGGTGACTATAAAGGTATACTACAGGTATCCCCAAAAGTATCTGTTGGGTTGACACGGATCGAGACTGGGATTTTTCACTCCGTATGACGGAGAGGTATCTCTAGGCCCACTCGGTAATGCATCATCATAATGAGCTCAAAGTGACCAAGTGTTTGGTCATGGGATCATGCATTACGATACGAGTAAAGTGAATTTCCGGTAACAAGATTGAACGAGGTATTGGGATACCGACGATCGAATCTCAGGCAAGTAACGTACCGATTGACAAAGGGAATTGTATACGAGATTAATTGAATCCTCAACATCGTGGTTCATCCGATGAGATCATCGAGGAGCGTGTGGGAGCCAACATGGGTATCCAGATCCCGCTGTTGGTTATTGACCGAAGAGTCGTCTCGGTCATGTCTACGTGTCTCCCGAACCCGTAGGGTCTACACACTTAAGGTTCGGTGACACTAGGGTTGTAGAGATATTAGTATGCGGTAACCCGAAAGTTGTTCGGAGTCCCGGATGAGATCCCGGATGTCACGAGGATTTACGGAATGGTCCGGAGGTGAAGATTTATATATAGGAAGTCCAGTTTCGGCCATCGGGAAAGTTTCGGGGGTAATCGGTATTGTACAAGGACCACCGGAAGGGTCTTAGGGGTCCACCGGGTGGGGCCACCTATCCCGGAGGGCCCCATGGGCTGAAGTGGGAGGGGAACCAGCCCCTGGTGGGCTGGTGCGCCCCATGGGCCTTCCCTTGCGACTAGGGTTGGAAACCCTAGGGGTGGGGGGCGCCCCGCTTGGCTTGGGGGGCAAGTTCCCAATGGCCGCCGCCCCCCTTGCAGATCCCATCTCCTAGGGCCGGCGCCCCCCTAGGGGCCCTATATATAGTGGGGGGAGGGAGGGCAGCCGCACCCAAGTCCCTGGCGCCTCCCTCTCCCTCCGTGACACCACTCCCTCTCGTTGGTGCTTGGCGAAGCCCTGCCGAGATCCCGCTGCTTCCACCACCACGCCGTCGTGCTGCTAGATCTCCATCAACCTCTCCTCTCCCCTTGCTGGATCAAGAAGGAGGAGATGTCTCTCCCAACCGTACGTGTGTTGAACACGGAGGTGCCGTCCATTCGGCGCTAGGATCATCGGTGATTTGGATCACGACGAGTACGACTCCATCAACCCAGTTCCCTTGAACGCTTCCGCTAAGCGATCTTCAAGGGTATGAAGATGCACTCCTTCCCCTTGTTGCTTGATTACTCCATATATTGATCTTGGTGACGCGTAGAAATATTTGAATTATTGCTATGTTCCCCAACATGCCTTACCCATAAGCTTAAATAGTCTTGATCGCGAGGGTGTGAGATTGCTGTGTCCCCGTGACTCACAGATTTCCTTCCAAACCAGATGCAGGGACCGATGATACCGCTCCAGGTGATGCAATTGAGCTCAAGTGGGAGTTCGATGAAGACTATCATCATTACTATGTGTCTTTCCCAGATGATCAGTAGTGGTGCCCAGTTGGGGCGATCGGGGACTTTGTCGCATTTGGGGGTTGATCTATATTTTGGTTCCGTAGTCGGACCCTGAGTGTATTGGATGATTGTAATGACTTATTTATGTATTTGTGTGACGTGGCGAGTGTAAGCCAACTATGTACATTTCCCCTTTATTTATTTACATGGGTTGTTGTGAAGATTACCTCACTTGCGACATTGCTTTCAATGCGGTTATGCCTCTAAGTCGTGCTTCGACACGTAGGAGATATAGCCACATCGAGGGCGTTACAAGTTGGTAATCAGAGCCTTCCCCGACCTTAGGAGCCCCCTGCTTGATCAAATCGTTGGCGTTGTTGAGTCTAGAAAAATGTTTTGAGTCATTTAGGATTATATATATCAGAGAGTAGGAATTCTTTTTACTCCTCAGTCCCTTCATCGCTCTGGTGAGGCATCCTGACATAGAGTTTTGACTCTTCTCTTCTCAAATTTCACTAAAAAATTTAGGATCACGCGGGTATCTTGGAATCCTTCTGATGGTTTTGTGACGAGAACATTGTTCTTGGTGCCTCCTGATATTTAGGGGTTGTGGCAGTGTCCTGGGGAGTTGAGCTCCGAGGTGTTGTCGTCACAATTTTATCGTTGAGATTCTGGAATACCTGAGTTTCGCCGACATCGAAAATCTTTTTTATGCAGTTGTTGGTGAGATAACCTCGATGCCACCCAGTATTGGGGTGGGAGTTCGGGAGTATTGCCATAACTCGTATAACGGATGCTTTTCGAAGGTTGAGGTAAATGATTTCCGAAGGTTTCTTGGTTATGTGTTGAAGGATGGATACAGCTGGATGTAGGATTTGCTAGCTTTGGGTGAGATATTATGCTTCCCCTGTATCCCCAACACCTGATTACATAACCGGAAAGGTTCGGGAGTTTCATAGGTGGGAGTTCTTGTAGCTCTAGCTTTTCTTCCTCGGATATTTGGTTTGTGATTGGGTAATCCTTACAAAGTATTTGCTCTCGTCCATACCTTGTTCTTTTATTCTTCTTCCTATATCTAAGTGGCATCTCAATTTATGGAATGTGACCATTTCAATTGGAATGCATTCGTTCATTTTGTTCGGATGTGAAGACTTTATGTTGCAAATTTCAATCCGTTTGATTCAGCTTCATTATTTGTCTGTCAAGATGCTAACGGATGTCACCCTCTTCAGGATGGCTCCTACTAAGGGTCAGAATCAGGATCCGCCACCACCACCTCCACCTCCGGAGGCATGGCAAGCTGTGATGGCCTCTACCAATGCAAACACGCAGCTGATCATGCAAATTCTGCAAGAACGCAACCAAGGCCATGGCAACAATCAGAATCAGTTTGCTACACTCAACCAGTTCCTTGCTAACCAGCCAAAGACCTTCAGCAACTGTGTTGAGGCAACAGACGCTGATGATTGGCTCATGGATATCTG
This sequence comes from Triticum dicoccoides, assembly GCF_002162155.2. Lineage (NCBI taxonomy): Eukaryota > Viridiplantae > Streptophyta > Magnoliopsida > Poales > Poaceae > Triticum > Triticum dicoccoides. The sequence goes on from NC_041388.1 coordinate 511,206,235, forward strand.
CAAGCATTTCGAGTGCAGCAACGTCAGGCCTGAGGACTTTGTCAAGTTTGCCTCCTTCCAACTCAAAGACCAAGCTGTAGAATGGTTTCAGCAATACAAAGATTCCAGAGGAGGCTGTGTGATTACCTGGGATGAATTCCGTCAAGACTTCAAAGCTCACCACATTCCTCAGAGTGTTGTTAAGAGCAAGCGTGAGGAATTCCGCAACATGAAGCAAGGCAGCCTGTCTGTTTACCAGTACAACATCATGTTTCAGAAGCTCGCCTGTTTCGCTAAGCAAGACGTCCCTAATGAGAAGAGCATGATATACCAGTTCAGAGGTGGTCTTAGAGAAGATCTTCAACTAGCTCTCGTCCTCTTTGAGCCCAAGAAGTACGATGAGTTTTACAACATGGCACTGAAACAAGAGGCTTCTCAACTGAAGTGTGATGCTTCCAACAAGCAAGTCAGAGATGTGACTTCTTATTCCTCAACTCAAGTGGCTTCTAAACAACAAAAGTATTGGCTTCCTCCTCCTCCGTTTCGTCAGCCTTATCAGCAGAAGAGCAAGAGTGGTAGTGGATCTTCCCACCCACCCAACCCAGGCTTTCAGAACAAGACTTCGTCTCAACCTCCAAGATCAAGTGCTCCGTATCACCGTCCGCTTTCACAGGTCACGTGCAATAAGTGCCAACAGAAGGGTCACTGTCGGTGTCAAAACCGACGAATCTCGGGTAGGGGGTCCCGAACTGTGCGTCAAGGCTGGATGGTAA